>NW_028274807.1:15488756-15792552 GCF_037043125.1 Eumetopias jubatus | reverse complement strand
TCCAATTAAAAATGGCACAAGACCTAGATAGACCATTTTCCAAAGAAGACATACAGATGGCAAACAGACACATGAAAAGATGCTCAACATCACTCATCATCAGGGAAATGCAAGTCAAAACCACAGTGAGATATCACCTTATACCACTCAGAATGACTAGTATCAAAAAGACAAAAAACAATAAGTGTTGGTGAAGATGTGGAAAAGAACGAACCCTCATGCACTGTTGGTAGGAATGTTAATTGGTGCAGCTACTATAGAAAACAGCATGGAGATGCCTCAGAAAATTAAAAATAGAAATACCATATGATCCAGTAATTCCACTACTGAGTATTTATCCGAAGAAAATGAAAACACTAATTCAAAAAGATATATGTATCCTTATGTTTATTGCAGCATTATTTATAATAGCTAAGATATGGAAGCAACCCAAGTGTTCACTGATAGATGAATGGATTAAGAAGATATGGTGTGTGTATATATATATATATATATATATATATATATATAATGGGATATTACACAGCCATGAAAAGAATGAGATTTGTGACAACTTGAATGGACCTAGAGGGTATTATGCTAAGCTAAATAAGTCAGACAGAAACAGACAAATACTATATGATTTCACTTATATGTGGAATCTAAGAAACAAAGCAAATGAACAAATGAGCAGACAGACCCATAAATACAGAGAACAAACTGATGGTTGTCAGAGGGAGATGGGCAGGAGATGGGCAAAATGGGTGAAGGGGAGAGTAAGGTACAGCCTTCCAGTTATGGAATGAATAAGTCACAGGAATAAAAGGCACAACATAAGAAATATAGTTAAGGACATTTTAATAACATTGTATGGTGACAGATGGTAACTACATTTGTGGGGAGAAGAGCATAGAATATAAACCTGTTGGATCATCTGAAACTAACGTAACATTGTGTGTCAACTGTACTTCAGTAAGAGTCCGATGAAGTTGGGGGTATGTAAGGAAGGAATGGTGGACTCTTCATCCTAGCTGATGTGAGGTATAAGGGAGTGCAGGGAAGGGGGTAATGAAAGGCCAGGGTTAATGGAGTTGAAAAGGGCAAGATGGTGAACAGCTTCAAATTAGAAGGACTTGACAAAGGAGAGTCACCAGCATGGGGATTAAGTGTATAAAAGGGAGCCTGAGTTCCAACAAACTTCAAAATGTGACCAGAAGACAGAGAGGAAATGTGCCTGCAAAAGAAACTTGAAATGGGGGCAGGTGAGAGAAAGTGTCTAGTGAGATGGAGGCTCTAAGCATCATAGTTCTGTTCTGTTCTGCATCCTAAAATAAGCCATGGAGCAATGCAAACTTTATTAAGGGTTGGTTATCAGGGGTTCTTAGTCCCTTTGTTATGAAATGGTCAGTTTTATTGATATAACCTCTAACTAGATTCCTCTTTGTTAACCTCCTTTAGAAACTTGTCTAACATATAACATTTACATAGTTACTTCTCAAGTTGGAAGCATACCTCATGGTCATTTTTCCAACTTTCTTTGCATTATTTAAGGAATGGAGTCATTGTCACAGTCTTAATAGAGTTGGAGAAATGTAATCACATCTTTAATATTCTGATTGGATTACAACATATATCAATAAGGTGATATTTGTTGAACACTACATCAAAAACTAATGATGAATTGTATGCTGGCTAACTGAATATAATAAAAAAATAAAAAAAATAAAAATGTAGTCATCAAAAATAAAATAAAATTCTATTAATAATCTCTCATCCCAGCCCTACGTGTAATATAATTAAAACTTCAAAATAAAAACAAAACAAATCAAAAAAAAAAAATCCCCCTAAGTATGATGATGGAAGGATCATCAGAAAGGATCCAAAGGAATCAGACATGGTGACACATGGAATTCCTAAATTAGAATACTCCATTAGCTTCATATAAAAGAGCATTTTTATGCAGTCTCTAGAACTCTCAGATTCCCGTTGTTCACACCCGACACAGCCAGGTGAGGTCTCAAGGGAGTCCCATACCTGTGCTGTCTTCATACACCACCGTCACTGTTTTCCAGTTGTAGTAAAGGACCAGATCCAGGACCGCCCTGCTGATAGCTGCATAATCTGGGTACAGGTTGATGTAAAACAAATCTTTGTTGTCCACTGCAGGGTGTTTCCAGCGGGTCTGTATATGTGGAACTTCGAGAGCATTGCAGATCGACTGCACGGCACTGACAGAGGAACTGTGGGAAGGGCCAAAGAGAGCAGCCACACCAAGAGCCAGCTGGTCACAGGCTGGGGGCCACAGACAAGGAGGGGTAGGAAGGGAGGGCAGGGGCAGAGAGAGAGAGAGCTGTGAATTTCATCTTTCCTTTCATGATCCCTCTTTTTATTTTCACTATTAGAAATTTTCCTCTACTTTCCATCTGTATGTTGAGAAAATATGCTTAATCCAACTTCTAATATCCCTGAGATAGTAAAATGTTGAGAGATTTAATGTGGGACTGATTAGTAACACATCACAGGGCCAGTTCTGTGCAAGCAAAAATGAGTGGCTGGTGTCACACCATTACTTTTAATCAGATGGGGTCTACATCCCTTGCTTGACGTGGCATAACCCAGGGGTGCTCAGAGCTGCTCTACAAGACATTTGCCAAGTGGATTTCATGTGAATGAAGTTCTGTCCTATGGCTGGGTGTCAATGAAGATATTAATGTGGTCCAAGAATTCAGAAGATTCTCTGGGACGCTGCAAAGTACCATCTTCCCAAAACTCAGAAATGAATTCCAGGCCATCAAAAAACTGCTGAAGAATATCAAGTGATATTGATACCTAATTAATTATAGAATAATAGCATAGCATAATTTAAAGGGATCTTAGAAGCCATTTGGTCCAGCCCACTAACACCATAGACAATGGAGTGAGTTCAGGGCCACGGGCTTTCTACCAGAGCCCAGAGGCCCAGCTCAAGGTCAGACCTCTCCCTACCTCAACATTAGCCAACATGCAGCCTAAGAAAATCAAGTCAATATGTACTTAAAAATGAATTTGTAAAATGTATTTATTTTTCTCATTAGATTTTATACATTCATTGAGAGAATTTAGAATATTTTAAAGGTAAGGAAGGAAAAAAAGGCTTTGTAATTCCATCATCTTGGGAAAATACCTATTCATATTTTGGCATTCCAATATATAAAAAAATTAAATCATTATACGCATACATTTGTTATCTGTATTTGATACATTGCTTTCTTCATTTAACACTGAATGTAACACTATGTTTGATACATTGATACATTGCTTTCTTCATTTAACACTGAATATAACACTAAAAGTACACCCTTTTCCCCAAGTCCCCTCAGTCTTCAAAAGCATATTTTTCATGTCTATAGAATAGCCCATCCCATGGATATGTCATTATTTATTTGACTACTTCTGATGCTATTGAACATTTAAGCTGCTCCTAATTTTTGTTATTATAATTAATATTATAGTACTTATCTTAGTTCTTAAATTTTTCTCTGAATTTTACATTACTTTCTTAGAGTAGATTCTCAGCTATAATTAAATGGTATGATACTTTTTAGTTACCTGATACATATTAAGCAAATTCCCTTCCAGAAAGATGGGACTGATTATCCTCTACAACCATGTAAAATAGTGTCTACTCATTTCATGCTGATATAAACTTATGCTGGCATTATATACAAGTTTAAAAGCATTTCAAATTTATATTTTAATATTAATTTAAAGGAATTTGGAACTGCCAAGAGATGATTAAATATTTGAATTAAATAATATCAAAATTTATAAGCAGAAAAATTATATATATATAATTTGTCAAAATTATCTGACTTGATTTAGAGAGAAAAAACAATAAATAAGGTTTTGAAAGCCATATTGCAAATATCTATGTAACTGCAAATGTTGACAGTCATTCACAACAGAAACTTTCTGATACTGTGCTCTTTGGTACCGAATTACTACCTGAGATATGAAGACATATAATTTTCTGCATTAAGTGCTGTAAGCATAAATTGCCATTGTCTTCAGAAGCTTATTTTCTGGATATGTTTTCACTGGTAAGATAAAATGAGAGCATGAGAGTATATGAACTGTTGTTTTGTCTAACATGGGAAATGGATTGAGATACCTGCTAATATTTAGCTCAGGGATGCTAATATGACTTGACAGAAAATCAATTTTTTGAGTTCTGTTTGCCAGCAAATTACCAGTTTTAAGAAGCTTTGGGGGTGTTTAATTTACAAGTGTGGCAGGTACTCAAGATCACAAAAAAGCTTTCAATTTTATGTGGGTTGAAGTATCGTTGGTAAATGTGTTTGCCTTTCTAAGGTATTTGCTCAGCAATGTTTGTGTGTGTGACAGAGAGAGAGACAGGACAGAGACAGACAGACAGAGAAAGAGAGATATAGAGAGACAGAGACAGAGATAGACAAAGACAGAAACAGAGACAAGAGACAGAGAGAGATCTCACCCACAGAAATAATTCATGTGAAGATAACTTTGAAGAGCTATATAAATAGAAATATTTATTATTTCTTCATAGACAACTCTGACCTATGTAGTATCTGTAGCTTCATCCAGCTTTAAAAAGAAAATGTGCTTACACTAAGGTTGTGCCATAGATTAAAAAAAAGAATCATTATACTATATTCTTTGCATCTGTGTTCCTAGGAAAACAAGTTTTACCTTTTGTTTGTAAAGAACCCTAAGAATTCTGCAGAAGACTGTGTAAGGTGCACACATCTGATGATCCTGAGTTAATTCTATGTGGAAACACCAGTATTAGTTACTTGGCAATTGACATAAACATGGCATTCATTGCATTCCATTTATTTGTGGGCAAACATTCCTCCATGAGGGAAAGAGCCCCCCGCCCCACTCGAAGGTGTGGGGCAGCCTTGGTTTCCACATACAAACACCTGTGTGGAGTCTCAATACCTCCCTGGCTAGAGGCCAAGTTTCAAGTGTATTGAACGTGATTGTGCTTCAGCGCTGTCTTGGAAGGGTTTGGGGATGTCTCAGCAAGCCCCACAATCCTAATGGAATCTTTCCATGACAGAAACCTTGCAGCCTAGCCTAATATAAATTAGATTATTTTATAGGACCTTGTCTTCTACTCAGAAGAAAAAAGAATAAGGAAAAAAATATGCAGAGATTATTTCATTGGTTTAATTTTTAGATTTCTATGATTTTGTGGAAAGGAGTTAAAAAAAAAAAAGTTGAGAAGATGCTAGGTAAACCCAGTAGTTTACAACCTGTTAAAATTCAGGATGTGAGTTATGTGTGTTGTGGGCATTTCCACATGCTCGGGGGATATGACCTTCCACAAAGTTTTATTTGACTGCACTGTACAATTTCATGGTGGTATCTCAGCCTTAGGAAGGAAAAACAGATCAAGCTTGACATTTTCCATTCACAGCTGAACCAGTTAATCATAGAGTAGAGGGCACTGAAGGGTGAGCTAATCAGAATGGCCCAGAAAACATAGCTAGGCAACATCCATTAGTATAGTTCAGACTGCACTGGACAGTGACATCGAGGACCGAGATTTCCTGCAACCCATTTACACAAAGATGTCCACTCTGAAAAAGGACAGGTAGCAGAAAAGGTGACTTGTGGAGCAGACACAACACCCAAAAAAGCTTTTAAAAATGTGAAAATAGTTACCTCTCCGTGAGGCTTCAAAACTATCAAAAAGGTTAATTCTCTGGATGTCATAGGTTAATGTGGTGTTAGGCATCAGGGTTCGATTTCTGTTAATGCTGGTGACTGCGAACTTGAATGCTAATTCTTCAACATTAACAGGTTCATTTTCCACAGTTTCAAAAATCCCTCCTGCAGAAGCAAAAGAGATGCATAAGAAGCATTAGTTACATCATTCCTGTGTATTTTTTTAAAGAAGAGTATCAATGATTCACACAAAAGGCCCCCCCCCAAAATAAATGTAGTGGTGGTCAGAACAGATCCCAAACCCAGTGTTAAAATTTGTCAGCCCATGTTACCTGCACATAAACAGGTCTTCATATGTATGCCCAAGATTTCAAATCCAAAGTTGGACTGTATTTTACCTCTCAGATGGCCAGTGTATTCCGAATATTAAGTACCGTGTCAAGTATAACTGACAACATGGCGGCGGGTGATTGTCTACAGTTTGGACATAAATCACAGTGTGATTGACCTATACATAATTTGAATTGTATCTGGCAGGACCCTCCTTCCTCAAAATGAAGCTCTTTCGATTCAAAAGCAGACCTTTCTGACTCTAGAGAAATCAGTCAGAGAGCTGAGTGGGGTCAAAATGAGACATATTATATACACTTAAATTTTTCAAAATTAAAACATTTCTTCTTTTCTTCTGGTTCAGAATTCTGGGGCCATATTCCAATACCTTCCAAAGTGCACAGGCAGATTCAAAGAACTTTTGTTTGTTTTGTTTTGAGAAACTGTTTGGTCTGGCCTCAAAGCAATCCTGCATCCTATCTCCAGAGAAATGTGTTGCTCCCCTAAGAGAGAACATGCACTAAAACTTTGATTTTAGTTTGATCTCCAAACAAGTGGCAATACAAAATAGCAGTGCTTTAAGCCTCATTGGAGAATCCAGCTCTGACTTTGCTTGCCATGGTGATGTTAATAGAGGTAATTGGAGTATCATTAAACCATACATTCTTAATGTTTTTTAAGAGTTGTCCTGGGATTATCAATAGCTGCAGGACACACAGTGGGGGCGCTCTTAACTGACCTCAACTTAACTTATTCCTTGATTGACCAATACTCCTCATTTCCCCTGAATAAAACATTAACTGGAGCCTATGAAATGCTGAATACTTGTAACTAGCTCTCACCATTGAGGGACTCCTTACCAAAGGTCAGATGTAGGTTGGTTTGTTTGTTTTTTTTCCCCCAAACTTGGCTATGACAGATTGATTTGCAAGTGCTTCAAGTTCTCTCTACACTTAAAAAAAAAATCTAAAACTGAAAATCTCAAATAAATGTCACAGGCACCTGTATGATTTATGTGTATTCATAGAAAAATAAATCTAATTGGCAAACTCTAATCAAAGAAATGACTTTGATCCTATTTTGAAAGAATAGTAAACAAATACACATCTATAATTTTTATTAATTATAAAATTATTATTATTTTGCAATTTCCTGCTCAACTGACTTTCTGTATTAAATAATCAATTGCAATGTCAGGTTGCAAAAGCTGAGAGGGTTTGTACGGAACTACTTTGGCTTCCTTTGGAAATGTCTCTGGCTTTTGGACTGATGATATGAGATATTCATGCAGAGATCATTTCCCTGTTCTCTGAGTGAGACCAGAGTTGAACACTGTGTGACCATGGTGTGAGACCATGTTAACCTTTACCTACAGATTCCTACTGGACACTTACTCTGAAATCCATGTTAGGAAAAATTTTGCTTTTATGAGACTTTGTTTTTTTGTTTGCTTTTTCTCAGACAGTGGTAAGTAGGTCCTTTGGGGGTACTCTCAGTTTCTCTCAGAACTATTAAGTGGATGCTCCACAGTGAGGTGATAAGCTCAGATAATAGAAGAAGACAGACGTCAAGCTGATCCACAATTAGAATAGCCCAGACTTAAGTTCAGAAACTCTTTGGTGTTAGGGCCTTCACAATAATTATTAGTATTTTTTAAAAAATCTGTTTATCTCCCCATGCACACGGTGAGAACCCTTAAGAAGAGAGAATGTATCTTGGTCAGAATCACCATCCTTATGAAGATCAAAGTCACTTAAGATGGTCAGCCTACAACTATTTAGGAAATAATCAGTCATTGGCTCAAATGTAAGAACCACTCATCTGCATAAGCAGGCTGGTAGGAAGAAATACACACCAGAATGGGAATCAGAAATTCTGAACTTTGGACCTTGGTCCACCTAGTTCCTCTTTGAGAAGGAATTTTAAATATTGGGAAGAAAGTTACTATGAAATAGCTCTTTGGTAATATTTCATTTAAGCCTTATAACATTCCATGTAGGAGGTAGTATTTCTGTTTTTATGCATGAATAAGTGAACTGAGACACACACACTTTGCCTACCTTATTCAAAGTCCCCATGCCTTGTTTGTGACAAACTCAGGTGTTTGATTCCCCAATCTATACATAGATTTTTTAAATACATGTTATATTATACTATATATTATTATTTTATATATATATTAAATATAATATTTATTATAGGGAATTAGCTCACATGATTGTCATATAGAGAACTATATATAATTGATTTATATATATGTATTTTCACTTTATCAAATTATTTCTGATGTCCTTCATCTCTAAGTGTGGGTTTATAATGCTTATTTGCTTACTTTAGAGGATTTCTCTGTAAAGGAAATGTTACAATGCACGGATGGTGCCCTGAAAACTCATTCATGCCCCAGAAATAAATTAGTATTATTACATATGGATAAAGAGGAATTAACATTTGTTATAGAACTGCCTGTTCACCTCAAAATTGTTCCTTTGGTATATAGTTATTTTTTACATAAAGCTGAATGTTCCTGAGTTTAAGAGAATGATAAGTGTTTTTATTATATGCATATGTAGTATGTAGGTGAACTTTGTTTTGTTATTTTGGGGCAATTTTCTTTCTTTCTGGCATCAAATAAGCATTATAAATGTTGTCATTAGCTCACCACACTGCCACACTCTCCTTTTTGCCTTAAGAAGGGTTGCTGCTGAATACCAAGAACTTGCCTGTGAAGTGAGGCATAGAGAGAACTGAAGAAGTTCCAGGAAAGTGAAATCTGATAGAGATAGGACAGTTATTAATGGGAGCCATTCCAGTTCCTCCTAAGGGAGCAGGCTTATAAGCATTAGCCACTTCCTCTCTCCTTCTCCTCCTAACTTCAGATTCGACAACACTGAATTGCAGAATCTTTGATAGGAGTAGAGCGACACATGC
This sequence comes from Eumetopias jubatus, assembly GCF_037043125.1. Lineage (NCBI taxonomy): Eukaryota > Metazoa > Chordata > Mammalia > Carnivora > Otariidae > Eumetopias > Eumetopias jubatus. The sequence goes on along the minus strand of NW_028274807.1, from coordinate 15,783,624 downwards.
CTGATTTTTTTTTTTTTTCATTTGTGGGTGTGGGCTTGTCAATGAGACATTTCAAATCTTTGGGGCTCTCCATGTAGTCAACTTCTGGTCTCAGTCATTTGTACACATGGGTCCCATGGTTTCAAGAGGAGGAATTCCTACCTGGTTCCTTCTTTTGTTCCTCTCTTTGCCCCACCTGCCTTGCCCTTTTCTGCTAAGGTAAATGCCCACCCCCCCTTTACCCCTCCATGTGAAGATAGAAGAGAAGACAGCTATCTACAAGACAGGAAAGGAGTCCTCACCAGACATTAGCTGTGCCAATGCCTTGACTTAGACTTCTTAGCCTCCAGAACTGTGAGAAATAAGTGTCTGTTGTTTAAGCCACCAGGTCTGTGAGATTGTTATAGCACCCAGAGCTAAGATATACATCTTCTTTTCTTTTTTTTTTTTTTTACCCCAAGGGCTTTGAAATTTAAAATGGACAATTTTAATGGAAATCATATCTATGCATGTAAAATTCTCTTCCAACAAGGTCCTAAATTTATGATACAGTGGTTTAAGGTAGGCAGAGAAAAACTCACTTGAAATCTCAATACACAATCAGGTAGCACAGTTCCATCACCACAGGTGCGTTTCTCTTTCTGTTGGGTAGATCCTGTATCAACAAGGTCAGGCCAAGACAGGCATTTTTGTTTTGTGACCATGTAGACATAGATGGAAACCAGAGATGGTTACCTCCTGCACAGGTAACAGGTTGCCTTTAATAAAGGCTACTGGTGGACACAGGGGGTGCAAGTGAGAACTTGTGGTTTTGTGTCACATAATTCCATCTGGACTTCCAAAAGAATTTGGTCATATTCACAAACCCACCTAACTGTTAGGCCAAAAACATGATTGTTATAAGTAAAAAGCAGTCAAGGTTTAGACTAAGGCTAAGTCAAGGCTAAGACTGACTGCTGGGCTGTTTGCAAAGATACCTAAGGTAAACCCAAAGTAATGTTCTAATAACACATTTACAATAATACCTTTTGGAAATGTAATAACATTATATCCTTACAGATATTTAGGTTTATTATTTTGTTCTACTTCAACTGATTGTGTACATCATGTCTATGACTCTACTGAAGAACTCATTCATTCATTTACTAAATCATTCGCTCATTTAGCTATTTATTTATAAAATGCCAGCCTCCTATGAGCCAGACACTGTACTTGGTTCTGGGGATACAAAAGTAAACAAAATAGACAGAAATCTGACTTTTGGCTTTACATGCTAGAAGGGGAGCTGATCATGAACAGGAAGAAGGGAGTTGACATGGTAGGGTAGGAGGCCAGGGAAGATCTCATGAAAAGAGCAACTTTGAAGTAAAAACCTGCAGGGAGTGAGGAAACTGCCCTGAAGATATTGAGAGAAGAGCATTTCAGTCCGAGGGAACCACATGTTCTAAGGTGGGAGCTGCCTGGTTTTAATTTTGAGGAGTGGTGAGAATGAAGGTGGGTGAGCCTGGTCTGGACTGGTAGAAGATGAGCTTAGGGCACTGGTGGGGGTGAATTAGAGCATATCACAGAGGGTCTTATAGGCCATAATAAGACCCTGGATTTTATTCTGAGTCAGATGAGAAGTCACTGGAGGGTTTTGAGTAGAGTAGAGAAATGACGTATTTCAAGAGGATCACCCTATGTGACACTGTGATCTATAATAAGAAATATATATTGGTCTTCATCTTCTTTTTTGGTACAGAGCCCCTAAAGCCCTTGGAATTTACTAAGTGATAAGAGCAACAAAGTTGTCTGTTGTCATGTTGATGAGGTGATTTGGGAGTCCCACCTAAGGAAGGGGGGCTGGTTGCCCAGACCAGAGAACCAACCATATGATTAGAGGATTGGGAACTCTCAGTTTCACCCTCTGACCTCCAAGATAGGGAGAGAAGCTAGAGGTGACCAATTGCCAATGGTCATTGGGTGCATCAATCATGCTTATGTAATGAAGCATCCATAAGAGGCCTGAAGGATGGGGTTCAGAGAGCTTCCAGGTTGGTGAAAATATCCACATACCAGGAGGGTGATATATCCCAACTCCATGGGAACAGAAGCTCCTGTGCTTCGTACCCTCTTAAGCCTTGCCCTATGTATCTCTTCATCTGGTTGTTCATCTGTATCCTTTAATAAACTGACAAATATAAATAAGTGTTTCCCTGAGTTCTGTGAGCTGCTTTAGCAAATAATCAAATCCAAGGAAGAGGAAGTCATGGAAACCTCTGACTTGCAACTGAATTAGGCAGCAGTTGTGGGTAACCTGGGGATCTACTAGCTATTGGTATCTGAAGTGGCAGAGCAGTCTCACGGGACTGAGCCCTTATCCTGTGAAGTCTAATACTGTCTCCAGGTAGGCAGTTTCAGAATTGAGATAAACTATAGGACACCCGGCAGATGTCACAGAGAATTGCTTGGTGTGGGAAAACACCCACCCATTTGGTGACCAGAAATGTCCAGACCAGAAGTGTTGTGAGTGTGGTAGTCATGTGAGAGCGAAGGAGACACACACGGCACTGGGTTCTTAACACTCACCCCATTTTCTGTACTATGAGTAGACTGAAGGGAGGAGAGGGGCAGGAGAAAAGGCAGAGATCTGCTAACAAAGCCACTATAATATCAGATGACCATAACCAGAGGCACTGTGATAATCCAGGTGACTGATGAGAGATGGTTGGGTATAGATTAGCAGAGTGTGGGGGTATGGCAAAAACTGGCCAAATTCTAAATAAAAATTGAAGGTAGAGCTGGCAGGACTTGCTGATCAACATAAGTGAGAAGAAAAGAGTCAGGAATGACATCAGGCTTTTGGTCTGAAATTGCCATTCACAGAGATGAAGAAAAAGAGTAGGTGCTTGATTTGGAGCATGAATACCATGTGCTGCTTGTTACAAATCTGAGTGGAGATGTCAACTGAGAGTTCCCCCAAATTGGTCTGGATTTTATGGGAGAGGTCTGGTCTAGAGATAGAAATTTGGGAGTCATCACTGAAGGTTATGGCTAGGTGGTATTTAAAGCCATAAGACTGGGTTGACATCACCCAAGAGCAAGAGTAGATGGAGAGTGGCAGAAATTGGAATGATCCAGTCAGGAACCAAGGAATGTCTGGAGCCACCAGCAGCGGGAGGAGGTGAAGAATTGAATCTTTCCTGGAGCCTTCAGAGGAAGTTGGACCCTGTTAACAACTTAATTTTGGACTTCTGGGCTCCAGAACTGTGAGAGAATAGATATCTATTGTTTTAAGCCACACACTTTTTTGTCATTTGTTATAGCAGCCATAGGAAACCCATACAGTATCTCAGTTGTCTTAAGAAAATTTCAGTAGTGGATGTTCTTAATTACTGTATTTTTCCCCTTTGTAAAATGTTATTTTATTTAATAATTCAATTAACAATCTTTAGCTCTCTGACTTGATTTGGCAAATAAAACAAGTAACTCTACCACACAACACATTGGATTTCTTTGTTAATTACATTTTCCTGTCTTAGTCTTAACAGACAGGGCCAAGCTTTATTATTACACATATTCTAGTAAACCTTGCTTACTCCCTTAACTAGCTGTTGTGTACTCATTGCGACAAATTGCGAGGTCATGCAGGAAAGAAGGGTAAAACTATTAGCTGGCAATCAAGAAATGGAAAGCTTCAATAGTGTTGACTCCTGTTTTGCATTCCTGTGGAATAATAACCATTCCAGAAGTGATCAACAGAAAACAAGATGGCAATTTGATCTATTCCTTTGCTGATGGCTGCTCCTTAAATATACAGTATTATATTGCCTCTCTTTATTGCCACATCCATAATTCTAGTTTATTACATCATAAGCAATTTACTATAAGCCTATATTTACTGCACCTTTAATTTCAAGGCTACACATTTAAATTCAAGATTCCCTTAGATAATACTCTCTTCCCCACTCAGCTTACCTCTTCTTGTTTTAGTTTTGGAGACTGATATCATTCTGGTAAAGATTTCATCCTAGGTGAATTTGGATGGGAAGCAGATGTTCTATGACCTAATAGAGAATGAATGGACAAGGGGTACCTGAATTTTTACCTTTCATGAAGCCCTGATTACGGACAAAGCTGTAGGTAAGGACAGCCTCAATGGTAGGGCTGTTGCCCAAACCTTCTACGGTGTCTTCAGATATTGATGTCCTTTGAAGAGGGGGAATGGGGTTTGATGTCACCCCTGATGCAAGAACCACATCTAAACTCTCTGTGATATTTGAGAGAGCTGCATGAATTCAGTAGGAACGACATTTAAGGAGGAAGAAGATATGTTTTAGAGTAAGGAATTCCTGAGATGCTTTAGATGGTAGTAGTTATGGGAAAGGCTGGTTAAGGGAAAGGCTATGGGTTATGGGCAGTTTAGCACATGCTGCCAGTAAGTTTTCTTAATAAATTTGAGTTGCACGTTAAAAAAGAAAAAGAATATATCCAAAGCCAAATGTACTCTATTCTAGTGATATTCAATATTCAATTTAATTCGATTCATCAAACATTATTGGCCATCTATTGATAGCTATGATTACACTGGCAGCAGTGGAGGATACAAAGATGGAAACACTTGGTTCATGCCATCAGCAGGGCTTCCAGTTGAGTGGTGAGAGATTACAGAAACTATGTACAGTAGTCAATTATTCATAACAGAATAAGAAGACCACCTTTTGTCCCCTCCAATGTGGAGTCTTTTCTGATTCTTCCAGCCAGAGGTGAACTCTTGCCCTCTCTTTTGATAATGTATAATCTAGTGCATATTTGGGGAATTCATTTTGGTGTAAAATCATAAGCTGGGAGTCTAACTGTTCTTTGAAGGTAGGAACAATGTTTATTGATCCTTGCCTTTTGCCAGGACTAAATGTCTTGATTTGGGCAGAGCACATTGTTCCCAAACAATGACCATCCAGTTGAGTTGAGTCTCTTCTTTGTGCCTTAACACTCTGCCTAATGAAGTAATATGTTGGCATACTTAGTATAGTATGTTGGCATACTTGGTGTAGTAGTATGCCAAGACAGAGAGGCTTATGAGAGTGTTGGAGAGAGGGAGGGCGGTTGTTGAGGCACGTAGAGACTGCCTGATTTCCTTCTTTCAGTCTTTTTAGCAGTGATTGCTTCCTTTCTCCCAACAATCATGGCGCATGATCCCCATGCACCTTTCCAAAACTCTGATCCTTTCTTAAAGGCTCACTTGCCTCAGGCTGCCAGCACCTTAACACCTTGAAGGAATGGTTTATCTCCTATGCAGCTGCAGATTTCAGGCAAGAACCGGGAATATTGCTAAAGGATTCATGCCAAACTTACTTTTATGAAATTCTGTGATCGCTCTGTCCGTTGAGAGCAGTTAGATTTTAAGCTTGTAACACCTCATTTAAACGACACATATTCATACGAAAAGGCTCAAATCTCATTTTCTACTTACTAAATAAATGGAATATGCCAAGTTCACAGCCTGTAGTTCTTGAAGCCATGTAATACACTTCATCACAACTGTCTAGTTTTCTTCCCCCCTATTTCTGCTATTTCTCAAGGTGAAATTTCTCCTTGCTGAAAAGGAAATATTGCTGCTAAATATGAGAACTGTTGTCTGACCAGAACAACTGGAAGTAAGTTCACAGCTCTGACAGAGCAGTATTTACCAACGTGCACACAGAAGTCACCCATGAGATGCTACACGCAAAAGGAAGTTGAGTGGTCAAGAATGTTTAGGAAACATTTCTTTTTGGAAATCCACACTGCACAATAACATGTAAGAGTCTCTCAGTAATCCTACAGTAAAGAAGCAATTTGACTCCGGTCAGCCTATGGTTTCTCATTCATTTGATGATAGGAAAGGTTTCCTTGTAATTGGAATATGCAGTGGAATTTCTATCCTGAGAAACACACATTTTGGGAAAAATTTGATCCAGTGACCTGCTCTCTTTGGGACTGACAAAAATAATTTGCAGTCTTAAATATTGTTTTGGTGCTCATTTTAATGAAAATTGGACACTAGGTTCTTGATCAGAAATATAAACTCTCTGATGATGACTTTGCTTTTTGAAAAATTAGTATTGGATTTATAATGTCAATTTTTACCCCCTTTTTCCATTTAAAACAATAATCTAAGCAAAAACATGGTCTGTATTTTATGAAAAAGTGATCTTTAATTTTTTTACTTATTTGTTTTTAAAGATTTATTTATTTATTAGAGAGAGAGGGCGTGTGCACGTATGAGGGGGGAGGGGCAGAGGGAGAGAAAATAAAGCAGATTCCCCGCTGAACACAGAGCCCACCCTCAACTTGATCCCAGGACCCTGAAACAATGACCTGAACTGAAATCAAGAGTCAGATGCTTGGGGCACCTGTGTGGCTCAGTCCTTAAGCAGCTGCCTTGGGCTCAGGTCATGATCCCAGTGTCCTGGGATCGAGCCCCGCATCAGGCTCCCCGCTAAGCGGGAAGCCTGTTTTTCCCTCTCCCATTCCCCCTGCTTGTGTTCCTTCTCTCGCTGTGTCTCTCTCTGTCAAATAAATAAATAAAATCTTAAACAAACAAACAAAAAGAGTCAGATGTTCAACTGACTGAGCCACTCAAGTGCCCCAGAAAAAGTCATTTTTTTTTTTTTAAAGATTTTATTTATTTATTTGAGAGAGAAAGCACAAGCGAGAGGAGAGAAGTACCCTGTTGAGTAGAGAGCCCCAGGCAGGGCTCGATCCCAGGACCCTGGGATCATGACCTAAGCCCAAGGCGGACGCTTAACTGACTAAGCCACCCAGGCGCCCCTAATCAATCGTCTCAAAGATATGTTGTGGACAGAACGCAAGTCCTTGACATTTAATGTAAATATTTTATTTATTTTATTATTATTTTTAAATGTAAATATTTTAAATGCAGTCCTTTGCTACGTTTCTTTTTCCTTTCTTATTATTTTCTATTAGTTTTTTTTGACCTCTATGCATATTTATTTGACATTTATAAAATTTTTTGTTTACTGACTTAAAAATTGTACAAAATGGTGAACTAGGCAACAATAGTATTTTAGAACATCAAAAAGAGTTAGAGTCTGATTTAAACACTCACATGTTTACTATGACCCCCATCATTTAAAGAGTCTCAAACTGAAATTCTGTTTACTACTGTTCAAGGATGCTAGTCCAGAAGGTATCCAGGTTGAGCATAACCTCCCAGATTTGCTCACAGTCACATTCTAAGATTCAACACTATAAAATGAACAGTTTGCACTGACATAAATAAGCTCTATGGGATTTACTTCTCAGAGAAAATCTTTCTGTGAAACATTTAGGTCCCAGATGAAGAGAGATAAACTTGACTGTATCTAGGAAAACTACAAGTTGATCAAAAATAAAGCACAGTTAAATGTTATGTCACAGAGGGATCTGTGTATTGAATGCCACCAACTGGAACTTTGGGAAGTGTGCACCACTTATTTTAAAAGTACTAAACTCTGGAAATTCTCTTTGCTGCTTATTTACATATATTTTTAAATATGCTGTACTCTGTGAACTCCCATAATGGATACCATTGTCTGCTATGTCAGTAAACATTGTTTTCTTTTCTAAATAATTTTGTTTTAAAAACATATAAATTGGTCAAAAAGTTGAAAGAAAGGGAAACACAACAAAATATAATCATGCCAGTGTGAAACAATTATTATTAATAGTTTGGTGATTTTCCATCCCTTTTATTCCCATATATATCTGAATTTTCTTTGAAATAATTAAGATGATACTTATTATTATTATTATTATTCCCTGGCATTTTCACAAACACTATACCATAGGCATCTCCCCCTGAAAACAAGCCTTATTTTTAGTGGTTGTCTAATATTTCATTGGATATATCATGGCTTCCTTAATCAGCTTCACCTTCTATTTATTTATTTTTTAGTAAGTTGGTACTGATTCTTCACTGTTATAAATCCTATTATGATTGACATTTGCTGCAAGAAACAAAAATACCTTGAAGTATATTAATTAGGTCCTAAGTTATAAACCATTTAAGCTTTTGTAAAACAATGCTAAACTGCCATGCAGAAGGGAAAACTAACTTGTATAAGTACTTTGTATCCACTGTGTAGAAATGTCCAACTGAACTGCAACCTCCCAAGAATCTGTATGACTTTTAATTTAGTTTGTAGCAGAAAGTATTCATTATTGCTTTAATATGCATGCCTTTGAATATGGATGAATTTAATTTTTAAAACTTATTTACTACCTATTTGTATGTCTGCAATTTTAAATTACTTGTTCCTGTCCTGTGCCTTTTTTTTAGTATTTTGAGATATAATTGTTTTTGTTTTTGATGTAAGCTACTCTCTTACTCATAAGGATTTAAAGTCTTTGACATTTTTATTGCAAATATTTCCCAGTTTCTTATTCAGTTTTTAATGCTGATTAGATTTTTAGGCAGAGAAATGTTAAAATTTTTATAATGTCAAATATATTGATTTTTTTCTCCTTGGAACATGAAACATTTGTAACAGTTACTAATATTTCTGGTTCTTTCCCTCTGAATGTATGAGGGAATTGCACCTAACTTGGGGTTGGATGGGGCTGGGTGACTAGTTCTGTTCAGTGACTTGTGAGCAAAATAACCTATGTCACTTCCTGGACAGAGGGCTAAACTGCCACCCAGAGAACCTTCAGAGTTTTTTTCCATTTCCCTCTGTCTCAGTCACTGGGACAAGATAGGTAACAGTTGCTCCCTCAGTCTGGGATCCAGAGGGAGGGTTGGAGGAGCAGAGCCTGCAACAAACTCATTATGGCCGTTACAGCAAGAAAATCCCTTTGGTTATTTAAAACCTCTGTTTTGGAGGAAGTCATTTGTTAAAGTAACGGAATCTAGCCCAGTGGGACTGTTGGAATGTTTATGATTAGAAGTTCCTCTTCTATCCACCAAATTGATAAATATTCACATACATAATTACTCTTAGGATTTCAAAAAAGATTTTTACTCTTTATAATTAGTTACTTAGTCCTTTTGAAATTTATACTGGTGTGCGCTATTAGGGGGAAAAGCTAATATAATTATGCTATATATTTAATTACCTACTGATGTATATAATTACCTACTGATGTGTTATACCACCTTCATCACATACTGAGTTAGTACATAATTTAAGTTCCTGACTACTCTGTTCTGTTGACCTTTCTGCCTAAGTATATGCTAGTATTATATTGTGTGAATACTAGTTTTAACACTTGCTGGGTAAATGGACATGTCTTCCTAAATTACCTCTCTTATATAAGATTTTCTTGAAAAATTTTGCCTACTTATTTATTGAAATTCTTTTGAGAATAACATTAAATGTACACATCATGTTTTGGAAATAAAAAAATCCTATCTTTCTATCTAAGAACATAGGCATTTATATCAAGATATTTATATTTATTAGTTTTATTTTATAGTTTTCAGAAACAAGTTACACATTAATATATTTTCCTAGATATTTTAGAGGGTTTTTCTTGATAGTTGAGTTTGATCTTTTATAATATGTATTTTTTTGTTATTACTGATTTTATTTTATTCCCCCACCTCACTGAGGAAAAACTGACAGGTTATAATTGACTATATTTTTCTGTGTGTATCTACATCTACTAGCCTTCCTAAACTATAATTAAATACTTAATTTTCTGCTTATTTGTTGAGTTTTCTCATAAAGTAATCATCTCTAAATATCCACCATCTCTGTTTTGTTTATTGCATTGGATATAATTGAAGGCCTAAGCCATGATATAATTATATCAGTGTTGTTTTAAGCTCACAAATTTTTAAAATATGAGCCTGAATGTCAAGTATATTGATTTTCATACTATTAAGTCAGGGAAAGACATGAAAAATATCTAGTGTAAGGAAGCAGTAACACTTCCCTCATGATAAATGCCAAGAAATCAGTTTGTTTGCCTTTTTTGAAAAATTAGAAAATAAGCACTGGTGTGACTTTCCTGGCTCTCCCCTTATACCTAAATTGTACTTTCTGTCATTTCAATTGTTAAAAACTTATAAAAGTATCCATACTTTTTATTTATTAAAGCATTTGGGTTTGCGTATTTACATTTTCACATAGATTTGGCTGTATTTTGCATATTTTAAAAGATGTTTTTGCATTTTTGTTATTTTATAGCTATTCTTAAAATAATGCATTATTTCCTGATTGGTTTAAAACTTAGTCATTTTTAAATTTCAAAATTTGAAGTTTCTTTAAATATTTTTTTTTCTAATTTAAAACAAAGCAGCTTAACTGTGTTATTTAAAGTTTAGAATATACAGAAAAGAAAAAAACAATAATTTAAAATTCTACCACTCAGAGTTAACAATATCAAACTTTAGTTGTATTCCTTTTCAATGATTTTTTTGTAGTATGTGGATCTATAGTAGAATCATATTGCATATAAAATGTATTTTTGTGCTTTTTCTCTTAATGGCATTCTCTGTTATTTAATATTTATTAAATATAATTTTAGTGATGTATAATATTCCATCTCAAAAAGAAAAGTTTGTTTAGCTAACTCTATTGTTAAACATCTTTATTTCCAATTCTTTGCTATCAAAGATAATGCTTCAATAAATATATCCTTGTGAAAAAAATATTTTTCCCCTTTATTTCCTCAATTCTTTTATACGACATTCAGGGTTTAATAATATGTTGGTTTTTAAAGATTTTGATCTATATTACCTAATCATCCTCAAGAAAGATCGCATCAATTTACATGCCTACCATGAGTACATGAAAGTGCACATTTCTCTGAATTTCTAGGCATTGTAAATAAAAAGAAATCAATTCCCTAGGCAAAACCTTTGCAACTGATGATTATTTACATTCACATTTCATTGACTATTAATGAAGCTGAACATTTTCTTGAAATGTCCTGTTGTATTTCATTGTATTTGTTCCTTTGCCCATTCTTAAATTCTGGTCTTTGCCCATTTTGAATGGGGTCCATATTTATTTTATGCATTTATGCATTAGGGAAGGAAATTACCTTCCCATAATTCTTTCTGATACTTTTTCTAGTTTGCTATGCCTTTAATTTTATTTAACATTTTTTTCCTTATTATGAAAGTTTTGCTATGCCTTTAATTTTATTTAACTTCTTTTTCTGATTATGGAAGTTTTATATTTTTGTGTAATTCAACCTATATATTTTTTTTGCTAATCAACACATCTTTTTTTTATTATGTTAATCACCATACATTACATCATTAGTTTTTGATGTAGTGTTCTATGATTCGTTGTTTGCATCTAACACCCAGTGCTCCATTCGGTATGTGCCCTCTTTAATGCCCATCACTGGGCTAACCCATCACCCCACCCCCCTCCCCTCTAGAGCCCTCAGTTTGTTTCTCAGAGTCCATCATCTCTCATGGTTCGTCTCCCGCTCCGATTTCCCCTCCTTTATTCTTCCTCTCCTGCTATATTTTTATGGTGAAAATAGTTACTCTTTCTCTTCTTTTTGGAAACTGCTTCCCACTCATGCTTCTGTACCATTCTTGTCGTGAGGCAGGAGCGGCCATGTTACGCTATGGTGACAGCTGAGTGTTTCAACATATGCTAATGTTTCTCTTGCTGAACTTTTGTCCCAGGACCAAGAGAAAGTGAGTCCATCTCTTTTCAGGTATCCAAGCCACAGGATTGAAAGTTCTGAAGCTGTTGGCACACTGCCTTTCACCATGTTGATTAGAGAAATGGGGGAAACCGTGTGCCATGAGGAGAATGAAGGAGATGCATAGGGAAGAGCAGAGATAGAAAAAAATCTTAATGGGGTGCACCTCTCTCCTTCTAGCTATTTCTGCACTTCAGCCGCATTCTTGCCCTTCCATCTCAATATATGTATAAAAAAATTCCCCTTTTCCGCTTAAACTAATTTCATGGGGTTTTTAGTAAATGCAACCAGAGTTCTAACTGGCATTTTGTCTTCATGATCTTTGTTTCATGGCTGTAGTGCTTCAAAAATTCTCTCCATTCTAAGAAATATTGCCTAACTTTTTTCTGTTGATTTTTACATATTTAGTGCTCTAATATGTTTATAATGTATTTTGTATATAGTGTAAGCTGTCATTTAAAAAAATATATATATATAAATAACTGGGATGCCTGGTTGGCTCAGTCATTTAAACGCCAGACTCTCGGTCATGATCTCAGGGTGGTGAAATGGAGCTGGAGTCTGGCTCTGTGCTCAGTGGGGAGTCTTCTTGAGCACTCTCTCTCTCTCCCTCCTCCTCTGCCCCTCACCCCCTGCTCACATGTTCTTCTTCTTTAAAGTAAATAAATAAAATCTTAAAATATATATATGTATGTGTATATATATATATATAACCAAACATAAATGCATTAACAAATATGCTATACTAAAATAAATTCTAATTGTTGTGGAATTTTAGATAAATGAGTAGTAAATCTTGACTGGGGGTTAGGATATGCTTCCTGACCTTTTCCATTTGGCTATGTGTAGAATTTTAAGATGTGCAGAAACAGAGGGAGTATATCATAGGCAGAGCATTAGAAAAGACTTTGAAGTTCAGAAAATATGGCCAATTTGGGACAGATGTTCCTGGAAATGAACTTTTCCTTGCCTTTTGGTTCTCCCCAGCTATACAGACTTTGGCTATGGCACCTTTTCATCTGTAGTACATGAATTTATTTATATTAGTCCCCCTTTCTGAGCCATAAGCCTGAACTATCTTATTTGTCTTTATAGTCTCAACAACTATACAGTGTGTTGCGTGGAAGAGGTGGTCAATGAATGTGAAATGAGTGAATAATTAAGTGTGAGTTTTAGCCAGCGAGACAGGCAATGGGGAGATAGCCCAGAGATTTTCCTGGAACATTAACATGATCTAATCTGTGTTTTAAGCAGGTTGAATTTCACGATGTATATTTAGAGTGTCTTTAACTTTTTGCATCATTAATTTATTGATTGTTTTCTGACAAGTGAGGTACAAATTACTTTTCACACTTTTCCTTGTGGTTGTCTTTGGTATTTCAGGTCCATCGCTTTTCGTTTAAGTTCAAAGTATTAGTGAAGAGTAATGATGATTCTTAATATCAATGCTGAAATTAAACCACTCTATTTTGTGCAAATTACTAAAAAAGTAAATTAACCAGGAAGAACAACAAGGAAAGAAAATCAATTGTGCATTTGCAATGTGGAGGATATTTCTTGTTAGTGACAAGGGTGACCAACCACTCTGGTTTGCCTGGGTGGCCTGACTTTCAGCACTGAAACCAGGATAGTAGGTCACCCTATAACTGACCCACGTCTTTGGCTTGACTAAGAGTAAGTGGTTGTCTGTAGGCAGGACTGGGTAATGTAACCCATGACACGTGAAAGCCTCGTGATACCTTTTATTCTTCCTAAGTTGGAAATTGGACGGCACCTCAGGCAAAATAATTGCAGAGGCTGAGAAAAGAACTAAAAAAACTCGGATGTAAAAATTAATACTGCTGAAAATGCATTTTATAGCTTTGATTAGAATTTCCACGGAAATTCTTTATAAAGAAATCTCTCTGTCCCTTAATTTTTTAGCTTATCAAATGGGGCTGATAACAGAAAATGATGACAATTAGAATTATGACAATGCCGAGGGATTGAAAGCATTCTGTAAATATTGTGTCAATTTTCTTCCAAATGCCCAATCTTCTCTGAGGACAGAATTTAGATATTTTATTACTTTTTCTAGCATTCAGAGTCCAGCTTTTCATAGGACATGGGACAGTAACTTGTAACTTGCTATTGGATGAACTTTTCAATGTTCCGGGGGGAGTAAAAGATCATTGACCCCCTTTCTGTCTCATGAATGGCCTGGAGACTTGGGTGAGAGTCCTTTCTAATTGCCACATAACTCAATAAGGTTCAGGAATGTGTGCATGGGAGGGGATACTGCCTCATACCAAGCCCATAAACTGAGCTAAAATTGTACTCAATTTCATAGCATAGGAAGATTTGCTAGTGACTGCTGATGGTGAATCTGAAGAGTCAGCAATGACCCTGGTGTGGGGGGGTGGGTAGCATAATCAACTGATGGAAGCCAGCTTGAGGGAAAAGGGAGCTCACACCATTCTAAATGCGAAGAGAGAGGGAACAGAAGACTCAGGAGCCAGGATTGGGACTAAGGTGAGGTGAGAGAGGCATTCACCCAGGAGATGTAATTTAAGGGGGCACCAAAAAAATCAGTAATCAAGATAAATAATACTTTAATTCAGTATTTAAAAACATCTAAAATTAACGCAGAAAAACTCTATATTGAACAAAATATCTAAATTGTGAATAAAGTCAGCACCCTTTGCTGTACTTGCATGACTCGGCTCATTTGTCTCCTAATCCTGACCGGCTTGGGTCTATACTGAGGAGTTGTGGTCACGGTCACACCACAGAGTAGCCTTCCACCAATGTGTTGATGATTGTTGTAGCTTCAACCATCTGGAGTGTTGTGTGTCTACTTCAGTGGTAAAGTAGAAAAGTTAACTAAAAATACTAAAAGTACTAAAAGTAGATTTTTTTTAGATATAAATTGAGTACTTTCCAAGTGCCAAGCACCATGTTAAGTGCTTTATATAAGTTATTATCTTATAACCCATCCAATTAATTACCTTATGAGATAGATGTTATCATACCTATTTGCTAGAAGAACAAACAGGCTTAGAGATGTTTAACAGTTTTCCCACTGCTACAGAGCTGGTAAATATTAGAGTTTGGGAATTGGGCCAGTATGGTTATGAAACACTTGCTTTCATTTATTACTCATCCATTGACACCCCCAAAAAGCACAGGATTAAGTGAAGTAACTAAAACTGTATAAGTGAGTTCCAGTGTGTATCTACAACATGAACATCTGAATAATAAAAGAAACACACAGAAACATGGTTCCCTGGGAAATGCATTCTGAGAATTAACTGAAAGGCAAGAACCAGGAGTGCTGTTAGTGTCATTGTTAAGAAGGTGATGGCAGGGGGTAGCATTGCTAATAAATGTGATGGTGAGAGATAGGGTAACTCAGGATCTCAGCTTCATGGTCAGGTTTCCAACTCAACAGTGACTCAAAGGGATGTCATGGACCTGTATCTTGCAAACAAGTATATTTAAATAATACCTTTACAATGCATAGGACAGAGTTTTGAAAGTGGCAGGTGTCAGTAACACTTGACAATAACAATTGCATGTATTGATTATTGACCACATAGACCTAAAGTGGGTGAGCTGTCAAGGTCTGTTTTTTTTTTTTTTTTTTTAAGATTTATTTATTTATTTTGGAGATTGAGTGTGAGCCAGTGCAGGGAGGCTGGAGGGGCAGAAGGAGAGTGAAACTTAAGTAGACTCTGCACTGAGAGCAGAGCTCATCATGGGGCTCGATCTCAGGACCCTGAGATCAGGATCTGAGCTTGTCGTTTAACTGGCTTTATCACCCAGGTACTCCTGTCATAGTCCGTTTTGAGAATCAGTAATATAGTCCATGTGCATGATCAGAAATGCCACTGTTACTGGTCATCAAGTGCTCTGAGTCTCTAGTACTCTTTATTCTGGCTCTTGTCCCCCAAAGACACCCTTTAAATTTCTGCAGGGGAAGTGGGGAAAGAGAGAATGCAAAGCCTATTTCTGTAAAAATTATAATGGACAAAACTCACGGTGACATTTCTATTACCTTTGCACTTTGCTCCAACTTCTGTACAAGTCAAAATAGATTTGATTTGAAGAGTATAAAGTAGATACAAAATTCATGCCTTTGGGCTAGTATTTATAGTAGAAAGGTATATAAAAGCTCTTACTTTATCCAAATGGAATGTTTTTTTCCTGATCACAGTGTATTTTACAAAGTCTTTCAGTTTTATTAACTCAAGACTTTAGAAATCATCCCCTGATTCTCCTTTGAGTCAATTGACAAAGCAAGATTCTGAAACTTCCAGAATTTTCCATCAGTAAAGTTACTGTTTTCAGCCTTAGAGAGCAGAGTTTGCATCTTCATCTTCATCGGTTTTTACATTTCTTTGTCAGAGTATAACTTTTGTAAAATTAGAACAGTATTCTTTCAGAGGAACTTAAAAGGTATAGATTTCAAATATTCAGCAATGTCTTAAGAAGAAAGATAAGAATGTGGTTTCACAGAGACTTTTTTTCTCCAGCCAGCATGGTCTTCATTCTTGTCAGAAATTCTTAGCTTTAAAAGCTCTGCAGCATGTCCATATCCTCTTTGACCACGACTTCTGTACTATATAAAATTTACATTATGCTTATTAAGCAAAGAAATTCACTATTTCCTAAGGAGATCAGTTTGAACTAAGATATTTCCCAAAGGACCAACTGGCATAATTCACATTTCAAGACTTCTAAGCAATTTGTCCCTTTTCCCCTTTTTTATAGAAAAAATATTATTTATCTTGATTCACTTACATAATATATTACAATAGACCATAGCAGATTTCAGAAGTACAGGTTAAAAGCTAATTATATCAGAAAGTCATCTCTAAATTCTCTTCTCTTTCATTTTTAAAAAACTTTTAAGTAGGAAAGAAACCTGAGCTGCTCAAGACTTCATTAAAATTTGGACACTCTGATTTCTAATTATATTTCTTCTGATCATGTTTCTACATTTGAAAAGAAGTAGAAAAGAAAATTATTCATGCAGTTAATAAATAAAGCCCTTATTATGGCTCCCCAGTCCCCAAGCTACATTAATGATAATTGTTATGTCATTAAATGTAAATATGGTTTGTGTTTTTTGTATCAGTGTATACATATTTTTCAGATAATTATTTTACTTTTTGTTTATAATTCTGTATAAAATACATCTTCTTTTACTTTGGGACATTTAGATTCTATGAATATATTTTCTTATTTACAAACTAGTGTCAGTTATTGCATATCGGGCTATCTCTAATTTAGAAAAACCCTCCTATCCCCAGAGTCTGTGCTAATTTACATGTTTCTGGGGTACAGTTCTTTTCCCCCAAGGCATTGGATTTTGCTTGCTCATTTGAAGTTGATAAAGCAATGAGGACATGTAAGCCACAATGATGTTTGGAGCTGAAGGAGCTCAGAACAAGTTTCCCTAAAATATGTCATTTTGCATGCAGACTATTTTGAGCTGAAGGCAATGGGACCCTGTGGGCTCAAGAGAAATTTTGCCCTTCCCTTTGCTTCCTAGGAGAATCTAAATTGCAGGTCTATCCCTAAAAGAGTTATTACCAGGGATAAATTTTATCTGAGTGACCCATCCATATGGCAAGACAAACATTTAATTACCAAATGTCATTCTTATTGCCCTGTGAATTACCCTCCTACGCTTTGAAGCCCCAGGCCCCTATCCCATTTCTTAGCTCAGGGTGTCATACATAGCCCATTTTGAACCTCTTTGAACCTCTCATGTATGTGGGGTTCCCATATGTACAAAATTAAATTTATTTTCCTGCTATTAATCTGTCTCATGTCAATTTAATTCTTAGACCAACCAGGAGAATATTTGAAGAATATAGGAAAAATTTTCCTCCCCAACAGAGCTCATTTTACTAAAATGAACTGCCATGTTCAGGCAGCCTCTGGAATAGCTGGTGGGCTCATGAACCTTCAAGGACATCTCTAAAATATGAGAATTTAGTAACCACCTGCAAGATGGATCTCCAGACAGTTGCCCTATCTACCCTCACTGTTGGGACATTCTTGTTTGGCTCAGAAGCACCTCCATGAGAGATTATCGGTTCCTAAAAAATACGTAAGCATCCCAAAACTGTTGTTAGACTTCATATTCCAATGATATTACAAGGATTTCATCATTCTTATTAAGTTTTACACCTTTACTTTACAGGCATTTACATAAATTTACAGACATTTACCAGATAGAGCACTTGGTAAAATTCAAGGTATTGGGGGAATATTGTTGATGAAAAGAATAGAGAAAGGCTACAGAGATCTGCCATTTTCTCTTTAAATGGTCACAGCAGCCTGCACACACAGCTTCTAAAACTGTAAGGAAGATATTTAAGTCTTCCTTCCACCAAAAGAGCAATAAAAAGCTGAGTTGACACTAGGCAAGAGATGCAAGTGACTGAAAAGAAACCCATTCATGACAGAAAAAGAATCAGCAAGAGTAACAGGAAAATACATGTGAAAAAATAAAAGGAGAAGACCTAAAAGAGTCACATATTGTGTTTCCTGAGTGACAAATATACAAGCAAGCAAATACACAAACAAACCAAAAACTGCTTTAGAAGCAAGGTGTCCCAGGCTTAGCAACCTATAAAACTTCTGATTGGAATAAGAAACACTGCTTACTCAGGACTAGCAAAATTAAGTGTTTATTTTTATTTATTTATTTTTTTAAAGATTTTATTTATTTATCTGAGAGAGAGAGAATGAGAAATAGAGAGCACGAGAGGGAAGAGGGTCAGAGGGAGAAGCAGACTCCCTGCTGAGCAGGGAGCCTGATATGGGACTCAATCCCAGGACTCCAGGATCATGACCTGAGCCGAAGGCAGTCGCTTAACCAACTGAGCCACCTAGGCGCCCTTATGAAGTGTTTAAATCACTGTTGCGTGCCTCCTCCATTACCTTAAATTGTCCCTCCAAAGGTCCATGCATTCTTCCTGACTACTCTACCCTATTGCAAGGAATGCAACAGACAAACTCAGAACTGCAAGACATGGTGGGGGGCATGGAAGAGGCTACCCTCTGATCCAACGCTCCCACTCCTGGATATGTATCTATTTGAAGGAATTAAAATCAACATCTCAAAGAGATATCTGCACGCCCACGTTCATTACAGCATTATTCAGAAGAGCCAAGATATGGAAACAAACTAAATGCCTTTGGCAAATGAACGGATAAAAAAAAAAAATCTGTGACTTTATTTTTTTTTTCTTTTTTGCCATTTGTGACAACACGATGAATCTGGAGGACATGCTAAGTGACGTAAGACAGAGAAAGACAAACACTTCACTTATAGGTGAAATCTTTAAACAAAACACAAACACAAGCAAAAAACAAAACAAAACAAAAATCCTGATTTAATAGAAACAGAGACTAGAATGGTGGGTTCTGGGGCTAAGGGAAGACAAAAATGGAGTGATATAGTTCCAAAGTTTACATTTTCATTTATAAGAAGAGTAAGTTCCAAGGATCTAATGTACAGCATGGTGACTATGGTTACTAATACGATATTTTATACTTGGAAGTCGCTGAGAGTAGATCTTAAGCATTCTCACAATGCAGACGCACACACACACTGTTAACTAAATGAGATGATGGATGTGTTAATTATCTTGATTTTGGTAATCATTCCTCGATGTTTATGTATATCAAATCATCATGTTGTACACTTTAAATATATACCAGCATATTTGTCAATTATTTGTCAATAAAATTTTTTAAAAAGAAACTTTTCATAATAAAATTAGTAAAGATAGTTATCTTCCCTCATTGAAAAGGTGAAAAATGCTTACATTCCAGGTAATTTATGTTTCTCAGAAACCACTGATAATTTGGTTTTATTAAAATAAATCTCTGACCTTAGAAGAGCTTTGGCATGCCTACGCCTAATGGCTTTGTATTCAGGGGTTCGCTGATTTCTCTGGGGTCCTCATTGATGATAATGATTGCTCAAATTAGAAGTACGACTGATCAAGGCTGGAATGACAGGGGCAAATTTGGGATGCTTCATTACAAATGGCCTTGTTGGAGGGTATTATCAGGAAAATAAATTTAAAAAGCAAGAGTGATCCTCTTACATTCCTTTTCAGCCATTGTGAAGATAAACCAAGGTGAGCTGGTGGTTGAAACAAAGATTTAAAGAATGAAAAATACATGTTCTTACATACATTTTATGAAAATGATGTGAAGAAGAGCTAGACCACCAAAATAGTTCCTCTCTATTTCCCATCAATTTATTCTGCTAGTTGCCAACATGTCCTTTAGAGGTGTATAGTATAGAATCTTAACTATTTTTAAATTTAGTACGACTAACTACTTACTTTTAAGAAAAATTTGATCATTTAAATTTTCATTGTGCTTTACAGATTTGAGAAGCTATTAGCCTTCATTTTCCCCATCAGTAGTTTTAGAATAATTTTGCTCAAACTTCTCAGATGCTAAGTATCATGGGGCATAGGGAAGGGGGATCTTATTAAAACACAAAAACAGATAAACAGATTTCCAGAATCTCCAAGTGTGCAACCCCCAAATTTGCTTTTTGTTTATTTGTTTTAATAAGTTCCCCAGTTGGTTCTTATAAGAGAAGTTGGGAAACACTATTTGGGGAGAGTGCAAGTTTTCCTAATATTATATAATTCTGGAAGCATATTCACAGTTAATACATAGGGAATAATGGACCAGTCTTTATAAATATTTCTGATGGTAGATAGTGGAATGATTTTACTCCTGATATTTTTAGCCTGTTCCGCTTTTCTAACTAGTATCGTTTGTACTCTGCATATGCTTTCTAAAACTTACCCAAGCAATTCTATGCAAAGAAATTGCCCTTCCTTTCTCAGCATTAGCCTGACAGTTTCTGTGATGTGTCAACTCAAGTAGAGGTTAGAATAACACAGTTTGATTCACAGGTCTTATCCTTCACTTTTCACACATAAACCAACATAATCAACAAGAATAACTGTCCAGAAATATCATGCCTAATTGGTTTAAAGAGCTGAGTGTTCTTTTAGAGATATACATAAGTAATTTTCTTGAGATTCACTTGGGCTATGTATACAGCGCAAGAGAGCTTTAATATGAATATAACTTCAACCACCAAATCAATGCTTATGGCCAAGCAACTAACCAGATACTTCCTCTAGCACAAAATCAGTCAAAATGATTGTTTCAATGTCCGAAATTTTGCAACTGATTCATTTTTATTTTGTGGATAATTACAATGCAATAATTCCCTGCAAAAAAAGCTTATATCACTGATACTTCCTGTGTTGTAGGAGAGAGATAGGTCAGGTGTCTGAGATTTGAGTCTTACTGGGCAATTATCAATCTGGTAGGATTCATTTCTTCATCCACTGAGGGCTGCTTATATATTTGGAGTTCCTCATTCTCCTCTTCATTAGTGAATTCTAAAGCATTGAGTGAAAACAGACTGCAACCCCCCTATTTACAGCTTTATGTATGTGTTAAAATATGCAAGAACTGGGAGTCCTTTAGATGGGAAGCCAAACAGATTCTACAACCAAATATGGATGAGATGTTTTTGTGATACTGTTGACTTCTTTTTAAAGAATACATTATGTTTTTTTAGGAGGCTGCATTTTCGCAGTAATGATTTAAAAATACTTAGCTCACATTGATGAAATAAATACTTTCCCAGTGATGTGGAACTGTTTGATAGAAGACCAGATGGGCTCTAATTCCTATGCATAATAGGGCCTGAATTAAGGGGCTACAGGAGCCCTAAGTAAATGCTTCTTCTCACATTTTTGCTTTGTGGGAGCACGTAATGTCTTCTTAGTGCATTTTTTTTCTCATTTGGATTTTCTTAGTTTTTTTTTTTCTTGAAGGTCATTTGAAGTGGAAATTTGGCATTCGGTACTTAATTTCATTTTCATATTGCTATGCAATTCTGAGTCAACTTCAGTGGAATTCCTTTACAAAGCTATTGAAACCTTGGCTACTTTATCACCCAAGATAAGACTCTACCGCCACATAGGATGTTTAAAATTATTAATTACACCTTATCCACGAGTCTACTCAGCCAACACCTCAGCTGGAAAAAGGTGTTCTCATCGAATGCTCAATTGTAGAAGATTGTGAATAAGGTGCCTATCTTCAACAGCCTTTAAATAAGAAATAAGAAACCCAAAGCATAATAAATATCATAAATACTGTGAAAAGCAGCCCTGGCACATGCTAACAGATCATTTCTAATACGTAAACATATTAGAGAAAGTAAGCAGCAAGGTGTCAGGGAAAGGATGAGTGGCGCACTGTGTTTTACGTTTTCAAACTTTCAGGTGTCTTCCTTGGCAAAAAGAACTTGAAAGCGCCAGGGTGATTTTTCTCTTTGATGGTTTTGTAGTTTGGTGAGGCAAAAAGCATATAAGTTATTTAAATACAAATGGATTGATAAATCTACATGTCTTGCTGGAGCACAGCGCCAGGCAAGCAGCTGAGATTTTAAATCCCGCCCTTCTCCCTACAATGGTTTATAATAGAAAAACCGAGATACTGCATACCACCAGGTGTAGTCATAATGTAGTACTACCAGAGATGGAGCTTCGTTGTCAGAAACTTCATTTAAATGTCCATAAAACCATCCTGATACAGATAATGAACTGTAATAGCTTATAATTATGATAGTGCATAAAGTGTGCCTCACAACCCATTACAAAGCCATAATTTTAGCATAAAAACCATAAACCAGGAGAACAAAACTTGAGAACTTCAAAATAAAATGACAGCTTTTGTAACAGCCCCATAGAGCATACCTTTTTTCTCCACAATAAATGATTGTCTTGTCTGCCTCCCACACGCAAAACAGGGGTGGATTTCTGATTTTTTAGACTTTACACTATAACAGTTTCCCTAAGGTATCTTAGAACCGGAGCATTAATACATTTCCAAAAGAGATTTTCATACCCATTTGAATGAGATCTGGTTTGGGGGTGGAAGGATGGTTATTATTCACTTATGTCAAAATGGGGAGATTAAGAGGAAAAGCTTTTGTGCTTGGTCTGCTTAAAAAGCCCCTCCTGTCATGAGGAAGAGGGAATGTCTGTTTTGATCATCAAACCAATGCAGGCAGGACTGAATGAGATTGATCAATCTTTATGTGAACAGAGGAAAGTGAACATTTAAAAATAGCATTTTATGAAAATAAGCAGAGTCTCAATGCCAGAATATTGAACTCCTTGTCAGCTTTTTAAATCCATTTTTAGGGTTTCTTTAAAGCATCCTGATTTTTTTCTCATAGTTTTAGATGATAAACAATGTAGCTCATATTAACAAGCCAAAGTGTTCTTTATAGCTATATATATATATATACACACATACCATGTGAGCTTACATTCTAACAGGGTAAATGGGGCAATTTACAATTAAAAAAATAAGTAAGGTCTGCAGACTGTGGATTAGGCAATAATGAGATAGGGAAGGCCTGAGAATCTCACCTATGAGATGCAGTACCTGGCCTTTCTCAGTTTTCATCACTTGCAGGCATTTTTCATGTCTATAATTGTGGTAGAAAGAGGTGAGATTTCTGGAAGTGTTACCAGTGTATAAGGGGTGATTCTATTTATTTTAGATTGGCTTTTCATTATGAGTTTAAAAAACAACTGTAAGTGTCTAAGAATTCTGGAGAGCTGTTTTGACTGTTTTTAAATGCTTGCGGATGTCTATGGAAAAAAATTAAGACATTTTAATAACCCATGTTCCGCCTTTAATCACCTCCTGAAATGAGAGAAAAAGGTAAATGCCGTGACGCATGGCTTTGAAATTATTATACAGAACCTCTACGATAGTTTCTACATTTCTCCAATGGCTTTACTATATGACTTTAAGTATGGTCTCTTTTTCAGGAAAACAGAATTTGTAAGAGTTATGGTAATACACCCGGTAATTTGTGAACCGATATTGCCTAAATCCCCGGTTAGCTAGTCTGTATATGAGGGAGCTGTTTAACTTTACAAAGTACATAATTGGTGTTTAAATTTATTTTTCCACATTCCACTGCTGAATTGAGTCACTTTGTAGAGTTTTAAAATACACACCTGGAACAGGGCCAGCAGAGGGAATGTAATCTCAACACCATCCAAAAAAAAAAAATGTCAGGAATGATATATGGATTTTTAAAAACAAAAGTATTTGTATCAATATTCTTAAGTATGTTTTTCAGTGTAAGTGAGTTTTTAAAATGAAAATTTCTTAGAAACTGCATCTAAGATTTCAAACAGATGATTACACCAACCAAAGATATCTTACAGAATCACCTCTGAGTTGCCATTCACAAGATAGAACTTAGCTAAAGTTTTGTTTATTTGTTCTCTGGCTCATTTTTTCTCTCTCTAACTTCTAGTTTACTAAATTAGCTTCTCTTCCTCAGCTTGCTCCATATATATATATATATATATTTTTTTTTTTTTTTTTCTTTTACCATTCCTCTTTCCTGTTCACAAATCTTGGGTGATCTCTTTTACTGTCATGACTTTACATCCACTGTATCCTAGCCTCGCCCTTTCTTTTCGACTTCCTTTTGGATCTCTACCTAGAGTAGGGTGACCAATCCTCCTAGTGTACCGGAGATGATTACCAGGGACTGTCCCCGGTTTAACTCTGAAAGTCTGGCATCCTGGGAAAGTCCCTCATCCTGAGTAAAGAGTCTAGGTTTTCAGAGATGTTGGGAAAAGATACAAAACCCACACAGCACTGCCAAAATTAGGGGCTGAAAGCAACGCTATTTTTAGTGTCAAGTGGATGCAATGTAGATTATCTGCTTTCCCTTATTGCTGTCACTGTTTTTTCTCCAACCACTGAAGTTGGCAGCTATGATTTGTGGTTCACAATAATGGATCATTAATTGCTGTTTCTCTTCAAGTGATGTGTCTTAAGTGGGCGACTTAAGTGGATGCAATCATGAGTATTAATAATCTGTCTTTGACTTTGTTAGTGGATTAATTGTGTTTTGTTTCAAAATAGAGAGGCTTTAATTTGTCAAATGTCTAATATCTAAAATGTCATCATTAGAAGGATATACAATTGACTTTATCCCATGAATATTAAGAATATATTTTTAAAAAGAAAAAATTCTTAATGGATTGGGAGCTTCCATCCATTGGGAAATTCTTTGTGGATATGCTAGTATAAAAGGGGGCAAGTGGAAACATGAGCTAGTACATTTACGTCACTCAGTATTGGATCAAAACAAAATGCAGTCTGATTTATCATGGAATTGATATATCCCTTTAAACATGTTATAATTCTGTGTGACAAAATGTCACAGAAGATCAAAATGATAATTTAATAGGCAATATCTATGGCTGATTTCATGGTGGACAAAGTAGGTGAAAAAAAATTGTCATGTAATGGTGCTATGTGAATATGTTCCATGGTTTACATTGAGAAGTATTTCTATTTAAGAAGCATGTGGTATTGAACTTAATTTATGCGGAAGAGTTGAGTGAAGCTTATGTTCCACTCTTACAGCTGGTTGTATTTGACTGAGGAAGACACTTTCTCAGTGTCATTCCTTGGGTGCTTGCTGCTTATCATTAAGTGATCATTTACCCAACATTTTGAGATTTTTCTGAATTTTGATGACCATGTATAGTTTGTGTGCTTAATTTTCAAACTCCAAATGTCAACATAGGGGATCCTTATCCAGAGGTTGATGGGTACATCCAAGTCTCAAAAAAAATGTGTATGTATATTTATATACATTTATTATAAATTTTACTGGCCTAAGGATGTGTAGCAAAAAAATTACAAATAATAATGAAATAAACACTACCAATTTTTGTAAATCCCATACATATAACCAATTGATTCTTGCAGAATATTTATTTATTTTTTTTAAGATTTTATTTACTTGACAGAGAAACACATAGCGAGAGAGGGAACCCAAGCAGAGGGAGTGGGAGAAGGAGAAGCAGGCTTCCCGCCAAGCAGGGAGCCCGATGTGGGGCTCGATCCCAGGACCCTGGGATCATGACCTGAGCCGAAGGCAGATGCTTAACAACTGAGCCACCCAGGTGCCCCAATTCTTGCAGAATATTTTTGCCAAACTCTTATATCTGTAGCCAACCTAAAATTGAAACTTAACCATGACTTTACAAATGGAGTTGCATCCAATGCACTAATTTTTACCCCCAAATATTATAATTAAATTTGTGATTTACTGTTGAAGTATTTCTCACTCTAGAACAAATTATATTTATTAAACTGAAATTTCATTTAACTTCAGTACTTGACATGGCACATTTTTAAGTTAAATCTTCATTATTAACATTTCTCTATCACTTTGAATCTAAACAATCAGCAAAACAATACATCAGTCTCTGATATTTAGTGTTTACATGGAGTAAATACACCCATCATGGACAATTTTTAAAAAACATTTTATTGCATATAAAAAACTGTAATTTTAATATTCACAACTTGGTGAGTTTGGAGATAAATATACACCCATGACATCATCACCAGAATCTATGCCATGCACATATCTACCAACTGCAAAATTTTTCTTCCATCCTTTTTAGTTATTATTATTATTATTATTATTATCATTTTGTGTTATAAGTATGCTTCACATAAGTTCTATCCCTTTAGCAAATTTGTAAATATATACTACAATATTGTTAACTATAGCTGTATGCTGTATAGTAGATCTCTAGGACTTTTTACTCTTACATAACTGAAATTTTGTACCCTTTGACTAATACCTTTCTGTTTCTCTCTCTCCCCAGCCCCTGGCAATCACTATTTACTCTCTGTTTTTATGGGTATGAAGAAATATATAGATATCTAAATAGATATCTATATATTTAGATATTTTTCTGTAAGTGGTATAATACAGTATTTGTTCTATGGCTGGCTTATATCATGTAGCACGATGCTTTCCAGGTTCATCCATATTGTTGCAAATGGCAGAACTTCCTTCTTTTTTTAAGGCTAAGATTCCATTGTATATAAATTACCACATTTTCTTTATCACCATGGCTAATTTTAATCTACTGACATGATGTCACTCCACACAGAGTTGGGAAGAGATGGGCAAGCAGTACACCATTATATGGTATTTTTTATTATATGGATACAATAGATGTAAAAAAAAAAAAAAACACTAAAGATATAGATAGCAGCAAATGAGTGACATAATTAGGATGTGATGCATTTTTAATATTTATTATCTTTGTTTTCAATATAATATCTTTAATTGTAAGTTTATATGATTTAGTTTTTTCATAATGGTTGTGTTTAACAACAGGCTGTCACATTCCTGAAAATTTAAGAATTGCCTATTGGGAGCTGGTGCAAACCAGCTCCAGCACATAGCTGGCCTAATCTGAAGAGGCTTCACTGATGAGAGAAAGCAACATAGTCCTTCTAAGCCCCTCCACCAGTGCTGCTTCCTCTAACCTATTGACATTCCTCCCAGGATCACCGTGTGATCTCCACTTTGTCCTTCCTGCTGCCCTCGTGCCCCATCAGTCCTTTCCCACTATGATCCTTTCAATGGTGATGTTATATCACAGAGTTCTTCTTTTCAAAATTCTCCAATAGCTTTCCCTCTCACTCAGAACTTAACCCAATGCTCTAGCCACTACTGCATCTTCAGCTTGGCTCCAGTGACCTCTCTGTCTTGTTTCTTACCAACTCTGCCATTTTGCTCCTGCCTGATAGCTTCCTTGCAGTTCTTCCCACATACACGGAGCTCCCAGCTCAGTGTTTTCACAGTTTGCTTCCTCCAGCTGGCCTGCAGAGACCCCCAACCTGGACACTGCCTGAATTGCCTTGTCACTAACCCAATGCTGCTTTCTCAGAGACTTACCTGACAACTTAATAATAAATAGCACACCCCAAATCCCTAGACTGTCTGTTTTCTCTCTCTACCCTATACTTCAGGAAGGGGCCAAGATCCACTGTGCCCCTCAGAGAGGGGTCTGTTTCTAATTCTTACAAAGGTGTCATATGGGCTCATGGTGGCCCTGATTTCAGCCCATTGACAGATTATGCTTTTTTGTCTTCCATTTTTTCATAACCCAAAATGTTTTCTTTCCTGATTCTACCCAAAATCTTCTAGGGACTTAAGACAACTTGTATTTCCACCCACCTTTCTGGGAGAAAAGAGGATAAATGGATATAATTAAGTAACCTGAATATCATACTTTTGTTGTGGATAATTAAAAATTGGAAACAACTTTGAAGAGATTGATCCCTAGTTCCACAGAAAAGGTGGTGAGGGAAAGGAGTTAAAGAAAGGTCATAATTGCTTATAATATTTCGGGAAGGCTAAGTTAAATGTGAAAATAAATCAAGCCAATTTTTCGCCCTTACTATGGCCCAGAAATGAAATTAAGTCCAAGGATCTAGAAAGCAATTAGAACTCATTGAGATGATTGGACACAGAATATTTGTAAACTGCCTATTCAGAAATTTACAGATCGTGTTCAATTTTTTTTTAAACATAGCCTTACTTTATCTATGGCCAGTAAATCAAATAAAAGGATAAAAATAGAGCAAGAAAACAGCCACTCCATTCCTGATTCATTTATGTAATAGTAACATGGCCACAATGTCAAGGGATAATTTTATCCAAAGTTTAAATTCTAAGTTACTGACTGTAGATATTTCCTTTAAGATCTTTGTGTCTTTATTTGTGAAGTGGGTATAGTAGTATTTATCTCCTGAGAAAAAGTTATAAAAATCAGGTAGTATGTGACAACTGGTATTTTTAGCCTTAAGGCTAGGTTTTAAAAATTAGTCTAAATATTTATTAAATGGACATTTTTATGAAAGGAAAGGTTTTCTTAAGACTTTATGTGGTTTGCATTGCTCTCAAAATGTTTTTTTATCATCCACTTAAGGAAATGTGAGTTCTTTCAAAGAATACATATGTTCAGATCTTCAGATGTACTCTCCACTTATGATTTAGCCAATACTATATAAAAGTCACTGATGCTTAACAATTTCAAAAGACAGTTTCATCTTTCCAAGAAGTCCCCTTTTAAATGTGGCCTGACAGACCTCGCCAGGTGGCTTCTCTGACGGTCTTGGCAAGACTCTGGCCTGAATGATAATTCTGGCTCCAGCATTTCTGCCTAAAGCACAAAGAAACTGAAGCCTCATTTCCCAGAGGATGGGGGAAGTTGTAGCTCTAACTGTTTAAAATAGGATTTTATTGGGTAATGCTTCAAAGCGCTCACTTTGCATTTCTGCTAACAAAGCTGAACATTCAGCCAAAATATTGGAAAGGAAATACTCAGGCAGAATGAAACGACAGAGGAGGCCTGAGAAGTGGGGAGCCAAGCCAAGAATGACAAAATAAAAGGGGCACATTCCAGAAGGAGAAGTGAAAGAGAAAACTGTTTTTAGCACATCAGTTAGAGCCTCCTTGTCCCATAGCCATACACAAATCTTGGAAATAACTAATTCTTTAGCTGGTTTTTCGCTTTTCCTCTCATATACTCACTGAAAATCCTATGCTATCAAATTAAAGAAGACTTTATAAGCACTTCTGTGCAATCAAAGCTTTTAATAGCAATCAGTGCTTTCCATTGAATGACAGGTGCCCAGTATGGAGGTCACAGGAAAGTTTTGGACCCCAACACTGGACATAAAATGACTTTACCACACATGCAATGAACAAAGTAGGTGTTCTGGACAAATACTTGTCAGAAGTAATCATCCAAAACACAGGTCTGGGAAGTATCGTAAGTGCCATACGTGACAAGAGTATCTCTACTTGTTTGTCTCCTGCTAAGATAACTTTATTTATACTATATTGATTTTGCTGTAAACTCTTCTGCTCCTTGAAAAACTCCATTTATTTGATCATGGGAAGCCAAACCCGCTGACACTGCCTGAGCAGATTAGTTAGAAATGGCTCGGGGCAATCACAGAGATGGCCCAGGAAACCAGTCTAAAAGGGCAAATCAGAAAACGGGACAGAATTGAGCAGAAGCTGGTTGTGCTAGGCAGAGACAGACCTGGATGAACTGATTTAGTAAACTTCCCACACTGGTAATATTGTCAACGATGACTCCTGTATTCCTAGTCCCTTACCCTCTTTGTGTGTGTGTGTGCGTGTGTGTGTGTGTGTGTGTGTGTGTGTGTGTATGTGTGTATATATACATGCGTGTGTCTGCGTGTTTACACATTTCTCTTATAAAGTCATCTGTACTGATTATAACATGTATCGTCTTTCCATCTTTGAGAAAATTCCGAATCATGGAATTCAGAATAAACAAAACACGTGTCTAGGTGTTAACTGTCCTGTCTAAGAGGATAGTCAACAAAGCAATCTTCCTTCAACCACTTGGGGACAGTTAACTTCTTTTCTAAGTCTCTTTGCCACACAAAGAAATGAAACTGGCATTGGTAAAAAGCAAAAAGTGACACTTTCCACCTAAGAGATTTCTGAAAATGTCGTGTGGAAGCAATTAATGATGAATTTGGAAAAAAAAATTCAATGGTTTTTCTTTTTCTTTTAGATTTTACAACTCCAAGTGATTTCTGTGAGGAAACTATATTTGAAAAAATAGAAATTCATGGATTTTACAAGATGATTCTTTTTAATGCATATGTCTGTCTTAAATTATCATAACATCAAAGAATTTGAAGGGAATTTGATCATCTAAAGTTCTTATTCATAACTTTGCTGCTTTTTAGAAACAAAGTCACCCATTATTTGTTGACATATCTGCAGATAAGGAGACTAGACCTTGCTCTTATAAATAATAACACAGTCTTTTGTAATGTATTCAAGTCAATACATATTTGTTGCAAAATTAAACTGTACTTGGGATCCAGAATCACATATGATACTTTCTCATTCATGTATGCATTTATTTAAAATGTTACTTGAGTGTCTACAATGTGCCCCTTGAGGCAATGGGTTTATAAGAGTGAGAAAGTAAGACCAAGTTGCTGCCTTCATGGAAATTATAGCCTAGTGGAGGAAAAAGGCATTTTAGAGAAAGATATTTAATATAATGACAGGCTGCGTAAAGTACTGTGATTGATAATAAAGCAAGGTGAATGATCAAGGGTGACAGAGACAAGGGTGCTATTTTGGATAAGATGGTCCAGGAAGACCCCTCTGGAAATGTGACATTTCAACAGGGACTTGAATGGGATGGGAATGAGGAGGATGGCATTCTAGGGGGAGGGCTCCTAAAGCCAAAGGTGGACCACAGTAAGAGGAGAGGATGTGCTGAGGCTCATTGCCAGGGCCAGTGGTTCTGTGTGGGTGGAGAAATTGCAGAAGAGAAGGCAGGAAAGGGGTGTGGGGAAGGATTTGAAGGGATTGTAAACTCTGGTGAAGAGTTTGACTTTCTCATAAGATAGGAGGAAATTGGAGAAGTTTCAGGAGAGGTAAGAAGAAGGCAGAACTGTATTTTTGCCAGTTACTCTTGGCAGGGTGTGGGGATTGGGA
This sequence comes from Eumetopias jubatus, assembly GCF_037043125.1. Lineage (NCBI taxonomy): Eukaryota > Metazoa > Chordata > Mammalia > Carnivora > Otariidae > Eumetopias > Eumetopias jubatus. Next base: position 15,752,540 of record NW_028274807.1, on the reverse strand, counting down.
AGGGTGGAGAAGATAATGCATTCCGTTTATATAGTGTAAACCAGAGGCCTTCACATATATTTGTTTATTTATATTTGCTCAAATATATTTGATGGTTAATTTTATGTGTCAACTTGAGTGGGCGATGGGGTACCCAGACTAAGCATGATTTCAGAATGTGCCAGAGAGGTGAGCATTTGAATCTGTCTGTTGAGTAAAGTAGTTGTCCTTCCCATCATCAAATCCACTGAGGGCCTGGATAGAACAAAAGGGGGAGGGCAGAGAAACTCATTCCTTTTCCTTCTTGCCTGATTGCTTGAGTTGGGACATCGGTCTTTACCTATCCTACGTGCTCCTGGTTCTCAGGGGTTCAGAGCTATTCCATGGGCTCTGTGGTTCTCAGAAATATGAATTCAGATTAAATTAGACCATATGCATTCCTGGATCTTCAGCTTGCAAACAGCAAGATAGTGAGATTTCTCAACCTTCATAATTAAGTGAATCAATTCCTTGTAATAAATCTCTTTGTATTCTTTATAATGAATATCTTCATACATATCTTTCTAATACAACTTCCTTCCCTGTAAAAATAATTTTGCACAATATTTTTAAATGTTCATAATGTATTTAAATACTTGAAAATTATGATTTCCAGCATACTCAAAATGTTGGTGTTTTTAAAAATAATTATTTCATTCTATTTAAAGTGTCCAGTAGAATATAAACACCAGGGTGATTTGAGTCCTAATATCAACTGTTTAAAAATGTAGTAAGTTGTAAATAGCTCTACATCCGCACATTTTATCCTTTATCGTATTCCACATAATTTTACTTTAGAATAATAAATTTTCATGGTTTGGAAATGTTTTTATTTATTTATTTATTTATTTATTTGAGAGAGAGAGGGAGAGCCTGAAAGTGGGGAGGGTCAGAGGCAGAAGCTGAGCAGGGAGCCTTATGTGGGATTTGATCCGAGGACTCCAGGGTTATGACCTGAGCTGAAGACAGTCACTTAACCAACTGAGCCACCCAGGCACCCCTGGAAATGTTTAAAGGATAAACTTTTCATATTTTCTGCAACAAACACACATGTACACACTGTATATACATGTACATATCATATATTTATAGCATGTATTAGTTTGGTTACTATAATTATTACTAATATATTTTCAATAATTTATATATTCATAATTTCAATAAAGAGAGTATTTATAATTATATATAACTCATCTACTTAGTTAATATAACAGTCATAATAGCAACAATCCTTCCTATAGTACTTACTATATACCATTCACTATTCCTGGTGCTCTTCCTATTTTACCTTGATTAACTTAATCTTCACAACTACACCATGAGGTAGCTCAGAAATCTTGTTCAGATAAACAAGGGGTGGGAATGGAGAGACTTTCATTACAACAATGTCATTCAATCCTTCGAACACCTTCAGTGTCACATGCCAAAATCAAATAGTAAGCCATTATGAAAGGGTAGAGTGGACCCCCTTTATTTATGAGGGGCACTGTCCAAAAACCCCCATGGATGCCTGAAACTGCAGATAGTACCAAACCCTATATACATGGCTTTTTCCTAGGTATACATTCCTATGATAAAGTATAATTTATAAATGAGACACCATAAGAGATGAATGACAATAACTAATAGAAAATTTATAACACTATACTGGAATGAAAGTTACAGGAAAGTGGTCTCTCTCTCAAAATATCTTACTGTAATGTGCTCACCCTTCTTGTGACGATGGGAGATGATCAAATGCCTACGTGATGAGATGAAGTGAGAGGAGTGACAGAAGCATGTGACCTAGCATTAGGCTAATACTGACTCTCTGATAATGTCAGAAAGAGGATCATCTGCTTCCAGACCTTGGTTGGCTGCAGGTAACTGGATCAGTAGGAAGTGAAAACACGGGTAGAGGGGGACTACTGTACTCTTAGCTACTTCAATTCAATTCAATTCAATTCAACCTTCCTCTAATGTTTTGGTAGCAAAATATTTAAAAGCATCTGACCTGGGTTGGGATTTACCTCATCTCAGGACCTTGATTAGCAATCCTGGGGAGTTGTTACCCCCTTGGGCACTACAGAGAGATAAGAGAATGGGTGGGTGGGAGGTTGACCTTTCCTTTGTTAAGGCAGAGAAGGTCACTTCACCACCCAGACACTTGGAGGGCTACATTCTAAGGCAAATAGATTTTAGGAAAGATTACTGGGGAAGCTGAAGATCTAGAAACCAGATCCTTAAACATCTTACTTGCCTTGTTTCCCTTGGAAAGACTTTCTGCGCTATGAGGGCCACAAATACTTCAGTCCTCAGACTGCTGGTCAATCCTGATCCCTCCCATGGCCACTTTGGTGGGGCTCTCTTGCAGGGAATGTTCAACATTCCTCTAAAATATAATTTTGGTGTTTTTCTCGTCCTTAAGAAACTTCTTATTCTTTTCAAGTGTTGCTTTTCACAGTTTAGGAAACTGAGTCCTCAAGGTATGAAATGGCTATCTTATGGTCATGGTTTGAAATTAGAGACCAGATTTTTGTTATATTGATGAGATCTCTTTATGATGTTTAGCGCTTGGCAGTTTCATCTATGTTTTCTTGGAGTTCTTTTTTTTTTTTTTAAGATTTTATTTATTTATTTGTCAGGGAAAGAGAGACAGCGAGAGAGGGAACACAAGCAGGGGGAGTGGGAATGGGAGAAGCAAGTTTCCCACTGAACAAGGAGCTGGATGTGAGACTCAATCCCAGGACCCTGGGATCATGACCTGAGCCGAAGGCAGATGCTTAACCGACTGAGCCACCCAGGCATCCCTTTTCTTGGAGTTCTGATCCATTTTATTTGTCCCTGTGAAATAGCAAGGAAATATTTTAAAATGGTGCAGACTGGGGCGCCTGGGTAGCTCAGTCAGTTAAGCATCTGCCTTGGGTTCAGGTCATGATCTCCAGGCTCAGCAGGAGTCTGCTTTTCTCTCTCTCTGCCCCTCCCCACTGCTTGTTCTCTCTCTCTCTCTCTCTAATAAATAAATAAATAAATCTTAAAAAAAAAATAAAATGGTGCAGACTGTGAGTAAAAAGTGGGTGATGGAGGGGGGCAACACTGAAAGACTGTGGCAAAAAAGTCTTTCCTATTTTTATTCTTGGAATTCTAGAATCATTTTAAAGTCATATGGATGGAAAAAAAGTTATTTAAATTTAAGTAGGCTATAGGCCTCCTAAAAGACACACATTTCTTCAAGGATACACAAGCCATTTTGATGTATTAATCTTCTGCCAGAAGTTTTCAGTGCTTGCTGGTTGAGTGATCTGTTGGGACATGACCATTTTATTAAACGGTCATATTTTCACTTATCAACAGTTACTTTTTTAGTGCAAAATCATATTTTTACATGTTTCCACAAGTAGAATGGTATAAAATTGATTGCTATTGTTTCATTTGACAAATTCTTGGATCCTCATATATTTTCTTGCCTTTGCCCATCACCAGGAAATGGAATGTTATCACTTTGCAGGCCTTTCTGTGGGAAGGAAACAGAGTCCTTTTGAAAGCTCTGGGTGATGTTTGTGAATATTTAATCATGGAGGTGGTACAATGGCCTCATTTACAGTGATATGTCAAAATTAATTTCATGGTATTATGTCAAAGAAGGAATCTTACCATATGCCCTCAAATAAAAATAGAAGATTTAGAAAAACTCTGACAAGGAGTTTACCCAATTCTGCAAAATCTTTGGATGCAAGTTTCCCTTAAATGAAAATAGAATCATTCATGCAAACATGATTGAGTTTAATTTATTTCCGTTGTTAAAAAGGAATTTAAAAAAGGGATTTCTGTCTTCTGACGCTTCCAAATTCACACTGAATTTCTTTAGCACAGAGTCCCATGTTTTTATTAGAAGTGCATTAAATGCAAAATTAAGTATGAAGACAGAGGAAAAACAAGAACCTGACAGACATACTTAGAAGGATGTTAAATCCTTGGAGATACAGTGGGTAGATTCTCCAAGCACATCGTTCCCTGAGACTGGCACAATACTACATATTGGTGAGTCACCCAACACATTTTTAATGATAATCTCTGAGAAAAGTGCCTGGTTCTGCCTGAATACATGGAACTTTTAGTTGCCACGGAATCGTAAGCCCTACTGCTTGGTTCAGTAAACATACAGAATGGAAGAAGGTTTTTGGATGAATTTCTGAAGCAAAATTTCACTTTTGGCCATGTGATGTTTTCCAAATTTTCAATACAGGCAAATTTATCAGTTTTTGAAATTGTACCTTTTTTTTTTTTTTACAGGTACCAGCACTTTTTTTTACAGGTTATAATGAAATTCACTCATGTTTTCTTTTGGTATCGTAGGTTTTCATTTTTCACATATGGTTATCAAATATCCATTTGGAGTCGACTTTTCTGTGTGGGGTAAATCTAAGTTTATATTTTCCAAATAGTTATGCAGTTTTCCCCACACTATTAAAATGTACATCTTCTCCTCATTGTTTGGCGACGTCACATTTCTTACTTCTAATCCGTATGTACTTTAGTCTTTTCTAGGTATTCTATTCTGTTTCACTGGTATGTCTGCCTAGTCATGTTCTAGTAGCACCAACTAAAATTATAGAGGTTTTATTGTATGGTTTAATAGTGGGGAGGGCTAAATCCATCCCACCCTCCTCACTGCTCTTTGCTAAGGTGGTTTTAGCTGTTTCTGCATGTTTCTTTAGGATGACTTAAGGATAAAGTATTTTAATTTCTGTAGCTAACTCTCAAAAGAATATATGCATATGTATATGTACAGAGAGAAAGAGATAAAGCAAATGCAGCAAAATGTTGTCAAGTGGTGAATCTTGATGAAGGATATTTAGATGTTCTTTATAGGATTATTGCAACCTTTCTGGTGGCCTAAAGTTTTTCAAAATAAATGTTGGGAGAAAATCAAAGAAGTGAGTTGTAGAAAAATCAAAGTTGTTTCTCATTAACCTTTGGGGGAAAGTGGACAGACATGGGGGTAGGGCCCAGGTTTCTCAGTGTGTATTTTGAAATGTTTTATTTTGAAGAAATCTAGATATGTTAGTGATTCAAAATAAAACATACATAAAATCTAAGTTAACATAACTCCCTCTAATACAGGAGATGTGAAATGGATTTCAAATTTCATGAGTGTTTAACACTGGGAAACTTAACAGTATCACAAAATTCTTAAGAATGGATCAGTCAAGGAAGCTCTTCCTGGTGGTCTGGCTTACCCTGGTACACAAGACCACTGCTTGAGAGGGGCCAGGAGCAGGATGGAATCCCACTTCCAAAGGAGGCATTCCCAGAAACTCAGGTCCTTTTGACCTAGACACGGCAATTCTAACTTCTCTTCCTACTCTCCTCCTTCTCTCTCTGGATGTTTCTGTATTTATTAAAGGTCATAGGCAAAGACCGTCACTGGGTTGGAGCTTGATGGTACATGTGCACACACGCCTGCCTACTTCTGAATCAATTTTCCCTTCTTTCTCTGTGCTACTTTTCAGGAGGGAATGCCAAAGACAAGAAGACAATACATCCTGCACAGACTGGCACCCCTACCCTCTCCTGCCTCTAGGGCTTTCTTTTTCTCTGGAATCCCATCTCATACTTCCTATCCCTCATTTGGCTACCACCGTCCTTAATCCAAGGCTCAGTATGCAGTTTACTTGTTCTGAAATTTTGTCTTTACTTTTCAAGATGGTGTTAAGTATTCCTCCCACACGCTCCTATAATCCTTTGAATAACCTGAACACAGGACATTTCATGGTGTGTCGTGATTACCTAATGATAACTAATATTTACTGAGTACTCACTATATGCTCCAGGCTCAAATGTGCTGTTTGATTTTCACGTCAATCTCATGAAGTAGGAGATGTTTTGACCACTATTTTAGAAAAGAGAGAAGTAGACTTAGAAAAATTTCATCATTTGCTATAGGAGGCAGAATTCAGGATGGCTGGCAATGACCCCAGCCTCCTGGTATTGACAGTCTTGTGAATTCCCTCACCTTGAATATGGACTGGACATAATAAGTCATTTCCGACAAGCAGAATATAGAAAAATGATGAGATGTTACTTTCACGATTTGGTTATAAAAGACTGTGATGTTGATCTTGCCAGTAGATTATCTTTATTGCTTTTTCGGACTGTGCCCTTTGATGAAGCAAGAGTGTGTGTTGGAGAGACCCATATGGCAAGGAGCAGAGGGTGGCCTCCTGTTACCTGCAGCTGAGGTCCTCAGTCCAACAACTCTCAAGGAATGGAATCCTGTCAGCTGCATGAATAAACTTGGGAGCAGATCCTTGCAGAATTGAAATTACAGATGAGGTCACTGTCCTGGATGTGATTGCAATCTTGTGAAAGACCCTGATGCAAAAGGCCCAGCTAAGCTGTGCCCAGATTCCTGACTCACAGAAACCGTAAGATAATAAATTTATGCTGTCTTAAGCTGCTAATTTTGGGAAGAGGATAGATAACTATAGACTTTTATCAATAGACAACGAATGCACTTAAGTCCCACAGGTAGAAATGGTGAGTTCAGGGTTAAAACTTGAGGGTTCTGATTCTCTAATGAATCCTTACGTCATACTGCCTGGTTACTTACCAACTGTTTCTTCTTCATTTAAACACTTTCTGACTTTTATTCCCAGCAATTAGTCCTGAGTCTGGTATTTTGTGTGTCCTCAATAATCATAGGATGAAAAGCTAAACTTTGTATGGTGAATTAAAGCAAAATTTTCTCAACTTTATGTTGCTTAAATTTGGATAAAGAGAAAAGATGCACATAACAAAGTGATTTGGAACTATAATGCACTTCTGCATACTCATTGTAATGTCAGCAATATCAATTTTAACAACTTTCTATCCCAGAATATGGATCAGAGAGCACACGTGGGCCCTAATTTGAGGTTAATTCCTCTATCAAATGTTTTTCAAACACCTTCTGTATTTCTACCTCTGTGCCAAGCCCTTGGGATACACAGTTGGGTAGAACAGTGTAGGGGTCAAGACCAAATGCAAATAGTGACATTTTGGTATGACCTGATAAGTGATTTAATCAAGACTTGAACAAATAACTGTGGAATGGAGGAGAAACAATAATCAAGAGGGGTGACCTTCCATTGGTGGTATCTCTCTCTCTTTACTATTTTTGCTCTCTATCTACACACACACACACACACACACACACACAGACACACAGAATTTTTGCTAATCCATAAAATTATAAATGTTCATTCAGGAGAGTGAGACTTTTACTCAATGGTTTTAATTATAAAGTGATTATGAGAAAAAGTTCAAGTGAGACAAACTAGTTGGCTGGTCTGAAGTAGGGCATTATTGATTTTAGTGAATCATTGAGCAAGAGGTTAGAGACTTGACATTAGAGAAGATGACACACAAATTAAAACTAGAGAATTGTCAACTGAGGATGAGCAACTGGAGAAGCAATTTAAAGTGTTGTTCTTTTGATGTTCAAAGTGACTTCTGGTGGTTTTCACACACACACACACACACACACACACACACACACACACACACATCCTTTCTTCTATATCAAGATACTACCAAACAAACCAATCAAAAAGAAAAAGTATCATTTGCATTCAGCCATTTTTTATACCCTGTTTAGGTCGAAAATCAGTTTTCCATAGGTTTACTTATAATGAATTTGCATTGCTCCACCCTCAACAAACTATTCTATAATGGTACTTCTTGTCAGCCTAGTGGGATACCATAAGGTACTACCCACCAACTTAGAAATAATAGAAATAAAATTGCTCTTTGAGAGTTAAACTATAAGCCAAACAGATAATAATTATAAGTAGAAAATCACAGTTACTTTACAGACAAAAGAGTTCCCAGTGTGGCAAGACTTGATTTTCGCTTGCCTGGATGACTTAGTACTAAGGAAGACTGTATTCTCAAGAAATGGCTGTACAGCCATGGGAAGATAAAGGAACAGAGAGTCCTGGAAGCAATGTTGGCCATGCTATTTAAGCACTGCCCTAGCCAATGAGCAAAGCTATCTCTTTGAGTTGAATGTATCCAGCTCCTATACATTGCATTAATCACCCCAGTTCTCTTGCTGTGTTCTCTTTTCATGTTCAGCAAGGGAATTTCCAATTGCTATCTGACTACCTGGTATGGGTCAATGTTAATGAAGTAGACCCTGAGAAGAAGGGAAGGAAGAAATGTATTGTCAGTTAGTTGGGTAAAGAGTTGGAAAGTATGAACAGTGATTGTAGACAGTTTCAGTAGCTCTCAGGAAATACTCTTTGACTTATTGCTAATCTTTTTAACTCTGCATATTGGACCAACTCTTTTTGCCATTAGAATTTAAGCATACTTAATCCTCTCTCCTCTCAAAAAACAAAATGAAATAGACACACAGCCCCACTTTTCCAATAATACCTCCTCCCTGAATTCTAAATAGTATTGTGGAAGCAAGCTATATGTTTATTAACTTTATCCATTTAACTTGGGTTTTTTTTTTTTAACCTATTGTTTCTTGCTTACATGGAGAAAAGTCTTGTTTAAATTCCCCAGTAGGAGTTGAGTTATACCATGCTGATCAATGGAAGGGTTATTTGTCTAAGCTTGTCCAAATTTAAATTTTAAAGAGTTTAAAGCCACAGTCCTTGGTGAAATGTCAGAGAAGGGAGAGTCTCAGGGACAGGTTCACACCCCAGGGTCCTACCACCCTTTGTCATGAGGAAAGCCCCTCTTCTTACCACCTTTGCCAATCTGCACCCTCCCTCTCAGATTTTAGCATTTGGTACTTTTCTGAGCAACTTAAGAAAACATAAGATCCAGCATTCCCAAACTATAGAAATAACCCAAATGGATGACTCCTTTTATATCCATAAATTTGGCCAGTGATACAATGACCTCGGCAACTTCGCAAAGTTTTACATGTAATGATTTTAATGACCCAAACTCTGCTAGGCTGAGAGGTATCAGCACTTACAATCAATACTGAAAGAACCTATCTGGTATAAAATCCAAATTTCAGAAATTGAGGAAGATCTCATGTTGTGGACCTCCAAAGAGACTTGTGTACATAAGAACGCGAAGTGCTGACACTACCAGCAGAAGTGATTACTCCTTCCTTTGCTGTGAATATGGAAGTGAGAAGCAGCAAAGAACAATCAACAAGTGAACACTCTTTTCATATTTCTTGTGACAGCTACCTGGAATGGGCAGGGGAGAAAAATGCAGGTAAGAAAATTAAAACCACAGTCTCCTGGGAGACAACGACAGCCTTCTGATCCTAATTTGATCTGGAGTTAGGAATGCAGGGGAGTTCTGTAACAGTTCCTTCTGCATGGTGGAGAGCTCTGATTTTTCTGCAACAGTGTCTCCCTGGAAGCTACACAAAGTCCCCTTTGATTGCCTGTGATCAAAGCCACGCAGGCACTTCTGCAATATCTTAGCTTCAGAAAGCCAGGAAAATCAGAATGTTGAGAGTACATTAATAATTCCTAAGCACATTTTAAAGGTGAGTGGTACTTCTGAGAAAACTTCATCATTACTAAAAATGATTTGTTTCTGCCCTTCATGCTGTATACCTGGGGAAAAAAGTTAGCCTTAATGTTCCCATTCGTAAGTTGCATGTCATGGTGGATATTGAACAATATGGTCAGTTGTTCTACCCAAAATTTATGCAGCTGATCATACAGAGCCATAGAGGAGTCAGTGATGGGAGTCTCTCAGATGTTTATACATCTTAGTATGAATTAGCATGCGGCATCTGACCAAGAAGAATTTGTATTTTTTAAAAGGCAGCAAGCTAAATAAATAAATACATAAATGATATATGTGGAAGGGATACATATTTTAAAGTCAGAAAACCTGCTTATGCATGAAAACTGTGCAATTTATTATTTGTGTGAACTTCATTAAATTATTCAAATTTTCTGAGTCTCAATTCCTTATGTGTGAAATAAAGCCTAATCTGTAGGGTATTAGTAAAGTCAAAAAGGTGATGTATTTATGAAAAGTATAAATTTCTAGTTACTATATAAAACACATAAGGTGAATTGTGATGTTTTTATCTCTTTTACTATTTATTAATATATATATATTTATTTATTTATTTATATTTATTTATGCTTTTCATGAATATCAGTAGTAGAGGTAGTAAAAGGATATTGGTAGGAGTGGTTGTGGTGATCAGAAATACCAAATTATTTTTTAATGATGACATTTCATAAACAGTGAGGAATCAGGGTACAGGAATTAACTGGGGAGAAGATGGGGACTTTCTGGTACATTAAAATATGTATGGCCATTCTTAGTATAATGGATAAACTAGTCATCCAGGGTATTTTTTGGTTCCTTCCTCCCTCTCTTTCTCTGCCATTTTCCTTCCTTCCTTCCTTCCTTCCTTCCTTCCTTCCTTCCTTCCTTCCTTCCTCCCTCCCTCCCTCCCTCCCTCCCTCCCTCCCTCCCTCCCTTCCTTCCCTCCTTCTCGTCTTTCCTCCCATACCCACTCTGCCTTGACAAACTCCAACCTTTGGTGCACTCTAAAGAAAAGGTAAGCCAACTACAGGGTGGTGGCCTCACTCTGGAGCACAAGCTCTACATCAACAGTGACCTCAGGAGGCAACAGCTGGGGATGAAGGAAGTAGCTATTTTATCTGGACTTATGAAAAATTGAGGCTCACGTTGGGGGAACCAGCAGGGGTGCATAGACAAAATGTGCCACCAAGCTTGTCCTAAGCTATTGCTTGCAAGGCAAATTTTTTTCTAAACATAAGACCCTGGGCAATATGGTCCAAACTTTGCTTGTTTTTTTTTTTAATTTTTTTATTGTTATGTTAATCACCATATATTACATCATTAGTTTTTGATGTAGTGTTCCATGATTCATTGTTTGTGCATAACACCCAGTGCTCCACGCAGAATGTGCCCTCTTTAATACCCATCACCAGGATAACCCATCCCCCCACCTCCCTCCCCTCTAGAACCCTCAGTTTGTTTTTCAGAGTCCATCGTCTCTCATGGTTCGTCTCCCCCTCCAACTTACTCCCCTTCATTCTTCCCCTCCTGCTATCTTCTTCTTTTTCTTTTTTCTTAACATATGTTGCATTGTTTGTTTCAGAGGTACAGGTCTGTGATTCAACAGCCTTACACAATTCACAGCGCTCACCATAGCACATACCTGGGTGATAGACATTGGGGAAGGTATGTGCCTGTTGTTCTGACCAGAGTTGGTAGTGAGAGAATGGAAGGAGAAGAATGAGAGAAACACAAATTGGAGACTACTGGAGAGTCAAGGTCTTATAGATTCTCAGAAGGAAAAGGCAAACTTTGTGTTAGTGACACAGATTTCAAATAGGATCAGTTTGGTAAGAAAGCTTCCTCTTACTACCCCACCCTAAACTCAGCCTTTTATACATCCCCAGCCTTTATCCCACCTCTCTTTCATTCAGCAATCAGAAGCAAGATGGTGGGACTGGACCTGTCTTCCAGCTCACCTCTGCCAAGTTGCCTCTAGGTGCCACCTCACTCCTGAAGGCTGTTCTCGAGGCTAAAGGTTTATCAGAACTTTATCTCTGCCAGCTGGAGTAGGGAATAAGCATTTGTTATTAGTGATGGTCTTTGGTCCCCCGAGAACTCTCAACTGCATGCCCTAGACGCCATATTCCCTCCAGCCACAGAGCAGCTCTCTAATGCCTTAGTCTAACCTACCCTGTCAATCTGTTTTGTCCAAGAGGGTCTTTACTACAATGAGAAGGAATCTCTGGGTATAACCTGTTGGGTACTGTGTCTCCTGATTTTTATGTAGGTGGCACACAATCTGACCAGTTAATTTAGTGACCTTTTAATGAGCATTTGCCTTATGATTGCTTTCATTACTTCCCAAGTTTTCATGAAAGGAGCCAGCTACCTTCCCTATTTGCTGGTAACACATTTACAGAATTGATGAAAAGCATTTTATTTGCTTCTAAACATGGCTGGCATATGTTGTCTTGGTTATAGAAAATTGGAATTAAAATGGTAAGTCTTTATAGCATTGGCAAGAGATAATAACCACTATAGTTAGGGCTCTTCTGAGAAATCCATCACGACTCCAAGGTCTCTTTGGAGTTCAAGAAGATTACAATTTTTTTCAATCACAGCATCTTGTTACATGGACTTCGTTTGTTCCAACCCAGATTCAGTTCTATTAGCATATTTCTTTCTATTCAAACACCAATTCTCAACACCTTTATAAAAATCCCCTTTTCTGGCTTTGTTTTCAGAAAGAATTTTCTTAACTTTTCTTCCCATACATTGATGTCATAATTGGATTTCAATTGCCAAGGATCCTGGTCCAGAAATGCCCAGTTCTTCCCCAATAAATTAGGTAACCTCGTTGTAGCAGAATGTTTCTAGCAGGGACATTTGTCTTTATTATCCTCTTGATCTCTTTGGACTTTTAATTTTCATTAAATTGTGATGTAGTAACTTCCATGAGATGGGGTTGTGGCTACAGAGGGCTGTTACTTTGCTTTCATTAGCATATGTCTGAACACTTGACCTGGAATCATACCCTTTCCATTAGCTTTTCCCATTTGGTTATTTATCCTCTAATTTAACTCTTTAAAGAATAAAGAACCTTATTTTGCTGAGGTAGATAATCAGGAAATTGTACTTAACTCTTTGGCTATACACTGTGAGCACAAAGAACATGTGAAAATTTATTAAAGAGAAAGTTTGTTCCTTGTCTTTAAGAAGCTTACCATTTCTTGGAAGATATCAAATACCTACAAAAAAGAGCTTAAATATATTGTACAAAGCAAATTCAAAGAAAAAGTGCATGTGTGTAATGCATCTATTGTTGAACAGTAACAGGAAAGGAAGTTTTTGAAATGATTGGAGAAGGTGGGAGCAGAGGACTCTTCACAGGATGGCCAGACAAGTTCAGATTTGATATGAGAGTTGGCTCTGGTTCCTATGTGGAGAGCTTGAAATATAGTGTGCAGAAAATACTATGTTCTTGTTAGAGGATAACATGCCAGAGGCAAGAGCTTGCTCTGTGGTGAGCGTGTGTGTGTGTGTGTGTGTGTGTGTGTGTGTGTGTGTGTTTTATGCATTTGCAAGCTATTTTCTTTAATTCATTCCTATTGGAAAAGAATATTGCCCCAGAGTATGAGCTAATAACAATTTCATAATATAAATTGTCTAGTGCAATGTAAAAAGTGAATATTTGTTTCTCCATTAATAATAAAATATACTTTGATTAAAACAAACAAATTCTTCATCTGCATTATACAAATAAGTAAGAGGTAATTAATGGGAAGATATTTTTCCTCCTAGGGAAATCAATTGTATACTTGGCTAGCTCAGCTGCCTGTCAAAAAGACGTCTTAACTCTCCATGCACAAAATGTCTTAGAGGCAAGCAGTATGCTCCTGACATGACTATGCTGGCATCAACGTTGGTCCCTTCACGGACAGTGGGCCAGCTTAACAAAGGCCTCTGATATAGAGGAACTTTTTATTATTGTCAGTTACTATAATATTGTCCCTACAAAACCACAGACTATTTTACCAAGTCCGAAATAGCTTCAGGGCAAGAAAGTGAAGTGCGAATAAAAAGTAGAAAACAAATCACTCACTCTGTTTTAGAGTATAAAAACATGTCGGCAGGCTGTTTCTTAAACATGTACCTTTAAAAGTAACTCCTTTATTTTACTAAACAAAATAGAATCTTTAATTTTGTGTACAGGTGTGGAGAAGTTTTTAGGTGAATGGTATAAAGAACTGGGGCAAAATTCTATGTACCTCAGAAGAGATACAGGCGTGCCTGATTTGGTAATTAGATAATCTGTTCACTTGTGCACAGATGCATATAGATATAGTATCATATGTACATTAAGCAAAATGTACCTGTATTTGGAAATATAAAAATCTAAATGAGCCAAAAATATGGGTCCTTCTTCTCAAGAAGAAAAACCCTTCAAAGTTAAGTGCACTTTTCAGGGTAAGCTGACTCATCCCCAAACTGTAGGTTGCAGACAAATCTTAGGTGTTCAGAACCTGGCCTTGATATGGTGACATCTCTATGTGCAAATTTGTCTACATAGTAAAATAGTCTGAATAAACCATGTCTCCTGCATAGTAAGATGCCAACCAGTTATGCAGACAGATTAAAGCTCTTAGAAGTGGACTTTGTTCACATGGGTTACTCAATATTAATCAATTGAAACAGAGAAGTGGATAGTACAAAACAATGGAAAAATCCAAACTAACTCATGTGTGGCTTTATAATATACCTACACAGAGATAATCAGGCATCGGCATCACACCTACTGAGAGAGACTGAGGTCCCATCTAAGATACCACGATTGTAGAAGAAAAAGCTCAACTTCCTACAGAAGATGTATATAATATAGACCTTAGAACCAAGCAGGCAAGGTTTCAAATATTGGTTCCTACTGTTTGGCCTAGTTATACAATCTCAGATCATAAAACCATAGTTTTTCCATTTCTGACATGGGGATAATTCCAATGCTGTGGGATTTCTCTGAGTAAATACAAAAGCACATGTCTGACCCACAGTAGTGTGATAGTTTTATATGTCAACTTGGTTAGGTTGTAGTACTGAGTTATTCAATCAAGTACTAATCTAGGTATTGCTATGAAGGTATTTTGTAGACATGTAGACATCTACAATCATTGATTTAAGTAATGGAGATTATCTTCCATAACCTAGGTGGAGCTTGACTCAATCAATTGAAAAGATTTAAGAGAGAACCGAGGTTTCCCTAAGGAAGCAGAATTTCTGCCTGTAGACTGCAGTGCTAGATCCTGTCTGAGAGATTCCATCCGAAGTTTCTCTCTCTCTCTCATCTATCATCTATATTAATTATGTTTCTTCCTTTGGACCCTGACTGATCCAAGTAGGAACCCCCGGATGTTACTTCTTATAATTAAAATATGAGGATATATGTTTGAATACATAAATTCTATATTTCTGTCACACTACAGTGGTTGATAAAAATAAATGGTTTCTGCTCACCTTACTATATTAAATTAGAGGAGAAAGGAATTGCTCCTTGAAGTTCTGTCCAAGTCTTTTTCTGTTAGTGCATTTTTAGCATGGATTCACCTGTTTAAGGGATAATCGTCATACAGCAGCCCGGCTTTAAGGGGATCAGGAGCAAGGAACTTTGATTTCCCTGACTGAGAAGGTGAAAGGAAGATATGAGTAGTAAGAATATCAGCATCCACGCCAACATGGAAGACCATTTACCATGTGCCAGGCACTATTCTTTTAAGTTGGCTAACAGACATTCACTTATAAGAGATAAGTACCCCTATCATTCCTGTGTTGTAGTTGGGGGGGAGGGTTTGGGAGCATAGAGTTTAAATTACTTGTCCTGGAATGTGGTGGAGCCACAGGGGTCATGGCAAGACACTGCTCTACAGAGCAACAAGGCTGTAGAGTAGCAGTGTCACTTTCTTCATCTCCTTATGTTGAAAGATGGGAGACAAGCAGGCTACCTGGGCAGAAAAGCATGTCTGTAAAGCATGGAGTGTCCACAGATGGCTTCTATGTGGAAGGAGAACCAGAAGAGAGACAGCAAAGGAACAGGGCAAGCCAAGGGGGAGGAATCCTGAGAACAGGAGAGCTCGGCAATGTACCAGCATAGGGCCATCCATGTCTTGGTCTTTTCTGGGTCTCCAGAATGTAGTCCAGTGCCTAGAAAGTAGTATATGCTCAGGCGCACCTGGATGACTCAGTCAGTTAAGCATCTTACTCTTGATTTCAGCTCAGTCATTTCAGTCATGATCTCAAAGTTGTGAGATGGAGCCCCCTGTCAGCCTCTGTGCTCAGTGAGGAGTCTGCTTGAAGATTCTCTCCCTCTGTGCCTCCTTTCACTCCCTCTCTCTCTCTCTCTCAATTAATAAATAAATCTTTAAAAAAAAGAGAGAGAGAGAAAGTAGTATATGTTCAAAATCCCTGCCATGAATTGAGTAGAGAGGTCAGGACAGCATTTTACCAAGAGCTGGCCTAGAAGAGAAATGAAAGCAAATCTTCACCAACTGTCTGTTTGATTGAGGCCATGGTTATTTACCATTGTCTGATCTATAAAAACCTCTCAAAGATCTCAGAGACATTTTTGAGTTCTTTAAGTAGAAGTCTCACAAAACATTTAAGGCGAATCTGATTATGGAGATGAGATATTTGAAATAAATGAAAAGATTTGATCATATTTGTACTCTTCAGTTTGCCACTTGAAATCTAACCCAGTGACTCAAATGTATAACATCCAGGGAGAGTTCTCATATCATGAGACAGTTCTCAGTCCAATTCTCACCAGAGAAATTGCTTTAATTGGTAAATTTCTGCAGAGAAGGGGGAAGTGAAAAGTCAGGTTGGAAACCATCCTTTAATTTCTCAGATTAACTATTTTGGTAAACCGCATTAACTCTTACAACACAGCGTTAATATTATGGTGGTTAAGCTTAGGATGAAAGTGTATCAGTTAACCAACTGCCCTACTTTTGTGAATAAAAGATGTTTGTTTTTCTAAATCTGCCAATTTGATGAACACAATTTCTTAAATATAGAGAATTTGAAACATAAACAGTCACTACCTCTATGATACTGATTTTTTTCCTAGCAGATTCTTGTTTAAAAGATTGTTGGCATGAAAATAGCATCTTTTTTTTTTTTTCTTAAGTTCTTGCTCAAAGGAGTCAATCAACAAAAAATGTATTGAGTATCTACCAGGTAATCATTCTTTCTTTCAGAGGATTTAACTTTGATTAGGGTTTCTCAACCTTGGTCCTGGTTACATTTAGGCTGGATAGTTCTTTGTTGAGGGGGTGGTCCTGGGTTTTTGGATATTTAGCAGCATTCCTGATCTCTACTCATTAATGTCAATACCATCCTTCCCCAAGTTGTCACCATTAAAAATGTCTCCAGGCATTGCCATGTATCTCTAAGGTAGAAAACAACAACAATAACAACAACAACAAAACTTCCAATTGAGAATCATGGCTTTAAATTCATGAAATAGTGTGTCACAGCGTAGGCTATCTGTGACAAACATTCCCAGATCTTAGTGGTTTGAGACCATAAAAATTTATTTATTTTTTCTCTTATCAGAGTACCATAGGGTCATTATGTTGGGAAAAGGGAACATGTTCCAGGTTAGGGACTCTTCCATCTTCCAGGTGCTGAGACTACATTCCACTTGTCCAGGATTTAATCCTGAGGACCTACCTAAGTGCCACAAAGGTGGGGAACATTAGTCTAGTTTCATGCCAAAGCAGGAAAGGAAAAAGGTTGGGTGAATAAAAGCTGGTTTCTGCCAGACAGATTATAATAAAATAAAACCAAATCATGACAGACAGATCAATGTGATGGCTTTGGAAGAGATCCTCACAAAACCTTGTTAGAATGGTTTACATCTAATTAAGGAAGCCAATATTTGCTTATATGGTGCTCAAACATCACATGAAAATATGCATGGGCAACCCCAAAGGCAGAGCCTCTGCTAAGGTCATTAGTGGGGATTTAGGGGGACACTGGAGACTCTTCTAGTCCCATGTTCTCTTTGGATCTTTCAAGCCCATCTCAGATCTAACAGGGTTATACCAAAAGTGGTGCCTCTGATCTGCTATCTCTGGGTTCACATGAAACCCAGGGAAAGAACCAGGAAACAAGAGCAAAATAAACATGTGGTTCTAATTTAGGGAAGTCAGCTAGGATGGCTGATTCACACCAGCACTGGGAAGGTGGTGCATGAGACCAGATTCAGATTCTGGTTTCAGAAACAACTCTTTTTGAGACCTTCAGAAATCTTATTAAGTAAAAAACTTTCCTTTTTTTTTTTTTTTTGATTTGTAGAAGGATAATGCTATGCTTTCAAGATTGTTCTTAAGATTAGTTGAACAAATGCATGTAAAACATCTAGTCAATATAGTGTCTGGCACATCATTTTTTAAAAAATTTGCTTCTTGCTCCCCTGGAATCATGGATTATACTATCTACAGGCTGACCCACAGACACACAGACATGATCAAAAAGAGGAAGGAGCAGAGGGAAAACAGAATCAGGAACCAGAACAAAGGAAGTAAATAGAAACAGACTTGGGAGACTTCAACACAGCTTGGTAGAGAGTTATAGACTATCCAGCTTAATTATAAGTACGATGCATTCTTTTTTTTTTTTTTTTTTGAGATAGGGAGTGTGTGCACACATGTGCATGCAAGAGTGGGGGGGGTTGGGGGAAGGGCAGAGGGAGGGAGAGAGGCTCAACACCTAGCGCAATGCCACATGCAGGGCTGGATCTCGGGACCAAGAGTCAGATGCTTACTTGACCAACTGAGCCACCCAGGTGCCCCAAGTAAGATGCATTCATTCTTAAAGTCTGAGAAAGAATAATCTCATTAGCTTTATCTGGATTGTCCTGGTTTGTTCACTACGTGGTGCTTCTAGTCCCTCTTTTGTATATCTCTATCCCCCCCTGGAAGGCAAGCAGTAACAAGATGCTACGATTGGTTTGTCCCGGACCATGTTAACAAGCACACTTTCTCTATAGAATTTTCTAATTCTGAATAGTCCCAAAGCAAAAGTTTTCGCAATTGTTCAAACCTCTTCATAATGATAGTAATAAAGAGTGCTACCATTTATTAGGTGTCTATAATAACCTTTATTATGTGTCTATTGCAGTTCTTCTAGGTCTGCATGAGAGGGATTTGTCTGTTTAGAAGTGTGGAGTCTGAGACCTAAAGAGATTAAGTGATTGGTCCAAGGCCAGGTTCCTGTGATTTGAATCCAAGTTTTCTGATGCCAAAGCCTGCCTTTCTTTCTCCTTACCGCGTTTCTTACTTACTCTAGGGCAGGTGCAGTGTGCCTAAGGTCTGATGTTGCTCAAGTGCATCTTCTTTTCACATCCAACATGTTCATGTCCATGGTCCGGTTGTCAGATTACATGCTCTGGAAACCGTCAATGATGGAGCAAGGTAGCAGGTGAGTACATTACAAGGTGGCCATTCTTTGGGAGGCTTAATTGCAACTCAGACATGCTCCCTAAAGTTTAAGCCATGAGAGCACCAGGCCTTTAAATAAGAGACACTGCGTATTTTCAGCAACTTAAATACAAGTGAACTTGAGAGATAGAGAGAGGAGTTATTTGGAGTCTGACAGTGTCTTGGAATATTCCCATTTCAGCATTAATGGTGGCACATAATCAAATTAGCCTTTAGGAATAATCAGCACTCCGTGGGGTGGCACCATGGTGTACTGAGGTGCTTCAGAGATTTTAATTCTCCTAACAGCTTCCTACAATAAAATAGTTACTGAATTTGAAAGTCACTGGGAGTAATTCCAGTAGGCCTTGTTTATGCACCATCTTGCAGAGGCTTCTCAAAAACTAGTGGCTACAGATTGAGTCATTCTTTCCATTTAAAGCTGTGGATATGAGCGCAGATAGAAAACTGTACATCTGTCAGTGATTCACACTTCATACAACCTCAAGATTCAAATTTCTTTTGAAAGGGCTTTTAGTAATTCAGATAGAGAAGCATCCCAGATTTCAAGTGATTATGTTTGGAAAGTGCAAAGGAGTAGACTCCACAATTTCATGGACTTACTGTTTTAATTTAGCAACATTTACCCTTCCCCTATAGGTTCTGTAAGATGTTTGATGATGACAAGAACAATGTCATGTCTTGGGGGAACCTACTGCACCTTGAGTGAGGTGATGAGCAATTCCACAGTGAGCCTTGTGACTTGCCCGCCTTGTTAGAAACTTGCCCTTTCTCCATAAGCCCTTTGTCAGGCTGAGGCATTTCCCTTGGAGCCACAACCTCTTGCTGACCACACCCGTTTGGCCCTTTTCACTAGCTTCTTACCCATTATGCTTGCACTTAATTCATGCTCTGATGTGGACTTCCAACCCAGAACCCAGGTTCTCAGACCTGTAAGAGCTTTCAGGATTTTTTGCCATCCCAACCTGCTGGAAAGAAAAGACCATAGCCCCAGTTCAGCGGACTTCTGGAAAGAGGAAGGTAGATGTAATAAGATACTGTTTATCTCTTCCAGGTACTAAAACAAGACCTGCCATTTAGCTTGCTAAAGATTTAATTAATATGTTGAGAAAACATATCAAATATGATTGTATTGCATAACTTCACACAAGAAAACCAATCCTGAAATCAAAACAAAACCAAACCAAAGTATATAATAGGGTAAATATTCATTTCCCAAGAAGATCCACTGTGTAACATCTTCAATTAAGCCTTTCAAGTTGGGTTCCATTCATGCCTTTACAGTTAGTGGAGACTTTTAGAAGACTGTCTATTACATGAAATAAAGTAAAGCTATGCAGTTCAACATTTTTTCACATGGAGATTTTTGAAATATGGAGTTTTTTTTTTTTTTTTTTTCCAGCTGTTCTGAGCTTTCTCCGGGTAATGCTCTATCCCAGTCAAGGGGACACAGTTTCTCCAGTTAAACAGTTATTCTGTTTTGGGAAATGATAAATCTAAATTAATCTAAATGATAAATCTAAATCTAAATCTTCATATCTTTCCAAGAGGCCATCATTATTGTAAGGTGGGGTTTCTGGGATTACCTGAAAAGCTAATTTAAAAGAAAAATCAGATATGTATTAGAGTTGATTTTAAAAACCACAGCTTTCCTTTCATTTTTCAATTATGAATTTATCATAAAGGAAACAATGGGTCCACTGTTTCATTCTGCAAATTGCCAGGAATTACTTTTTTTTTTTTTAAAGATTTTATTTATTTATTCATGAGAGACGGGGGGGGGGGGAGAGAAAGAGAAGCAGAGGGAGAAGCAGGCTCCCAAGGAGCAGGGAGCCCGATGCGGGACTCGATCCCAGGACCTCGGGATCATGACCTGAGCCGAAGGCAGATGCTTAACCATCTGAGCCACCCAGGCGCCCGCCAGGAATTACTTTTGAGGGTAAGTAGGTCACTTATGGGTTATCCATCCTGGTTTCAATTATTACAGCTATTTAAGTAATAATTGCTATTCTAATTCCATTAGAACTCTGACTACGCTGGAAAAAAAGACGAATGACTTTCTAGGGGCACAGATATACATATTTCTTTGATTATGTAAGAGACAAGAAAACAGTAAGTAAGTCTGCTTTTACTTACTTTCAACAACTTCCAGGGTACTGGTGCAAGGAAGACAGGACCACCTGCATTCAAATTTGGAGCCTTCACAAACTGACCTGTAGACTGCACAGTCTTGCTTTTCACACAGAACCAGCCAGCCCCAATTTTCCTTCTGTCACTGGATTTCATGTCAAGATAGATGAAACCCTGTCAACATGTTCAGTGTCCTATCTGATGTGTGAGTACTTGATGTGTCATGTGGATAGCTGAAATGATCTTCTGAAGTTCTAAGATTCTGATTAACAAGGAAAAGATAATAAGGCCAAAGTCTTCTTCCACTTCCCTCAGGTTCCCATCTGCTAAGGGGCTTGAATTGCGTCTGAACATAAAACCTTCAGGGTATTTAGCTTTGTCTAGTGATGGTCAAGTTATTTGCGGGGGTCCGGGTGGGTGTGGGTTTTGTATTAGAACTTACTCATGGCCTGTCTTTGTATTTTTGTCATCTTTTCTCTTGTCCTAGAAGTATCAGAGTCAGCAGGGTAAATTGAGTGTGATGGTGGACGTCCTGCGGCTGCCGAAAGGGGTAATCTTTACATAATTGGGATTCCAAACCCCCAAACCAAAGAAAGATAAGGAGATGAGAACAGGGGCCATGCTGGGCTCAAGCCTCCCATGACAGTGAAAACATGGCCGTGGAATGAATGTCTGCTGCTAATACAGTTGAATACATAAAACTTATATTCTTAACGCTAAGGTATGCCCAATTTGATTTAAATTTAATTTCTGACAGTTGCTAGTTTTCAGTTTGGAATAGTCCCTCACTGTGGAAGCTGCCAGTTTGGAGAAGGGTGTTCCAGAACTTATGCATTTCCTGAATTCTTTGAAGGTGCCAAATAAAATGTTGGTTAAATGAATACATGAGTTAGTTTTCCAAGAAAGACACCGATTACTTTCAAATTCTTCTGCTCTCTTAAACAGATGTGTGCACATTCAAGAACATAACTGGGAGGGAAAAGGAATGGAGAGAAATATGGAACAGCCAGGAGGTCAGCCAGAGATGCTTGAGAGGACCATGGAGGGCGTCTGGGAACTGGGAAAAAGAGATATGCAGGCTTCCTATCTTTCCGCAGATTGGCAGAATGAGGATGAAAACACTGTCCAAGATTAAATAGTGCTTTCAAGCTTAAAAACATCAGAGAGCATATTATTTTTCCAGTGGATTTCAGAAACCTTTATTTATTTCCTCCCTTTCCCGACCAGTACAACAGGAGCCCAGGGACTTGGTAGGCGAGTATCATGCTAATTTCATGCAGTTGCGGGGCCTCTCTCCAGGCAGTTAATTAATATTAGTTAACAGTGTCAGTGTACCCACAGCCATAAAGAAAATAATTTCCCTATTGCGAAGTCATCTAATGTTTTGTGTCAGCTCAAACTGTCCTATTTCCCCTGAATGTCATTCAAAGGGAGCACCACCCAAAATAGCTAATTAACTTTTATAGAAACGACTTTTAAATCCAAAATTTGATGCCCACGTTTCTTAAGCAAGATCAATATTGAAGCCCCCCCCAACCGAGGCTGATAGCTTATTTCCTCATGAGCACGTGACCTTATCAGAAAGGTCTTAAGGTTATTGGTTTCTGGATTTCCACCCAGTAGCTCAAACCAGGAAAATACCTGCCCTCCGGGAAGGTGTCACAATTAAATACATTCTAAACTCACTTTTTGATAGTTTGGACACAAAAATTCAATTCAATCTACACTTGCATAAACTTAATTGTATTCACCTTCAATGGATTAAATAATGGAATTTAATAAGAGATATTAAAATTGTGGATTTTGAAAACCTAAGGATTTCAGTCTTCAAATCCCAGACTATTTATAAAATGTGTTCCAAGCTCTTTGAGGCATTTTATACTTGATTCCCGGCTTTAAGATATAAAGCTAATAGGTTGAAAAAAAACATTATTTTCAAATGGGGAAAGAAGTACTGAAATATGTTTCTTTTCTGCATTTGTGCCTTCCTTCTAAAGACCCCTGCCTCTGGCAAAGGCACGCAGTCTTAGAAGAAAAGAGGAATATGCTGAAGTAGTGCCAAGAAGTCAAGACCTCTATTTATTTTTAAGTTATTTGAGCACCTTAAATGTACTGTACTAAAGCTGCAGCATTTTTCCCTCTACCTTCATTTTATAATAATGTCTAACATATCTTTCTTGGCTTGCTTTTGGGAGTAGAGATTACACTTTCAAGGACCAGGGAAATCTCACTTCTCCATTGTGCAATTTCCTTCCAATCTTTCTTTTCTTATTTTCCCACCTTGAGAGGACTCTGCTATCTCATACCCTTAATAGATTACTCAGTGCTCTATAGGCATGGGCACAGATTTATTTAAGCTATCACAGTTCTTCTCCTTTCTATTATTCAACTTTAAATTCTATAAAATTCCTCTCTTTCCAGCCCTAAATTGGCCATTTAAGATCGCTTTTCCCAGTCGTCACTGAAAGGCCCTTCAGAGAAAAAAAAGACGCTCTCTGGCTGTGCCCTGGACCACCATCTGCCTGAGGACAGTAAATTGTGCCTTGAATGCAGAATTAAACCCGAGAGGGACTGCAGGGTAAGAATCCCATTGGCAAATAGAGCAAATTGGGATTATATTTGTGGTGGTGTGATAAAATAAGAAATATACATATATATATAGTCTTCCTCCCCAGTTCCTAGCACAGACCTCCTAAAACCCTCGTAATTTCTCAAGTGGTAGAGGTCCTAGGGTTATTTTTGCTATATTTGGTCTCAATCCCTGGTTCCTGTTTTAAGACTTTCTAAGAGAATCTCTGGAGTGATAAGAATACCTTTTTGTATGCTAATGAGAAAATTGGTGCCTGGAGTCTCCTAAATAGCTTCAGGATTGTGGCTGGAAGGACCGACCACATGATCAAAGGGTTAGAAATTTCAGCCCCACCCTGAGATCTGGGAGGGGAGAGAGAAAGATTGATTTAGTTAGTCCTGC
This sequence comes from Eumetopias jubatus, assembly GCF_037043125.1. NCBI lineage: Eukaryota > Metazoa > Chordata > Mammalia > Carnivora > Otariidae > Eumetopias > Eumetopias jubatus. Next base: position 15,728,438 of record NW_028274807.1, on the reverse strand, counting down.
CTAGGTAATGGAACTTCCATTAAAACCTGTAAATAAAGGGATTCTGAGAGCTTCTGGGTTGATGAACACATTGAGGAAGCTGGGAGGGCGGTGCACCCGAGAAGGGCCTGGAAGCCTGTGCGCCTTCCCACAAATCTGGCCCTATGCATCTCTTCCATTTAGCTGTTCATGAGGTGTATCCTTTATAATAAACTGGTAATAGTAAGTAAAGCCCTTTCCTTAGTTCTGTGAGCTATTCTAGCAAGTTTTCGAACCTACGAGGGGGTTGTGCAAACATCCAATTTATAGCCAATTGGTCAGAAGTAAGAGGCTCAGATCAGTGATAGGCATCTCAAGTGGGGGCAGTCTTGTGGGACTGAGCCCTTAACCTGGAGGACCTGTGCTAACTCCAGGTGGTTAGTGTCAGAAGAGAATTGAACTATAGGATACCCAGTTGGTATCCAGAGAGTTGGAGAATAGGTTGTTGTCGAACTCTGCAGCATCCCGCCCCGCCCCCGCCCCACACATTTGGTTGTCAGAGGTGTTGTGAGTAAAAACCACTGGGCTTGTATACACGTGTGAGCGAGGAGTGAGAGCTTTGCCACCTCCCCTCAATATTCCTTTGCCGCTGTTCTTGTTGGCTCTAAATATCGTCTAAGAATGTTCTTTAAGGAACTCAGTATGCTCATGGCACATCATATATCCAGACACAGGCCTTAAAAGAAAATCCTTCCAAAGGGATGTTATTAACATAAAACCATGATTCTCAATCGAGGATGATTTTGTCCCCTGGGGGATATTTTGTAATGCCTGGAGGTATTATTGGTTGGGTGGGTGCTTCTGGCAACCAGTGGGTAGGAGCCAGGGATGCTCCTCCACATCCTGCAATGCACGTGACAATCTCCACTACTGCAGGGATGATCTGGCCCCAAATAGTGCTGACATTGAGAAACCACGACACAGAGGTTGGACTCTCATCTCCTAAAGCCAGAAATTACACAAGACCTGGTCGAGAGGCATGCAAAGAAAGCTTTTGCAAACACTAAGGTTTAGATTTTATTTTACTGACAAAATCAAAACTAGCAGTTCATCAAGCACTTAAGACCACAAACTAGCATTGCTACAGTAAATAGCTACCCGTTTCTAAATATTCTTTTTTGCACATGAAGACAGCTATCCATGAGCATGGTACTATATGCTTCAGCATAGGGACCACCCTGAAAACTTGTCTCTCTAAGAGAAAAAGATAAAATGAAGTTTATCTTATCCCCAAGGAAAGCATGTGCTTTGAAAATAGGCTCTTTGAAAATGGCTTTCCCTGCCCCTTCTAAATCTTCTTTTTTTTTTTTTAAGATTTTTTATTTATTTATTTGAGAGAGAGAGAATGAGAGATAGAGAGCTCGAGAGGGAAGAGGGTCAGAGGGAGAAGCAGACTCCCCGCTGAGCAGGGAGCCCGATGTGGGACTCGATCCCGGGACTCCAGGATCATGACCTGAGCCGAAGGCAGTCGCTCAACCAACTGAGCCACCCAGGCGCCCCCTTCTAAATCTTCTTGAGGCTACAGCACGGAGTATCTTCTTGGAAGTGGCTTCCATCTGTCTCTCTTTATGCAAAAAGCTCCCCAAATGCATGAAAAGTTGTATCACTGCATTGTTTCCCAATGACTGAGGATTCTGAAGTTTTAAGTGGTTTAAAAGCAAAAACTGGTCTAATAGGAGGACACTTTGCAGGGTTAACCTTCTCGTAGCACTTTCTTGGGTCTGCCTAATTATAGAAATCTCCAAGGCAGCTGGACAGTACCTTTTGCTCAGTGAAGCTCTGTGACACTCATCCACCTTATCCATATGAGGAATAGAATTCAGCAAGCAGAACAGGGAGGAAGAAAATTAAAGTATTATAAACTGCATTAGAGCCACAAAACCACTGAGTATTAATGAATCATAAAATTTGGGGAAATGGCCAAATAAAAGAATGGAATAGTATGTTTTTAAAAAAATACCCTATAATTCCCAGTCTTGTTCTAGGTATTTCCAACAAGTCTATGAATGTCAATTGTGGTAAAACAGGATTTTTATCTGTATACCATGGCATCTTAATGGAATATACAGTGATAATGGAATTCTTTTGAAACATCTTCCACTCTAATTAATCTAGATGGCAATTGGTTCATTCGTATGTAGCTCCTAGTGCCATTAAGAGAATACAGGCTCTCCGCACTATGGAACTTGGGGTGGCCTTCACAGAAAAAAAGTCTGTTCAGGAGAAATGTGCCTTTCTCAATTCTGAATAAAAAATCTTTTATAAATTATAATCTTTTAAAATACAGGCTCTGGACATTGTGGTAGGAAGCACCTCATTCATATATTTATTTCTCTAAGGCAGCAAAGTCTCCAGCAATAATCGGAGAACAATTTGAGAGGTCTCAAAAGGCTCCCGTGCTTCAACTTTTAATTGGGTGGTGGCAGAGGCAATTCAAGCAGGCTTGCCTTTGAGTCAGATGTCTCTACTCTTCTCTTTTTGGTTCTAGTTAATTTCTCCTCCATTGTTTTTGTATAATGGAAAGACCCTAAGAGACAGAACATTTGCATTTTACTTCTATGACTTGCTTTTTTAGTTTCACTTCAGATAAAATTATTCTTAAGCTTGTCTTAGAGAAAATTATTCTGTGGTGCTGCCAACTGAGACCAGCTACCACTCCTCTGTGCCAGAGGTGATAATACAGAAAGGATCAAAAATGCTTTCCTGCATGCAAGGTACTTTGAGGTGCTTAGATCTAAGAGGTGGTAAATGAGAGTTTTAGATGATCTTCAAGAAGCTAAGAGATGTAGGAGCCAATCCTGAGACTTGGGAGGGGAGAGGTGCATGGCTTTGAAAAAGTCATTTGGAAGTCGTTTCCATCTCTGGAACTGGAATAATAAAATCTGATACCAAGTGCCTTAGACTTCAAGGATTCCCTTGAAAGTAAGACTTGAGGCCAAGGCTTGCATGCAGGTAGTTTAGTTGGGATTGTGATTTTGGGGAGTAGTAAGTATATGACAAGAGAATAAAATAAGGAAGGAGGAAAAGACAGTAGGATGCATGATTGAGTTGGCCAGCACAATGGTTAATTGGCATTTGACTCTGGGATCCTCTGAAAGCCTTATGAATAGTGTCTCAGAACTGTCCCCCCAGGGGATGAAAGGGGGAAACATGATTTATTGGTTTCTGTCTCCATCAGTTAAGAATGGTAGTGGGTACTCCACTGTTGGGTTGCATGGGCATGACTGCAGGGTTGATGCATCCTGAATTCCAAGTTGCAGATCAGGGAAGCCCAAGAAGGAAGTGAAAGATGCATGGCATAGGCCAAGCTGAGGAATTGTCTGCTTGCCCATCTCTGTGCCCTGAAACCAGATTAGATCACTCTCTGACTCCTATACATACTCTTTCTGCCTTCATCTCTGACTTCACTCATGCAATTTTCCTGATGTATCTTCTCCTTTGACTAAAGAATTCCTAATCTATTATTCAAGCCCAAGTCAAATATAGCTTCTCCATGGAAACATTCCTAAAAGTAGTAAACAACCATGCTTACCTCATCTTGTCACTGTGAGAATTAAATGAGAAAATGGGTATAAAGCTCTTAGAACAGGCTCAAGCACAGAGCTAGCAATCAGTCAATTATCATTGCTCTTCTAAAGTTATTTATCTCTGTGATTATTATGTCTGCTAGATTACTAAACACAATGAGGGCAGAATCTCTGTTTTAACCATCTGTAAATGTCTCACAAAGTAACTGGCCACTAGTAGATGTTTCTTAAGGGTAGAATTACATCACCCACAAAAAGACATGTTGAAATCCTAACCCCCAGTACCTGAAAATGTGACCTTATTGGGAAATAGGATCTTTACAGAGTTGATCAAGTTGGAAGGAGATCATTAGGGCAGGCCCTAATCCAGTATGACTGGTGTCCTTACAAAAGGAGAAATTTGGACACAATGACAGACATCCACAGGGGAAAGATGATATGAAGACACAAGGAGAATGCCACCAGCAATCCAAAGAATGGAACAACCCTGCTAACATCTGGATTTCAGATTTCAAGACTCCAGAACTGTGAGATAATAAATTTCTGTGATTCTGAGCCACCCAGTTTGTGGCTGTTACAGCAGCCCCAGGAAACTAATACAAGCACTTAATGAATATTTGAATTAATTTGGATGTATAGGTGGATGGTTAAGATCTCAGTACAATTTTGTTTTTATAGTGGTTCAGCCTAAATATCTTTTAAGATCCAGATAAATTCCCATAAGTTCTATAGTTCTTCCCTGATCTTTTTGATGCAGAGAGAGTTCTTCTATTAGAAAATATATAGTTCTTCTATTTTTTTAATTATGTTCAGTTAGCCACTGTTTAGTACATCATTAGTTTTTGATGTAGTGTTCAATGATTCATTAGTTGCATATAACACCTAGTGCTCATCACATGTGCCCTCCTTAGCGCCCATCACCTTCTTCTTTCACTTGATATAAACACTACTTTGTGATTTTTCTTGAATGGCTTGGTAACTCATGTTTTTAAGTTTATGGTCCAAGTATATAAGTCTTTGTCCTGAACTGGAAACATGCTGTGTTACCCACAGTGCTCAGCTTCATCTAGGGGACTTACTAAATGTTCTGAGTGTGAATTAACGTCCAAATCCGCTTCTCTAATGGTGTTCATGTCTGAGTCTGAGGCTCTGGTCTCTTGTGTAGCAATTTCCAACATCACCATGATAAAGTGAAGGAGCTCCAGGGTGCTGATGCCTCTAACAATAACCCTTCCAGCACTCGTGGGATTGGAATAAATGATTACCAACATGTATATATACTTACACAAAACATGCACATGTAATCATACTGGGTCCAGGTCTGCAACTGACCACAAGGGCAGCTGGCCCGCAGGGAGACATACCTACATACCTATCATGTGGGCCTATCACACTCCCATAGCCCACAACAGGATTTCTTTAAACAACTTGACTCAAATTTAACTGGTTCATAGCTGTTGTGCAAACAGATTAGTACCTTTAGTACCTTTATTACCCTCTTGTCCCAACTTGCTTCATTTAAGGACAACTAACAGAAATATCTTATTTTAGTATTTTTTCATGTATCGTGCAGACATTGTTTTTGGCACAATTGTCTCAAAACGCTCTCCTAAGAAATTCATGAAGGCAAAATACTGATAGGCCCAAGTCCTGAGAGTGGTTGATATAAAATTGAACAATTAATATCACTGTATTCCAGCATAAAACAGAAAACAGTTATTTTCTTTCTAATAAGCCTTCTAAATTAGTAAGTGGGATGGGTCAGGAGGGAATTACTGACACCAAAGGGTAAAAATGATTTAATGAATATGGATGTATTAGAAAAATTTAATTAAGTATGGTTTCATATTAAAATTTGTTCTGATATTTTATTAACATGTTTTCATGTGTAACTATAAAAATAAGCATATGATCATGCTGTTTTTAATCATTTGAGATTTATTCTAGCTAAGTGTTTAAATGAAAAACAATGCCAACATTTTCTTTTACTTGAATTAACATAGCTCCTGTAGTGTTTAAAAAAGCCCCAAACTCATAATATGTCATTCTCCCAAAACAGTCACTCATTCAGTTTTCTCCCAGAGAATTTCGCACAAATATTTGGTAAAGCAGGGACCTATTCTTATTATACATAAATACGAGGACCCCCATATCTGGCAGAATGAAAGATATGAAATACAGGCTTTGTGGGGGCAAAATGAGTCTATTAAGGGACTGATTATATTTACTTTTATTTCATTTGATGGTGGTTGACTTTTGTTGCAAGATTCGCCAGGTGTGTTGTCACCCTACTCTTGAATTTAGGACCAGCTGAGATCTTGGTTAAAGCAGAGGGCATGCTGGCCAGTGATGTGTCATTACTGGGCTTTGATTTTTCCTTCTATAACAAATGAACTCTAGTAATGGTTGGTCCCTGACTCACAGGAAAGGTGTTCGTACACCTGAAGTCACACTGCTATGAGAATGCTGATCTGCTGGGCCACACAACCCCAAGCCAGAATGGGCAGGACTTCATTGAGGAGTAAACAACATCTCCTTGGTGAGAATCATACCACATGACATCAACCAGTAAGCAGCTTTTGGCTCTACATTGGTTAAAACATCAAAATACTTCCATACTAGTTGGTGAATAGCTGTTGCCTTGAGCCCCCGGGAGCTCCCTCACACCCCTCCAACACTGCTCCAGCCTTCCTGGGAAACTGTGGGACCACTTATATTTCTTGAGTTCTAGCAAGTTAAATATTAACACTTGGCTAGCAGGTAGCCTCTGCTTTAGCTCTGGAAAAGACAGATCCATTCTTATTAGCTTATGCCACACCTCCCAGTCGTTAATTATTTTCAATATCACCCCTGGAATCATAATATCAGTCTGATAGTTTTTAGTTGAAATTCACTTATTCTCAAAAGGTCAGTGCATCTTGTGGCTTAAAAAAAAAAGAATTCATTTTGGAAGACCTGCTTCTTTTCACAGGCATATTTCTTTCACTCCAGTGAATCTTTCTAAATAGGAACACTTAAACACTCTGGATGTTTTTTATTAAAATGTATGTCTTGGTCCATAAGGTAAGAAATCAATCTAATACAATTTTGTTCTTACTGAAAAAGGTCTTAAGTCATATTTTAAAAGTGTTTGCTGCCCTTTTGCCTTTAAATTATGAAAAAAGAAAGATTTTAGTTAAAACTAGCTTTTGACAGTATAGAATTAGTCCATAACAACATTAATACTCTTAGAAATGAACCTTTCGTCCGCCATCTTGGAGCTTACTAATAAATTTCTAGGAAGCTGGTGTACATGACTTTTTTAAAAAAAATTTTTATTGTTATGTTAATCACCATACATTACATCATTAGTTTTTGATGTAGTGTTCCATGATTCATTGTTTGAATGAATCCAGTGCTCCATGTAGAACGTGCTCCATGTAGAATGTGCCCTCTTTAATACCCATCACCAGGCTAACCCATCCTCCTAACCCCCTCCCCTCTAGAACCCTCAGTTTGTTTTTCAGAGTCCATCATCTCTCATGGTTTGTCTCTGCCTCCGATTTCCCCCCCTTCATTCTTCCCCTCCTGCTATCTTCTTTTTTTTCTTAACATATATTGCATTATTTGTTTCAGAGGTGCTCCGTGTAGAACGTGCCCTCTTTAATACCCATCACCAGGCTAACCAGTGCTCCATGTAGAACATGTGCTACACCCAGTGCTCCATGTAGAACGTGCCCTCTTTAATACCCATCACCAGGCTAACCCATCCTCCTAACCCCCTCCCCTCTAGAACCCTCAGTTTGCTTTTCAGAGTCCATCATCTCTCATGGTTTGTCTCCGCCTCTGATTTCCCCCCCTTCATTCTTCCCCTCCTGCTATCTTCTTCTTCTTTTTTTTCTTAACATATATTGCATTATTTGTTTCAGAGGTACAGATCTGTGATTCAACAGTCTTGCACAATTCACAGCACTCACCATAGCACATACCCTCCCCAATGTCTATCACCCAGCCACCCCATCCCTCCCACCCACCCCCACTCCAGCAACCCTCAGTTTGTTTCCTGAGATTAAGAATTCCCTATATCAGTGAGGACATATGATACATGTCTTTCTCTGATTGACTTATTTCTCTCAGCATAACACCCTCCAGTTCCATCCACATCATTGCAAATGGCAAGACCTTATTCCTTTTGATGGCTGCATAATATTCCATTGTATATATACATCATATCTTCTTTATCCATTCTTCTGTTGATGGACATCTTGGCTCTTTGCATAGTTTGGCTATTGTGGACATTGCTGCTATCAACATCGGGGTGCACGTACCCCTTCGGATCCCTACATTTGTATCTTTGGGGTAAATACCCAGTAGTGCAATTGCTGGATCCTATGGTAGCTCTATTTTCAACTTTTTGAGGAACCTCCATACTGTTTTCCAGAGTGGTTGCACCAGCTTGCATTCCCACCAATAGTGTAGGAGGGTCCCCCTTTCTCTGCACCCCTGCCAACATCTGTCATTTCCTGACGTGTTAATTTTAGCCATTCTGACTAATGTGAGGTGGTATCTCATTGAGGTTTTGGTTTGGATTTCCCTGATGCCGAGCGATGTTGAGCTCTTTTTCATGTGCCTGTTGGCCATTTGGATGTCTTCTTTGGAAAAATGTCTGTTCATGTCTTCTGCCCATTTCTTGATTGGATTATTTGTTCTTTGGGTGTTGAGTTTGATAAGTTCTTTATAGATTTTAGATACTAGCCCTTTGTCTGATGTCATTTGCTAATATGTCATTTGCAAATATCTTCTCCCATTCTGTTGGTTGTCTTTTGGTTTTGTTGACTGTTTCTTTTGCTGGGCAAAAACTTTTTATCCTGATGAGGTCCCAATAGTTCCTTTTTGCCCTTGCTTCCCTTGTCTTTGGCAATGTTTCTAGGAAGAAGTTGCTGCAGCTGAGGTCGCAGAGTTTGCTGCCTGTGTTCTCCTTTAGGATTTTGATGGACTCCTGTCTCACATTTAGGTCTTTCAACCATTTGGAGTCTATTTTTGTGTGTGGTGTAAGAAAATGGTCCAGTTTCATTCTTCTGCATGTGGCTGTCCAATTTTCCCAACACCATTTGTTGAAGAGATTGTCTTTTTTCCATTGGACATTCTTTCCTGCTTTGTCAAAGATTAGTTGACCATAGAGTTGAGGGTCCATTTCTGGGCTCTCTATTCTGTTCCATTGACCTATGTGTCTGTTTTTGTGCCAGTACCATACTGTCTTGATGATGACAGCTTTGTAATAGAGCTGGAAGTCTGGAATTGTGATGTCACCATCACAATTTTGCTTTTCTTTTTCAACATTCCTCTGGCTATTCGGCGGTGTACATAACTTTTTACATACTGTTTTAACAGAGTCAAAAATCAATAGTTTCAAATTATAAGGATGTGGTCTTCCATGTAACCAAGGGAGGAGCTTTATCTTTCATATCTTTTCGGAGGGGAACACAATGAACTATTTGTCATTCCCCTCACCTTATTTTGAGTAAAAACTGATTGCAGGCACACATTTTTTCCCATTAAAAAAAGGGCACTGGTTAAAACCAGGCTGTAACTTTGCATATTTGAAACCCAAGGAAGAAATCCTTCAAAGATTTAAGTACTAAAAGTGTATGAAGAGCTATAAACAAATTAAGAAGCAGCTCACCCACTAGGTGGGCTCATTTGCCTCATTTGTAAGTTTACATGGATTTTGCCAGTACATATTTCATATATTCTTCTTTGTCAAAATTTATGTCTTAGATTTAAATTTCTTAGAGACCAATGATTATATTCCTTGTTCTTTTGTTGAAACCTGTATTTCATCATTTAGGAGTACAAGAGCAACTAACAAATATTATTAACAATGACAATGGCAATGATGTTGAGGAAGGGGAGGCTGATGATAGAATAGTACACATAAAATAGATAAAGAATAGTACACATAAAGTATAGATGGATGTGAGCATTTAGTTAAATTTCTCATGAGGAAGTTTGGGCAACCAATTCTTTATAAACTTCTACAAAAATACCTTTTTGCATTAGTTATATTAAGATAGAGCAGGAAGGAACAGGGCTTGTCTGATCTGCATCAGTATCAGTTCTACTTTTGAATATCCTGCATGCAAAGGAACTGACAAAGGATAAATGCCCCACAGAGGCCCTGTTTCTTCCAGGGTTTCAACTCATTTTAGCCCATGCCAGTGTATCCTGGAAATATTTCAAAATGAGCCCTGGAACATATTCATGTGACAGGGCTGAACTTTCTTCACCTATGTTAGGTAATTAGCATTAGGTATTACCGAGTTTTCCTTCTTGTCTACTGGAACTGTGCCGGCAATTCCTTTTGACATATAGCTACCTGTCCTTTTGCCAAGGTAGAGTCATGAAATGTTTCCTTTCACCTTCTTCATCACATTCTCCAAAGAGCACACACTACTTGATCAAACACAGGCAGTTAACCAGATAATCCCACTGGGGTTCCCATATATCTCTACAAGTCATATCCGGTGCTTTCCAACCTGTATACCACCACCCATCTAGGAAGTGATAAAAATGCGTATAGCACACACAGGGGTAAAAGGGTAAAGGCAGAGGGGGTCAGTATCTCAGCTCATTTGCAACATAATTAGGGAGCATGCATGCCCCTGGGGGGAATTCTGTCACATACTAAGGCCCTTGGACTGCCTTCCTTCTGCTTTGTAATAAGAGCAAAGCAATATGCTTCCTCAAGTCTTGTCCATCTTCTTTTCCATCCGAAAAATTATTCATTCATTCAATCCAACTTTTATTGTCAGGTTATATATAGCCAGACTCTATGCCTCTATGCTAGATTAGGCATACAAAAATAAGAATGCCACATTTTCTGCTTAGTGGATTTACATATTTCTGAATATGAGCTCTACCAGCAGGACATTCATTTTTCATTCCTGCTTTCCCCTCCAACTCTGTTTGTCTTCTGCAGGGAATTATAATATCCTTATATCCGCTGGTTTCTTGGTTTATCAACGAAAAGCACTTTTGTCCCCTTGGCTTATGAAACAGACAGTCTGCTTCTCTTTTTCTAAATATATTAATACAATTTTAACATATTATCTGACATCTCAGCAACACAAACTCTGTTAAGTGAAATAGAAGCTTATAAATTCTAGATACAGATTTGTTATAAAATCTAGATATAGATACAGGATATCACAATTGGAGCAGAAGGCATGGAAACTGGACATCTCTTTGGTGTCAATATTGGGTGTGGAGAATCATGAACTCCTCGACCTCCCAATTTTTCAAAGCTGGAACTCTTAATCAGGGCTGCCTTGATGGACAAGAGACCTGTGCAGTCACAGAATCCTGTACTGAGAAGGAGCTCAGGCTTGGTTTCATGCTCTTCTATTACTATTTTAAATATCTTAATAATTTTTGGATAATGGGTCCACATTTTCACTGGTCTCGTGAATTATGTAGAAGGTTCTGTCCCTGACATACTGCTCTGGGGTTAGTTCATTCTTTGCCTTTCTGCCAAACAATCCATTGAAATCTGTAGTTGCTTTTATAATAGACAGCCTTAAACTATCGAGGAACTGCAGAGTTTGGAATCCTGGTACCGCAGTACCGAGGACTTGCTGTAGCCCCTCTGAGAGGCACCTCTCCCTGCCTTCTCTTTCTAGTCATTAACCAGCTCAGTCAATAAGCTGAGGTGGTAAGAACCGCCACCACTATGCCTGTGGGGGACTGTATTCTTAGTCCTGGCAAGGTCCAGGGAGACTCTCACCTTTGGGTGGTGTATAATCAGGGATGAGATCTCCTTCCTTAGGCTAATTTGGGTCCAATCTTATTGTTCCCTATCTTGACACTAGACCCCCTTATTTTCTTCTTTTATTGTCTGACATCCTTGTTAAGAGGGTAGGAATTGAATCTGATCGGCTCAAGAAGAATCCCAGCATAAAAACTCACCTTTGGATGGTATTTCTCTATCAGCCCTTAGCCTTTATCCTTTGAACTTTCCTCCTTCCAAATCAGAACACACACAGAGAGAAAGGGAAACAAAACAAAACAAAACAAAACAAAACAAAACAGATGAGGCTAGGTCTCCTGCCTCTCTGCTCTGCAGTGAGCTCTGTCCAGCTGTGTGGTATTTTACTCCCAAATAGGCCCCAAGTTTACTCCTGTTACCATGGGGATCAGTTGCTCTCTACAAAGTCATTTTTACCTTTCCCTTTCCTCAGCAGGAAATTTGCATTTTATAACTTTTCCTTTAAGCCTGTTCTTAACATCCCAACTCTACTTCTCTGACTGAACAGACATCCTTTTTTTAAATTTAAAGAAACTAAGCCTACTTTGAATAGTTTTACACTTATTTTGTATATGATTTAATGTTTTTCTTTATCTTTATAGGAAACTGTACCTTAAACTTCAACATAGTGTGATCAAATATTTGGACTGCATAAGATGACTATTAACATAATTTGTCAACACCTAGAACACCTATGTTATAGGTGTTATTGATATAATGATATAATAGACTTAAAGTCTATTAAGGAGTTGGTACCTTACCCAACAGCTCATGGCAGCCTATTGAAGGACTTTAAGTAGGGAATGACACAATCTGATCCTCACTTTGGAAAGTTAATTCAGGTTGCAAAGTCAGACTAGAGGCTATTGCATTTATGCTGATGGCAGAGTGGATGAAAAGAAGTAAATAGACTCAAGAATGATCCCATAGAACTTTAAGTCTATTTGGTGGTGGGTGAAGGTTAAGGAGAAGTCAAGGGTGACTTCTCTTTGGACTTGGAAAGCTAGGTAGAGGGTAGAGCCTCTGCCATGATGTGGAACAAAGAAATTGGGTCAGTGGAATACAAGCTGTGTGAATTTCAGGGTTCTTGTGTGTGAAAGAGGAATAAACATCTAAATCATGGGGCCAGTATGAGGATTAAATGAGGCTATGAGTAAAATACTTAGCTTGGAACCTAGCATGTAAATTCTCCTACCTCCTGACTTCCCAATTTAACATCCATTCTTTGTCCCAACTAAGGAAAAGTGTAGATCTTCAAGCACATAATTTTGTGTTTTTAATGGTCTACAGTAGTGTTCTACTCTTCCACTCTAAAATGCTGTTTATCCTAGTAAGATGACAGAAAACCAAGGTGGTGCTATTACCATGCTAGAATCAAGACACAGGGCAAGGCCAATTCTTTATTTTCTCATTTTGCCATTTTTTTGCAAAATTAAAATGTCAGAAGTGGTTTTCAAGAAATATTTGCACCAATACTTCATTGCTTCATAATAGCAGTTTATTGTTTTGTATGTATACTGAGATCCCTTTATGAAAGATATTTGATGGCCAAGACTAATGTCTGCTTCATATGCTGACTCTTATCATGACTTTTCTCTGTGTACTTAAGCTTCAGGGGAAATTATTTGACCTAGAATAGAACAAATCCATCCAATAATCAACGGTGTTTTAGTAGGGTTTTACCCTACACGTGTCCTATCAAAAATGCAATCTGTTGACTATTGTTCTAGCTTGTTTTGTTTCTCAACTAAAACTTGATGAAAATTGAACTCCAGGTTTTCAGGTCCATTGCTGGTAGGTGAATGTGTTGTTTTGAAACAGAGATGGCTTCCCAGGTGGAAATCTTGACCTAGAGCCTCAACTTCAATGACACACTTGCTGGGTTGACCATTTCTGAGGAATTACTGGCCCTGTGCTTTGTGACTTGCTCCTCTAACACCTTTATTTCTTACTAAACAAGAGGGCTTTTCAGAGGAAAGGGAGTTAGAATAATTCAAAATTATTTGGGAGAATATTTTAAGATCTTCCTTGAAATATTCCATTTTGAATTATGAGATAATACCCCCAAGAAAATAAATCTTTCTATTGGGCCTGAGCACCTGGTAATATCATTGATAGGCCATCTGATTGAGCAGGGGGCAAGCCGGATTTAAGATAAGTTCCTAAAAGGAAGCAGAAATGTTCTATTTTCCTAATTCATTGAAAATTACTTTTAAAAAGGTGACATGTTTTGTTTTCAATCCCCATAGCAATAGCCATTTTTGTACTTTATTTATGCTCAGAAAAAGATGTCACATAAAATGCATGTGCTAGAAAAACTGTTTTCTCCTTTGTTATGAATAAGTATTGTTGGGGAAATAGGGAAGGGGAGTGTCAGGGCCCTATATGTGTTAAGGGGCTTATGATTTTGTTTTTTTCTATTATTATTTTTTTAAAGATTTTATTTATTTATTTATGTATGTGTGTATGTATGTATGTATTTATTTGACAGCGAGAGAGCGAGAACAGGAACACAAGCAGGGGGAGTGGGAGAGGAAGAAGCAGGCTTCCTGCTGAGCAGGGAGCCCGATGTGGGGCTCAATCCCAGGACCCTGGGATCACGACTCGAGCCGAAGGCAGATGCTTAACGACTGAGCCACCCAGGCGCCCCTCTATTATTATTTCTATTATGATTAGACAATCGTTCTATATTTTGCTCTTTCATGTTATGTGTGCATGTGTATATATGTGATCCCAACTAAAGTGTTTCCTTTTACTATCCATAAAAAGTGAACTTTAGGCTGGTTCAAGAGGTATGCAAGAAACTACACAAGGGAAGACTTGACATTCATAAATATATAACATGAGCCCAAATGAATATTCTCTACTCAATATCTTTTCTCTCAAACAACTTAGGGGCTGAGTGCCTACTCTTAAACTTCGACTAACTTGCCATGATAATCTTTTTAAAGATGTGACCTCATAAAAAGTAGAATAACTTTTGCTGGCGGTATCTAGCTGATGGATGTAGGCACTCTAATTGATGAGGATTTGTAGCTTATATCGCTATGACCTGCACAATGTTAAGTGCAAAGGAAAAGAAAAGCCCATGCCTGGATTTTCTTAGAGTATTAAATACTGTGAAATAGCTGAATTGTGTATCAGCTCTCTATTTCCTTTTGTGGTCTTGCTCAAATTACCTAACTTCCATTACCTCAAATTTACTCATCTGTAAAACTGGGCTAATTATACCTATCTCATAAGTAGATATTACCTTTAATTAGGAGGGATCAATGAGATAGAATATGGAGGCAGTTTATTAGGTGCTAGTTAGTATCTGTTTACTTTAAAATTAGTAAATGGTAGTTGGAATCTCCTGAAACTTACTTGTAGGGAATACCATATTTAGCAACATTACTCTCTTCAACCACGTGCATGAGATTATGAGGGGCCTTTGTTTAAGATTTACATATTTTAGTCTTAAGCTAAATTTGCCCATCTTACACATGCTTGCTTATTCATTATTTTATGATGATGTTATTGGCATACTTGCAAACATAGTGACATAGAAAAATTCAGGGCATTAGACAAGTCAGGAAAACATGCATTCTGAAAAGAAAGTGGGTGCTATTACCTGAATTGTTCATATAGCCAAAAGACCAAAAGGTCGCCTAAGGCTTCATTTCACTTCACTAGGGTACACCTGCCTGAAATATTAGCGACTTTTCTAGGGTGCCCTGACTGCAAGAGTAGAAGCAGAAGCAGCTCAATCAAAGGGGGCAGGAGAATGAATGGCTCCGGGGAATTTCTGTGCATGTCCCTTGTGGGCTCAGCCTCCTTCTGTGCTTGGTTTCAAGCCAGGAAACTTGCTTCTGATGGTTAGATATTGTTTTTAATTATAGAAGAAGCATCTTATAGATTTCCTATCCATCTTAATAGTGCATTTCAATATTTTGTAAATAAAATCACTATTGCTTCTGTCACATCTGCCTCACATTTGACACACTGGAGAGTGAGGGAAATGATTAGAGACCATGTTTATATGAAAGTAATACCAGGAGAGGGGATCTGCTGTGCCTGCATGCATTATTTCTCCCCATAGCTGAAATTATGCTACTTCTCACTTTAGATTATAGATATAACATATCCTCATGGAATAGCCAAGCAATACAAAAGAAGTATAGAAAAAAAGAAAAACATAAAATTTCACTCCCAGGGGTGACATTGATGACCATTTTTGGTGAGCATTCTTTCAGATTTCTCTTTAAATGTACACATGCACACACACGTCTATATACACATACATGTATACAGTATATACATGTCATTGCATATGAATGGATTTATACTCTATGTGCTGCTTTATAACATGCCCCTTCCTTCCTTCCTTCCTCACCCTTTCTTTTTCTTTCTTTCTTTCTTTCTTTCTTTCTTTCTTTCTTTCTTTCTTTCTTTCTTTCTTTCTTTTTCTTTCTTTCTTTCTTTCTTTCTTTCTTTCTTTCTTTCTTTCTTTCTTTCTTTCTTTCTTTCTCTTTCTTTCTTTCTTTCTTTCTTTCTTTCTTTCTTTCTTTCTCTCTTTCTTTCTCTCTTTTTCTCTTTCTTTCTTTCTTTTTTCTCTTTCTTTCTTCTTTCCTGTTCAGGTAGAGAGAGTTAATTATATACCACCTCCATAGCATATTGTTATCCTTAGTCCATATAATATCCGTCTTTAAAAGTTATATATGTGTGTGCCATTGTATCCCTATTCGCCATTCCCATGACTGTCTTCCCACCCCAGGCTGGTGACCACGTAATAGGATTGATATCTGGAAATGTCTATAGTTGTTCAGTTTGCTTGTATTTTTAACTTGCATGAAGGATAATGTTTTGTTTTGCAGATATCCTTCTGTTTCTTTTTTTGCTCAGCACTCTCCTTGCTCTTATGTGTGCAGCTAATCTATTGTTTCTAGCAGCCTTTTGGACCATGTAACATCATCTATCCATTCCACAGGGATGGGCGTTTGGTTACTGCCAGCTCATTGATCCTTATACGATGCTGTAGCAAATATTGTCTTAGATGCTCCTTTATGCATTTGTGAGAAAACTCCTTTGGGGGGTATGTCAGAAACAGAATTGCTGAGTCATGGACAGAGTTTATACTTAATTTGACTAAATGTGCCAGTTACTCTCTGTCAACATTAGTAACTCTGATGTCGATGAAGACTCTGGCCTTGCTTACACAGAATTCTGGTTTCTCCGAAGGTCAGAAGGTGGTCAGCCATCTGAGATGGAGTGTCAACCCTCTGTGATGCCCTTGGGACTATAGACAAGTTACTCTCGCTCATTGCATGCCTGTCCTAGGCTGGGAGACAGCAGCCTGGGTAACTCATTTGTACTGAAGGTTTGATTTGGTTATTTCTCAAAAATGGGCAAAGATTCCCTACAGGTAAGGTCATAGATTTGAAAAACTATTTTTTTTTTTCTCTCACAATAGCATGGAATTCCTTTCTCAGTCAATGACTATAACTAACTTGTTTCCTTTCTAATGGCTCCAGAAAATTCCCTTGCATTTTCTCCTACTTCGCTTCATTTTATCAACTCTTTAGTAGTGCACATTGAGGATTAGTTTTGTTTTTTCACTCTTACAAACAATGCTGCAGTGAATATCCTTGCTCATATAAATTCTTATGCACTTGATTGTTTTTCTCCTTAGTGTAAGACTCTAGATGTGAAATTGCTCCAGCAAAATCCATACACATTTTACTTTTTGCATTGTCAGATTTCCCTATAAAAAGGCTATATATTTTTATATACCCTTCCTCACAATGTATGAGGGTATCCATTTCCTCCATTCTTAATGCTGAATTTATCAATTTCTAACAATCTGATCTTAGATAGCTTTTATAGTTATTCTTTGATTTGAGTGAAGATGAATATTTTAAATATATTATTGACCTTTCTATAAATTTGTGTTCTTTGCAAATCTATCAGTATAATTTGTATTCTTATTATTTATAAGATTCCCATGAGGGCAAAAGTTGTGCCAGTGTCATTGACCTCAATTTCTCATTTTCTAGCACTTAGTAGCTGCTTGGTAAATGTTTGTTGAATAAACATTAATATTTTGTCTTACATATTTTGCAGTTTTTGTTGTTTGCTTTTAAATTTTATTTTTGTTACAGATGTGTATATCAATCTACCTATCATTTTTCCTCTGACTTTTGGCCATCATATATTCTTAGTCTTCTTGATACCTATTTTATTATAGTACTTTTATGGCTTTATTTTTTAACAATTTTTTCCAATCCATGTGCAATGGACTTGGTGAGATTAGTGAAATAGGGGTTGGTTTACATTTTCCAACCACTTTTATTGACTAGTCTATCTTTTATGTATGGTGACACATTTATCTTATACTGAATTCCTATGCATACTTGGGTCTAATGAAGAATTTTCTATTCACTTTACTAATTTGTTACTTAAAGGTTACTTATAGGCTATATTGCTCATATTTTTACCTTTATTTACTTTGAATACCTAATGTTCAAAATTCAGAAGATACCAGAGTATATTGGAAAATGTTTCTTCTATACATTACTCTACCCTATGAGTGGATCAAGCCCTATGAGTGAACAACTGGGCCCCTGAGCATCCTTTTTAAAAAGTAGTATATTGGGACCCCTGGGTGTCTCAGTTGGTTAAGCATCTGCCTTCAGCTCAGGTCATGATCCCAGGGTCCTGGGATCGAGTTCCACATTGGGTTCCCTGCTTAGTGGGGAGTCTGCTTCTCCCTCTCCCTCTCCCTGCCACTCCCCCTGCTTGTGCTCTCTCTTTCACTATCTCTCTCTGTCAAATAAATAAATCAAATCTATAAAGAAAGTAGTATATTACAGGGATTGTTCTGCATTTTACCTTTTTTAGCTTAACAGTAAATCATGCTATGCCAGTATAAAAGGAGCTTCTTCAATCATTTCATTGCATGATGGAACATTATATATTCAAACAGTTCCATACTGATGGATGTTTAGGTTTTCTAAACTTTGACTGTTACAACAATACTGAAATCAATAACGTTATATAAACTTCTTTTTGCATGTGTATTTGTGAGGTATATTTTCTAGAAATGCAATTACTAGGTCAAGGGGTAATGCATTTATATTTCTGACAGATATTGACAAATTGCCCTTCATAAAGGTTGTATTTTTTATTGTTGTAATTTTTATTTCTACCAGTAATGAATGAGAATGTCTACTCTTCCTCCCCATATACATGTGCAGTGTGTGTTCTTTAGTAGTATTGAATCTTTTACTTAGGCTATTTTTAAATCCCATTAAATAATTCAATAGCAGCGTTTTTTATTCAGAAATTTATGGGCTATGAGATGCTTTTTTTTTTTTTTGAGAGAGAGAGAGAGAAAGAGAGAGAAAGTGAGCAGAGAAGAGCAGAGGGAGAAGGAGCGAGAATCTCAAGCAGGCTCCATACTCAGCAAGGAGCTTGACGTAGGGCTCTATCTCATGACCCTGAGATCATGATCTGAGCCGAAACCAAGAGTCGGTTGCTTAACTGACAGCTACCCAGATGCCCCTGAGATACTTCTATTTAATGAAACATGCCAGACATAGGAAATCTCTTGTTTTTTCCTTTTAATTTAAATGTGCCCTCATTTTAATATCTGTAGTTGTTTTTATCTGCTTTTAATATAAGATTTGTGGACCTAAAGATTAAATATAGACTGTCCATTGTTTAATACTTTCTTACATTTCCAATGTATTATTTTTGATAGTGCCTTAAGTGTTTGAAATTTTGTGTTTTTAATAGATTAAAATACTCACTACTATGAGTATTTTAATCAACAAAAAGTTGAGAATTAACTTGGAGTGTTTATTTTCACTTTATAAAAATTACCTCCTTTTATGTTGTTTACCTTTAGTATCAAGGGGTATCCTATACCTAGCAAAGTACATAAAATGCACTCCTTAAGTATTGGCTCTGTGTATCCTGTGCCCCTCCCAGTCAAGACTAGAATATTTCCTACACTCCTTAGTGTCTGCCTGCACACCTTTCCAGTTTATATCTCCCCATCCCAGAGGTAACTCCTTGCTTTTGTTTCCTGTGGCTTCTGTAACAAACGACCCCAAACTTGGTAGTTTCAAGTAAGAGAAATATATTCTTTTATAGGTTTAGAGGTCAGAAGGCCAAAGTTAAGGCATCAACAGGAGTGTACTCCTTCTGAACGCTCTAGGGCAGGATCCTTTCTTGCCTCTTCCAGTTTCTGGTGGCTGCTGGCATTCCTTGGCTTGTGGCTGCATCAGTCTAGTCTCTACCTCCATCTCCCATGGCTGCCTTCTCCTCTGTCTTTCCTCTGTGTGTCTCTGACCCTTGTCATTGGATGTAGAGCCCATTTGGATAATCCAGGATGAATCTCATCTCAAGAGATTTAATTACATATGTAAAGACTCTTTTTCCAAAGAAAGTCACATTCACAGGTTCTGGAGGTTAGGATGTGGACATTGTGTGTGTGTGCTGGGCACATCTTCAAACCTGTTTTCCTCTACTCTGAATTATGTTACCATAGTTAAGTTTTGCCTGTTCTAGAACTTCATATAAATGGCATTGTAACTATGTCCTTCTTAAGTGTCTGCATTCTTTTAGTGTTTTGCTTATTAAAAGGAATCTGCACAGAAAAGGTTTCTGGAGCATCTCTACAGTTAATTTAGTTCCCTGAGCAGAGGGCAATGACTATCCATGGCTGATAAAATCTAGTAGCTTCCATGATGGACTTGCCAGCTCAGCCTTCCCATGCTACAGCAAAATCCCACATTTGATCCAGCAATGTTAACTTGAAGTTCCTCAGTTCTAAGAGAATTAGTGTGTGGGAATTAAACCCACTCCCATTAAACCCTCAGATAAGAGTACCTCTGAAGGAATCAACTGAAGTACAGCCTAGCTATGAATAATAATATCCTCAAACTCACAAATATAAGAGACTCTTTCATAGCTCTAGATTCAGCCCTTTCCATTTACCTGAGATTCATTGTAATGCATTTGTTTCCTCCTCTTTAATGAATGGATATTGCCTCCCTAAAATTTAAATTTCATTTCAAATACATATTTATGGTATCATTGTCTATGCTCAAGCAGGCGATTTTAAGATGATCTATAAGTATAGCCAGGCAAATTCACTGTTGAAATGAGTTCTGCCAAGATATTTCTCATTTATCTTGGAAACATTGCAGATGTGTTTATTAATAGGAGAGGACTTTGTATTGAATGCTGTCATCTTTTCTGACATATTAAGCCATTTTTGATTTGCTGTTTTCATTAAAAGCCTCTCTTTTTTCAAAGATATTAGATAACTCCAAGGTATTAAGCAACAGAGTGATTTGGGGCTGCAAGGAAGAAGGGGAGGGGTTATTAATCTTATGCAAATGTCTGTCTAATTATCAAAGGATCCAGGCACCACTGCAAACAGAAAGATCCATGAACTATCTGGGGGGAAGATAATTTCCTGTTTATCTAATTGATCCTCTGTAACTTTTCTCTTGGCAGGTATAGCTCACTAATGGAATTTGCACAGTTCAATCATTATTAGAAATGTCAGTATGACATTTGATTAGTCTATATTTGGAACACAAATCATGTATTTATTCTAACAACAAAATTAATTTCTATTTTTCCTTTTTTGTTTTCAATATATTTAGAGATTCCCTTAACATTTCCATCTTTAGCCAATAAGAGCCATATATCTCTCTGTAGACTGGGTCCATGCCAATGTGTTATAGACTGATGGGTAGAGTACCAGGAACTTGTATCAATTTTATTGCTGGCTTTATTTAAATTGTAATAAGTTACACATTTCTTTTTTTTAAGTTTTTTTATTTATTTATTTGACAGAGAGAGAGAGATAGTGAGAGAGGGAACACAAACAGGGGGAGTGGGAGAGGGAGAAGCAGGCTGCCCGCGGAGCAGGGAGCCTGATGTGGGGCTCGATCCCAAGATGCTGGGATCATGACCTGGGCCGAAGGCAGACGCTTAACGACTGAGCCAACAAGGTGCCCTGAGGCACACATTTCTTTAGCGATTTCTAGTGCTAGGAATTGAGTGCAGAGTTTTGTTTTATGACCCTCTTAATTTTAGGGTCCCTGATTTTGGTTCTTCTTTTTCCTAGGCTCCTAAGAGAAATCACTTCTTAAACACTATTGATTGTTTCAGCAAAATTTCCCAGTCTGAGACAATATAATTAGTTTTATCCACTTGTTTGCTCATTCATTCATTTAATCCTTTGTTAGCTCATTCAGTCATCTAACAAATAATTATTGATAATAATGATGCAGCAGTGAATAAAAGAGATGGAGTCCCTGCCGTCTTGAGCTTACATTTCAGTAAAGAGAGACCAACACAAAAACAGCCAAAGCCTATACAATTGTGATAAGTGCCATGGGGTAAAATGTAGCTGGATCAGGAGTTTGGAGGGCTGAGTTGTTTTGAGAAGAGTTATATTTTTATGTAAGGTGGTCAAGATAGGCTTTGTAAAAAGATGACATTTGGGTAGACACCCTAAGGCAATGAGGGAGAAAGCTGTGTCAGTGTTCTCCAAGATATTCAGCCAGAGGGTGAGCAAGCCCAGAAGGCTTGGAGCAGGAACATGCCTAGCATGGAAACTTATTTAGGAGGCCAATGAAGCATAGGTGAGGTGGGATGGAGATAACTCAGCACTGGTGGAAGTCAGATCACGTAGGGCCTTGTAGATCACAGAAAACACTAGGTTTTACTTTGAACTAGAAACCCACGGGGAGTGACCATATTAAGCTTTACCTGAGCCCTGTGTTCCTGGGTATCAGTGATGATAAAAAATGTCCACCCACCTTTGTGGCTTACTGCAAAGAACTACCCTCTCCCCATGACTTAGATAAGACCTGGGGAGGATGTCCTTGTTTACTCAGGGCAAAGCCAGACACTGACCCTCCTCTCCATTCCCATTCTTTGTCTCAAATGATCAGCTGGCCAATTATAACAAAATGCCTGTTAATTTAACTTGACCAAACTTTAGTTAAATGTCACTCTTCTTCATAGGATGCTGACCTTGACTCATCCCTAAGGTTAAACATTGGAATTTAGAACATCTCCTCCATAATGATCTCTCTTGCTCAACTGTCCAATCAAACCAAATGCTCATCCATTTCGCCACACCTCTTTCTTCCTAGTCTGGTTCACTCCTATCCATAAAGGATATCCTAACCTATCTTTTTCTGCTTGGCCTCTGGATTTGTTTTCAGACTTCACGGTCTGAGATTTCTTCCCATTTCAGTAACTCCCTTCCATTATTGCTACAATCTTTTTGAATAAAGTATCTCCTTAAGTCCAGATCTTTTTTTTTTTTAATTTATTTAGTTCTATTTGAAAAGAGGAAAAACATGGACTAGAGGTTTATAAATAAAAGGCTCATTCTGGGTGTTAAGTGAAGAAAAGCATGTAGAAATATGTAAAAGAACAAGGGAGAAAGGAGATTAGTATTTATTTATATGCCAACAAACTTTGAGAGATTGTTCATAAAATCTCATAGTTTGGTAAGAATTGGTCCTGTCCACAAGCTAAATTTGGTCCTTGAAAAATCCAATCTTTGGGTAGATGAAGATTGATGGGAAGAGCACGCAAGCTGGGTGACATGCTCACGTAAGTCTCTTTTTCGCCATATATGAGGTAGATCTTATCAGTGGGAGGGCCTAGGAAGTGATTTAAGTTAAGACATAAATCATGATGAATGTCCAGTTTAGAAGATTCATCTTATTAGCCAATTTATTCACTCAACTCCTATTCACTCCGTGCTACTGTTATACATAGTTTTCCAGATTCTAGGATGCTGCAGTGAAAGGAGACACATGGCTTTGGGGGATTGATATAGATTCTAAATAATCAATTTAAAAGCAGTACAGATTATGGTAAGAAGGCAGTAAATGGGGTTATAGGATAATGCCTGGGGAGGATGGGAGCCAAGTTTACATTGGATGGTCTGGGAAATCGTCTCTGAGGAGGTGATCCTGGATCTAAGAAGCAGTGGGAACAGTTAGTGTGAAAGTCTTGAAGGGCCAAGAATTGGGCTCAATCCAGAAATAGAAAGTAGGTCATTGTGGCTGGATCTGGAGGAGAGCACTTGGTGTGAGCTTCAGTCAAAGAGAGAAGCTGCATAGAGCCTGTGGGACTTTGTAGGACATGACAAGGAGTTGGAATTTATTCTAAGTGTGATGGAAAGCCAGAAGATTCTGTGGGATACGGATGCCAAAGACCCCTCTGTCTAGAATTTTCCCTGCCTCTATCTGCTTCCAGGAACAGAGGGGAAGGTAAAAATATAAAAAGGAAAGGGAGTCTTTCTTGGTATCGAAGACTGGAAAAAAGAACCCTGCTTTAAGAAAACAAACAACAACAACAACAACAAAAACCCAAACCAAACCAAACAAAAAAACCACTGCTTTATATAAATGGAGTCATTACGGTGGTATAGCACTGTAACTCCTACTAGGTTCCAGCATCAACCCATCAGATGCAGCTATACACACAAGAGAGGAAAAGGGAGGAAAGCAAGGGAGAGGGAGAGGGCAAAGAAATAGTTTATATAGCATAGTCTGGGGAACTTAATGAGCTTGGAAAAGTCAATGCATGATTTTTAAACTTATTAAAAAAAGAGGCAAGAATTTTAATGAATTCTCAGCTTGGCAAAGAAGAGAAATTCATTCTTCAGGTAACTGATTAGTGATGGCTTTGTAGTAGTCTAGTAAAAGCAGTTGAAAGCCCTAGAGAAGTATTGACTAATGAAGGGTTGGAGGCCTGATAAAACAATACAGAAGAAGATGAGAATGACCATAAATAAGAATGAACAAGGTGAAAGCAGAAAACTCTTAAATCATTTCTGAATATGAGCTCTCTCCATGGAACTATATATTCATAATACTGTAAATATGTTCATACACATATTAATGGCCTGGATGATATATTGCAAAACCATATATTTGGGGATTTTGTGGTCCTCTATGGTATTTTTTTCAATTGGCTATATATAACTGTCACTTTAATTCTGATTTAAATATGTAATCCTTAGAAGTCGAAACTGTTATAACACTGTTGATAGGAAAAAATAGGTTTTCATAAAATAATTTACATACAAATTTTATAATTTGGCTCAATTTGTAAGTTATAAGCCAAATTTTATGTTTTATATATATAACTATATATTTATCATAAATTCTAAAACACATGTATATATATTTTATGTATATATATATATCTAAAATATTACATACATATGCGTATGTGTGTAGTTTTTTTGGCTTGGGTAGCCACAACTTTTGAGTTGATTAGAATATGAGACATTTCCCTTTGTTCCATCTGTAAAAAGAAAGAAAGGATCCCTATGGTTGTCATGATTATATGAAATATGGTAGAATTGTGAAGTCGGTGTTAGATAAGTGCCCATGACCACCATTATTTGAAATTTCTTGCAGACTAGGTGACAAAATTACTTCCTAAAGGTCCATTTACTCTTTAAGGATACTGGTTTGTCTTTCCCCATCATTACGAAGTAATTTCCTAAAAGGCACAGCCCTCTCAACATGTGAGATTCTAGAGCATCACTAAAAGCAAGTTTTGTCTGAAGTACACAGTAGGCATTCCATAAATGTATGCTGGATGGACACAATTTGAGCAGCTGGTGGTGATAATTATGATTTAACTATAACCAAAACGTCCATTAGGGCTGATTAAATATGGCTGCTCTGAAAGTTTCCCTTTACTTGGCTCTGCACATGATGTACGGACTTCCAAAAGCACCGTGGAGAGTCACTGCTAAGGTTGTATTGCACATTGCAAAGCAGATCTGTTCCTATTCATGGTGTGTCTTGATATGAAAGTGACAGTACAAATGTAAACAACCTCATTAGCAGCAGTTACTAAATTTAAATTTTATAGAGTAATCGTTTTACTGGGGAGGGAAAGAATATGTACTTTTTTGTTCTTAATAAGTTTCCTCAGGATATGGATGAAATAATTTCCCCTTTTGTCTCAGTAGCACTTAGGTGTGATTGCACTATTTAATGCCACTGTTTCTTTTTATCCCATATCAATTAATGTACCTCTATGACCTGTTAGTACAGCCAATTCTCCCCCTCACACTGCAATTGTAAATGAAACCTGGTCTACAGAGTTGAGGGCAATTCTCCTTTGTATACACACATTCCACCTCACTGTACTTGGACCAAGCATGCAGTGCCATGTAGAGAATCGATGAAATTCAGCCAGATGACATGAACACTAGGTTATTGCTTGGGGAGATCCCTGATAGACACATTTTGTGTGTATGTGTATGTGTATGTGTAATGTGAGTGACGATTATATTACCATTTAGGGCCATAGCCTTGGACAACCTCAGGGGCAGCTAGTCACAGTATTGACCACGTGAATGGTGGCGCCTGCCACAGTGCACGGCTTGGAGCCAGACACACTAGCACTGCTTTCTGCAGTGGGAATCACTCTTCTCTGTCTCTCTCTCTCCTTTCTCATTCTTCCACTTTTCCTCTGAGTCCTCTTCCTTCTCCGATCTCTTTGTTCATTTGATCTCCCCTCTCTACTAAATATGGAAGATGGCAGAGGAAAACAAACGAGAAACCTGCTTCACTTTCTCATACTGGGAGGGAAATATTTTAATAACGTAGTTGTTCACTGGATGGATAAATCAGATTAACTAAAAAGAGTTAAGGGAACACCAGTGAATGAGCTCAATTAAAAAAAAACATAAGTTGCACTTATTTGAAAGCAGTAGTTTTACAACAAATGGAAACTTAGGAAATTTTGCCTGTAGCGGTCCTCAGCTGATTTGCTTTCATGATATATGTAAAATTCACATGTAATCATTTCTCTGTTAGATTGAAGCGTTTTAGGAAATTGAAACATCCCACACACTTTGTCAATCTTCATAAATTTTGTCCTCATGAAAGACGCAAAGTCCATTTTAGCATGGCTCTGTCCAAATTATGAAAATTACTGACATGCACTTTTATGTACAACATAGTAAGAAAGAGCTGGTGGGAAATAGGGTTGTTTGTAGTGCAAAATCAATAAAACATTGTTTTGATCCTGATTAATCATTTAATTTTTAGAAGCATCAGGGTTTTGTTTGGTAAAATATATATAATTATACTTGCTTTTAGTTTTTAACATTCCAGAGATTTCATAAGACTCAAATTTTATGTATGAAAATGATTTCTTTAAGAACAGCCTGTAAATCTCTATCAGATTTTAGTGCATAGAAATCATAATTATTAAATTAAAGGAACACTTGTATATTTTAAAGATCAATTAAAAAGATCTGACTCAATAGCAAGCATGTCACGTTAAAATTCAGATCTGTAGATGTTATTACATTCAAGAGTCATTATCTAATTTTTTGAAGCCAGTAAATGTTTTCACAAACTTGAAATACTATCTGAGGAAATCATTTTGAGTTCAGTCACAACTAATATTGTTCTGTAATTGTCAGGCTCTGAAACCTCATCATCACTGCTAAAAGCAAGTGGAACGAAAATGCACCAAGCTCTTTGTGGATTCATGAATTAACCATTGAGAGGGACCTGCTTTCTGGGCAGTTGGGTAAAATGTATTAGGCACTAGGAACTGGTTCTTTTCAATGTTCTGATTCTTCTAGAGACAGGAAAAGTGTGGTAGATTTACAGGGATTTGGGGTTATTATATAATGTTTTTCGTGGCAAGTAAAAAGCTTAACAAACAAAAAGATGTACTGACTGCAACTAATTAACTTGGTTATTGCTAATAATTCCATTCAAGGATTCTGTCCAGAGAATACAAGTGAAAGTCTTCCTCTTCATTCACTCTCCTAGAAGGATGAGTGTGTAATTAATCTGTCATCCAAACAAGGGCATTTTTTGAGTAAGGGTAAAACAGACATAAATCGGGGTTATCCTGGGCAAACAGGAGGTAAGGTCAGCCTGGGGCCTTGGGGTTCTTGATGCTTTGCTCCCTTGAACCCTGGCAAGTGCCTACCTTTTTGGCTTTCCCTGACCTCTTACTACCAACTCCCATGAATGTGAAATTTCTTCCCGCTGAGCCATCTTCACTGTCCACTTCTCTAATACTGCAGTCACTGTCTCTCCTGGCCCAGGTTTCAGGTTTCCTATCTCTCTGTAACCTTTTGTGTGTTTGCCAAGTTTTCTCATCTTTTCGACACATTGGACCAAACTTAGTGTTCTCTTATCATATTACCTCAAACCTGAATCAACATAAACTTACTTATGATTATTTCCTGGATACTAGTGATTTCAACAAAGTCTTCAAAACTACAGCTAGGAAATTTCTCAAACATTCCATAGCCATGCTAGTTTGCCACTTTCTACACAGTAATAACCGTGTTTCATACATGGAGAACCAAGTAAGCTTTGGAAAAGACAGTCTCTCCAATCAATTTAATGATAATAGATACAGATCAATTTTAATACTTGTAATCATTAATTTTCATCCTTGAGAGGAATAAATTGGATAGATAAATAATAATAAGTAATAATAATAATTAATAAATAATAAGTAAATAAATAAAAATAAAATAATAATAAATAATAAAATAATATATACTCTATTATATATCCTATAAAATATTATTTAAGCTATTTTATAATCTCAGGTACTTAGCAGTTGATTTGAATCCTGCAGTGAGTACATGTGAGTTAGCTGTTTGGTTTGTTTTATTACATACAGCTAACAAAACTACACGTAAGCCAGTTCTAAAATAGAATTTAATTAGTTTCTTATGTACTAGGACAAAAGGAGAGATTTTCAGTAGCCAGGGTAGAAGGTGAAAGTTTCCTATCATCAGGAAGTCAGGTAGCCTACCATCAAGAGCCCACCAACAAGACTATGCTCTTACCTATGAAGAAAGAAGACAGAGTAGGTCTCAGAGGTATATGGACTCTCTGTGCTGTGTGGGGAAAGGAAGCCATCATTTTCCTAAGCTTGTGGGAGAAATGTAACTGGTAGACTTTGTCTTTGTCCAAGGGACGAGGGCCTGGGGAAGCCACACAGAAGGCATCCATGGCCATAAAGTAATTGGTGCCAATCAAGCCTTTCCCGCCAAGAGTTCTGAGATAGAGGACTTGTCACACATATAAATGAATTTCTGATTTGACAGACTGCCAGCAGCAGTGATATTTACCTTCTGTCACCTGTTGATTATATTACAAATCTATTCCTGGAATATAGAGATAGAGTGATGTTGAAGCCCCGTACACAAGGAAGTGGTGCATTATAAATGCACACTTTCACTTTTCACTCATTGATAAATTTCTGCCTGGGCAAATTTCTTCAAGTGGTCTCAGAACTTTTTTTAGTTAATCTATGACATCTGTACAATTAGTTGACATTTGTCAACATAATAAAGTAGATGGTTGAATTTGCAAGGCTAGTAGGCTAAATTAATCACTGATCTTTTTTTTTTTTTTGGATCTGCTTGAAAAGGACAGTTCCATGTAAAAGTTGTAGAATTTTAAGTGAAGGGTAACATTGTGCCTGAACTTGTCTTTTTAACAATTCTCTGCCTGAATCTCTTTTAGTCAAAGTTTCTTCTTTCAATGTTCAACCATCCTCCTCTGAGTCGATCTAGACTCCTGTAGTCTTTGTGAAATCCCTATCTTTCTTCAGTGTGACTCAAAGCCTGCTTTCAGATATGTTAAAGGCCTAATGACTAAAATACCGTTGTCTTTTGCTTTTGTGCTCATGAGTTCCCAAAGTATTTAAAAAACAAATTAGAGAGAGTAGATGGCATCTATACACCATAATGCGTCCTGAAGACAGACTGTAAGAAATTTACTGCACTTATTAAATATCCTTTCTATCCACTGTCTTTTATAATATACTCGGCTCTTCGTCTTCCATTGATCCCACTTGATAATAAGCTTTATGAGGTCTCTCCTTAGAACATCCAAAGATACTATTGCTAAAATTTCTTAGAAGATCAAAAAGAAATAACTAAATTCTTCATTCAGGTTTTCCTGGTGCCTGTATAGATAAAGCTAGTAGCAGCATTGATAAAACTGAACTCTATTATGTGTACCAAGGTTATCTTTCATTCTTTGAATGTAAGTGATGCCAAATAGTTTAACTTTAAATATGCTAGTTCTTTTTCTTACAACTGTATAGCTTAGAGCTATAAAGTAACTTGTATGTTTGTTTTTTTTTTCTTTCCTTAAATTCTGCAACTTGAATAAATGAAGTCTCTAAGTAGCCCAATCTTAGTGTCGTATCACAGTAATTTGAAAGAAAGGCAGGAGAGTAATCCCAAAAAATCTTTTTTTTAAATTTTATTATTTTACTTTTTAGAGAGAGAGAGCGTGCACATGTGGCAGGGAGGGCAGAGGGAGAAGGAGAGAGAGAATCTTAAGGAGGTTCCACGCTCAGTGCCGGGCTGGATCTCATCATGACCTGAACTGAAAACAAGAGTCAGACGCTTAAATGACTGAACCACCCAGGCGCCCCAGTAAATCCAATAAATCTTAAAATTCTTCATCCATTACTGCATTGCTGAAAGAACTTTAGAGTGACTTCAATGAGCAATTCACAGAAAAACTTCTAAGGTCCCTTTTTCCTCTCAATTCCAATTCCCTAATACAACTTGGCATTTGCAAAGCCTCTTTGGTACTTGGAATGGTATTAATTTTACACATTCTAGAGACTATGCATTTTCATTTGCTTTAAACATTCATTGGCTAAAGATGTCACCATTCAGTCTGAAGTCATTATACGACTGGTTTGCTTTGTTTGATGGGTGGTTTAGTTGGATGTTGTGTGTTTGGTGGAAGAGAGAAGAGGGCTGGAGAAGGGCTGAGAAGGAAGGACCAGTCAATTCCATTTGTCCTTTTCTGACAATCAGTGATTATCTTCAGAGAATAGTATCTTTGAAAATACCTCGGTGTCACGAATGTGGCCTGGAATTGCATTATTCTGAGAACACCAGCAATCCTGGGGTAAACCTCAGCATGTTCAATAAAAGTTATCAACCCTTTCCCCACATCTATTATATTCCATAGATACATTCACTTTTTTTCCTGTCCTGTATTGGATATGAATGCACTATCAAACCACCAGATTTAAGAATCTGTCTTACATTTTTCCCTCCCTTCCCCTATGATCCTCTGTCTTGTTTCTCAAATTCCTCATATCAGTGAGATCATATGATAAATGAAACAATATGAAACCAGAGAGGGAGACAAGCAATAAGAGACTCTTAATCTCAGGAAACAAACTGAGAGTTGCTGGAGTGGAGGGGTTTGGGAGGGATGGGGTGTCTGGGTGATGGACACTGGGGAGGGTATGTGCTATGGTGAGCACTGTGAATTGTGTAAGACTGATGAATCACAGACCTGTACCCCTGAAACAAATAATACATTATATGTTAATAATAAAAGAATCTGTCTTATGTTATTTTATAATCAGAATGTAAAAATAAACCACAACTGTCTTAAGATTGAAGCTGGAATGGGCACTGACCACACATACGGCACTATTTTGTGCCGTATGTGTGGTATCATTTAAGGTAGAAACTAGAACATCTCTCATTTAATGAGGGAAAGTGAACAAATGGATCAAGACCTCAGGTCACTTGTCCAGGCTTCTAGTAAGGGTCTCGCTGGGATTGGAACACAGGTGTGTGTGATTCCAGAGCTCAAGTTTCGGTGTTCCTATTTTTTTTAAACATAGTTAATATTCATGTTTAGATAGAAATTCCTTTTATGAGATCAATAAGCGGGTCATTTTAAATAGTTGCTCTGCAATAAACCATGGAAGAGTTTTGTTAAGTAGAAAATGGTAAAATATACTTAAACCTAAGAGGGCTCTCACAACTTCTTCCACAGAGGAGGGCATTGTACTGGACCATCTCATAGGTCCCTGCCAGCTAGAAGAGGGCATCCCTCTCCTATGCGATGGCACGAGAACTTAGATGATTCCTTTTTGTGCGGGTATGTGAAAGCAAATCCTTTTTAAGTTATCAAGTGTGATGAAATATGCGATCTGGCTTTCTTAAAGCCTACATAGCCTTTTGCTATTCCCTCTAGACATGCAGTAATTCAATAGTAGCAGTTCTTTCCTTTCTTAGGTGTCAGAGTTTATCTCTGAGAACAGCAGAAAGTGATTTTACAAATAGAAAGGAAGACAACCTTTCTCCCACATGTGTGTGCATGCATACGGCACCTGTCCATCCACCTTTTTTTCCTCACTCCAGCTTAAAGGATTTTAAGACAGCACCCTCTCATGTAAACATTACATGTCAGTGCTACTGTATTCTCATATATATGACAGAATGGGCTGTTTTAAGAGTATGCCCTAAGGTCTTGAAACTTTAAAAAAGAAATATATGTTCTTATCATTTCCCAGGCATTACATTTTCCGTATATCATATTTGACGATTTCTTGTTGGAATTTCTGTTGGCCTATTAGACCAAAAGTTCTTTGAGTGAAAATTAAGAGTCTGTTAGTTAAACAAACCCCACCTGCCCACAGGCTTTGGCTCAACACCTGCTGTATGCCTGAGGCTACGTCAGACAGTGTAGAGAATACAAGAAAATACAAGGCATGGTCTCTACCGCAAAGACCTTAGAGTGCATTGGGAGATAAAAGGATACTGAAGTAGTGGGGGAAAAAGTAAGACCCATGTGTACATGGTTGGAGGAGGGCAGAGTTTGGAAACCAAACTGCAAGTCAGGGCTGTAGCACTGGGGAAAACAGGCTCCTGCAGGGAAGGGGCGGCGAGGAGCAATAGCTTATGATCAATGTGTGCTGAAGGGTCAGACCACTGTGACGAGAAAAAGGACAGTAATGGCTTTGGTTTTCCAAATGATGAATCTCATGCTAACAACTGGTTTGCAGAAGGAGGGTCATGATCTCACTAAAAATGCTATCAGATCTCTACCTGTGGAAATGATTGTTTTTAACTCTCCCATTTTACAAGTGAGGAAACTGAGGCTGATAGATGTGAAGTCCTCATTCATGATCACATAGTTGATTCGTGACAGAAATGGACTCAGGATCCTGGGGGTAGTGACTCATGCTTTTCAGTGTTACCATTTCCTCCACGTCACACCCCAACCCAGGCGCTACTGTTACTCACTCCTCTAAGTGGTACTTATCTCTTTAAATTTAGCTGACCTGGTCTGAAGAGTAGAAAACTCCATCAATTCTTTTTAGTCTGTATTGATCAGGGGCTTGAATCAGGCAGCCAAATTGAATTCAGACTTCACTAATTTGCTGAAGCCTGAAGTGGAACGTACTCATATTTAGTAGTACCTGGATTCTATTGTCATTTTGCTTGACTACTGATGTGTACTAATTGGCTGTATTTTCAATAAAATTGAGATTAACTACTTTTTATAAGACTACATGAAGATATAGGAACGTGTTTTCAACTCTTTGGATGTGTTTGCAGTTGATTTTGATATATACACATCCACAGATATTTACAACTATACAGATGACCCTCCAACAACATGGGTTTAAATGGCGGGGGTCCACTTATACACAGGTTTTTCCAACAAATACAGTATGTTCTGTAAGTGTGTTTTTTATTATAATTAATAGCATTTTCTCTAGCCTAGTTTATTTTAAGAATACAGCATATAATATATATAACATACAAAATATGTGTTGACTATTTATCGGTAAGGCTTCCAGTCAACAGTAGGCTATTAGTAGTTAAATTCTGGGGGGAATTAAAAAGTATATGTGGATTTTTGACTGCACAGGGGACTTGGTGCCCGTAACCCCCACATTATTCAAAGGTTAAGTGTGCGTATGTAGAAAGAGATGCAAATACTTTTTCAGAAATAATTCTGAACTTAGAAATTATTGGTTAAAGGAAACTAATGTTCCTCCACAAATGATAACCCAGCAGTAATTATACCCCAGACTTCTACCAACTTTATTTCACCAAGAATTTCTGTCACTTGTCTTTTTTTCCCTAGAGGTAAGCGTTCCTTCAAGTCCCACTTAATCAGTCTTTGTGAGAGAACACAAACTGTAATCAAGCAAGGCTGGGCATTGAAATCCAAAGGTGCAGGGATTCCTCATGTATATCTTAGTATTCATTTCTCTCCGATAGAACAATGAGTAGATCCAGTCAGAAGCTGACATTTTTTCCCACTCACACTAATAATGACCAGAAATAATTCCCTTCAACTGCTGGCCACTTGGAAGGAACTAGGAGATGACACAACATGAACAGCAAAGGCTGAATTTTCAATGGTCTCCCAACCCAAAAGCTGTGGAGTATCCCCTTTTTGTGTCTCAGTGTCGTCAAGTCCGGCCGTTCCTGTTTTAGAAAATATCTTTATGAACTTTACTCATTATGTCTCTGTCATCATCTTAACTTCAGACTTTGTTACTACATACCTTCAATAAGCTTGCTACTTCTGCCTTCTGATAATTGACTTGACACTTCCCC
The DNA here is from genome assembly GCF_037043125.1 of Eumetopias jubatus. Taxonomy (NCBI): domain Eukaryota; kingdom Metazoa; phylum Chordata; class Mammalia; order Carnivora; family Otariidae; genus Eumetopias; species Eumetopias jubatus. The sequence continues at coordinate 15,694,666 of NW_028274807.1, read as the reverse complement.
ACCTCTCTTTTCCCTCTTTCTCTTTCATGTACCCATGTGCGTGCTGCACCCACACTCATGCACAGACCGGAATGACTTATGTTTCAAAAAAATATTGCTTTCATGACTTCCCTGTTCAGCAAACTATTGTACCAAGTGTAAATCTTTTTGTCCAGCTTTCATCACCTGCCAGTCACCTTCCAACATGATTTACTGTGCATCATGCTCTCTACACTCCACGGGAGCTTCTAAGATCACCTTTGTGGTTTGGTTCAGGCTATTCACACTGCCTGAAATGCAATTTCAACCCTACATATCTATACCAATCATAAAAATAGAGACTGTAAAGAATACCCTTTTTCCTGTCCATCACCTGAGACCTGTTTCAAGCCCTGTGTCTTTCAAGAAATGGATCTGGACCAATCTAGCCCACACAAAGTACATATTGACTTATTTTCTCAGTTATAACCTAGAATTTGGTCCCTAATCTTCCTTTAATGTTTTTAACATGACTCATAAGGAGTTGCATGTTCCTTCAGGGGGTCTATATCATTTATAGTGTTCAGTGTAATCTTATAGATATGAAGGCTGCTCATTAATTGATTAACAAAGACATCAGACATATGGCACAGTTTCATCACATAATGCTCTAGTTTAATTCAGACCCTAAGGCCCAATGAGATGTGGATGTTTGTCATCTAGGCCAGGTGAATGGTAACCATCCTTTTATAGACAGTGTTGCAGTCAGATGTAAGATAATGCTAGAAGAATCTAGGGCCCCACCTTATAAAGGAACCACAACTTTATCCTTCAGCTCTAGTCTTCTAGATGAGATTTGGCCCATAACTCCAACTTTATTTATTTAAAAAAATGATTTTATGAAATGCATAAAGTGCATTTTGACAAGTCAGAAACTACCATAGTTATGGTTCCTGCAGGGCTAATGTATTCATCTTTCACAAACTAAATGTTAAGGCATATATCTAAGTGCCAAACTAATCAGCAATTATATGCACCTCAGAAGCAAATGAACATCTCAGAACTACAGGCTTTCCATTTCCTGGCTCCTGTCCTCAGGGCAGGATGCAGAAAATTGTCAACAAACTGCATGATAATGCTCTGTGTTCAGTTGAGAGATTTTTCTGAGACTGGGCTGCTCTATCAGCCCTGAAGGCAATGGGGCATGTAGGCTGGTGAGAGGGATCCTGGTGGCCCTTCTTCTGGGCCGGCCCTTCAGTAGGTATCTGGCTCTACTCCAAGTATGCGTGTACTCTTGCAGAACTGTGAAGGGTGCACTAGCTACCTTCCTACCTCTATGAATATGTTGTTTAGCTCTGTCCAAATCCACACTTGGCTCACTGTCTCAAAGTATTAGTAAAATAAGAAAAAAACTTTTATCTTCCCACTAAGAAGTTCCCAACTATGATGCTTGTAATTTTCCTATACTCAGGATCCTCAACCCCTGATCCAAGTAATTGACCCCCATTTCTAGTCATAGGATGTGCACACGATGAAGTCTGGTCCCATAGACTCATTCTCTGGAATTTTTCCTATCTAAAGTGGGTAAGAAAAAGCTCTTTCAATCATGGAATATGGGGCGGCGGGGGAGAATTGATCCAGCATCACGTGGCTAAAGCTGGTCTGGGAGGACAGTACTGATACAGAAAGGCAAATGGCTGGAAGAAGGACAAATGGTTGTGTTGGCATCAGAGACCGTAATGCCTATCATTTCAGTCGCTGCAAAGCCTGGCAGCTCAGCTCATCTCTTCTGAATGTGGAATTTACCTCTTTATCCAATAACAACTCCCCCATACACCCATTTTCCCCTTAACCTATATCATGCGTAATCAAAGAAAACTGTCTAAAATATCAGCCAAGGCCTGTAAGAAAGTTTTTAAGCTATATTTTCATCTGAGAAAAGGAGATTCTAACGGTTTGTTATTTACCCTTTTCCAACAGTATGTCCAGTTTCCACACCGCACTGGAAAATACACTGAAGGGCTTCATGAGAAAAAAAATGCGCATGAAGGATAGGTCTTTAATTAGACAGTAAAGTATGGTCCATTTTCAACTCTGATTAAAAAATAAAAACAGAACACAAAACGTTCCTCAGTAAGAGCAATATTCTTTGAGTGGAATGAATATAGAATTGGAATCTAATTATGAAGTCACCCAAAGATAATATCAGGATATTGAAGTGACTGTGTTGAGAGCACTGTGTGATAGTAAGGCAAATTACTTGCCATTTAGTTATGACTCTCTCTAAAGAAAAAAAAAATCCCATTTTACATTATCAATTGCTACTACTAAGTTCTAAGAATATGAATGGCTCATAGTTTGGGAACTTTCCAATGCTCTCATCCTAGCACGCAAATCCCATTTTGTATGTGTAAAGATGAAGGCATCTGAGAGAAATTAATTATATAATAAGCCTATCAAAAATAATAACAGCTAAGAATTGTATGGTATTTACTAAATACCAGGTATTATTCTAAATTTTCCACATATATAATTTTATTTTATTCTAACAGGCTTATAAGGTATTAGTATCCCCATTTTACAGGTTAGAAAACTGAGGTGCTGAGCTAGGGAGTTTAACTTGGCCAAAATTATACCGCTAGTAAGAGGAAGAGGCAGTGTTCAGATGCAGGGATTCTTGCTCCAGAGCCCGTGATCCTAACTGATTACACTTCTCAAAGGCAGGCTGTTAGGTCATGGAGTAGACACCTTTAGTTGCTTACCCAAACTCTATTTCCCCCTTATTTTTTTCCCACAAGTTCCTAGATTTTATGAGGTTGTATAGTCCATGAAATTTATGAGAAGCTCAGTCTACTCCAAGCTACTGGAATGGAGCCTGGATGCAAAGGCCAGTTAGCATACACCATTCCCTCAGTGACAGCATTTAGTTCACGAGCGGTCCTGGGACCTAAGAGAACCACAGGGGCAAATCCCCACCTTGTTACAATGCTAGAATAGACGCTCACTTTCCCAATCACACATGGTGTGGTACGTGGTTAAGAAGCCTGAAACTGCTGCAGCCACTTGACCACCATGAGGGAACTGGTCTAGCATGAAGCTGGCTGGTGGAAGGCAGGGAAAAGTGACAGAAGCCCGTAGTGCCTTCACGACATCATTGAGCCACTGATCAAACTGACCCTGAAGTCTGGACCTCCCAGGAACTGCCAATGTATGAACCAGTAAATCCTCTTCTGGAGTTAAAGCTAGTTTGAGCAAACCAAATATAGTATAATCCACCTGCTTTTTACATTTTGAGAGCTAAGAAGAAATTAGCTGTGTTCTTCTAGTGGATAAATTACTCCGCTAGAGTGAATGTAGTCGGAACCAGATACCTTATAGAAAGCTGCATTAGTTCAGGTCAAAAGAGCAGTCAGCAACATATGTTTTTGCTTTTTAAATATTTGTTAATGTAGGTCAGAGATGGCAAATACATAGGGTGCAAGCCCTCCCCGTTCTGATACCTGTAGTGACATTGCTAATCAGCCATGACAACACTTCTGCTGAACATTCCTTCTTGTCATCGTGCTTGAGGGTAACCATAATCAAGATTTCAGAGTTTGCAAACGAAACTTGTGATCACTGATATAGGTAATCATTGATTTTACTACAATATAAACTTGGCAGTTTTGCAAAAACACTTCATTGTAAATCAGCATTTCTCTGTACGAACACTATTACAATTGGGACTTACATTGTCATGTAAGAAGCAAAGGGGGTCATGGAAAATGTGACAGGAAAACACAACTCACCTATAAACCTTTATAATAATTTAAAATAAATAATAAAATCATGCTCTAGAGCCTGGAAAAAAAAGGCCTAAATTTACTGTATGCATTTTTGTAAGGCATCCCAATATAATCTGAATGACAGTTTATAAAATCATAATTTTGTCACATCATAAATTTACATAAAATGAATCTATGATATATATATATTAATTGAACCCTTTAATTTAACACTGATATTTTAATTTACATAGGCCTTTTTGGTGTGATTGGGTGGCCCAGTTCATTTAAAAAACATCTAATCAGTCAGCCAATAACAAACCAATTATCCAATTAAATTTGAGAGCTTTTTTTTCTCAATAAAAAGAGTATAGAAAGTAGACAAATCCAGAATCATTCCTCTGATATTGAAGTAAATCTCGGATTATGTCTATGTTAATGGTTGTGGCATTTTTTTCTCACTGATAATAATTTTGAAACATTTCATCTCACCCTCTCCTAACCTGTTAAGTATAGATGTAGCTAGCTCTTCCATATCATTCAAGTATCAATCCTAAGGGGTAATATCCATGTCAAAAATCACTACTCAGGAGTCTTTTAAACTATTTAGGGAACCATCCCATAGTGCTTCATTAAGTTGTTATAGAAGTGCAACATTAATTTATATGTGAGTACCTACCTTGCACTGGGTGCTATTTTAGGCATTTGGGACTTGTAACAAAGAATAGAACTCACATACTCCCTGCCCATATGGATTCAGGCTGATATTTGTTCAGTGGAATAAAAGTCAACAACAGGCAACATTCATACTTATGTCTATCCTTAATCTGAATGTATTAAAGATATTATGAAAAACATTTGCAGTTACTGTTGGATGTGATCAATGAAAACAAATGTATTTTAATACCCCTAACCATATTCCAGGTAGTCCTCGCCTTTTCTCATTGGAAGCTCTGTCTTTCCCTTTTCCATGCTACTTGATTAAGATGCAGCACACTCCTTGCAGGCTTTCTGGCTTTCAGGACCTGTCAGCAGGATTTGGACATAGCAGACCAACAGCTTGTCCTCAGTCAGTATGACATCTTACCCCTGTCTCAACAGTTCAAGATGTGAATTGAGAATTCTTTTAAAAGCCCTTGCTCATGATCTGGTAATTAACTGTATTTATGGAGATCCAGTGATGTATGAAGTATTATGATAGCCTGCCAGCACAGTGTCATGTCTTTGTGGCAGCTGTGGGGTGGGAGAAAAGATATGTAGCCACATGTACAATCTTCCAGTGACAGACAGCTCAGCTTTGGCCTGATTCTTCTATCCTTCCAAGTAGCTGTACTTTTGGCTATGATGAACTGGGAAGGCATGGGAGGATGGTCATGCCAGAGGGAACCCTGAAGTTTAAATGCAACATTGTTCCTCTTGAGTTGTTTCTGTAGGGTTGGGTTGCTAGTGTCTCTTTCTTGCTCAGGTAATAGTTCCTTCTTTTACATAGCTAGCCAAGTGGGGTACGTACTTGATCTCGGTGGTGTTCTTATTCTAAGGCACAGGACCTGTTTCATGGTGACATATATATTTTCTAAAGATTGATTTATCTATTTTAGAGAGAGGGGGAGGGGCTGAGGGAAAGGGAAAGAGAGTCCCAAGCAGACTCTGCATTGAGCATAGAGCCCAGTGTGGGGCTTGATCCCATGACCCTGAGATCATGACCTGAGCTGAAACCAAGAGTCAAACACTTAACCAACTGCACCACTCAGATGCCCCAATGGTGACATATTTCTAGCCTCAGTTTTGTTTGAACTAAATTGAGCTCAAAATTTGAGTACTCTGTGAGGAAAGTAGGCAGGAATTAATTCATTCTTCCTTCCTTTCTGTCTCTCTCTTTCTTTCCTCTTTCCCTTTTTCTTTCCCTTTTCTCTCTTTTTTTTTCTTTCACAACTGAATTAGCTATTCTTACCTTTCTAACTGTAAAATTTAGTTTCATACAGATCTTGGCACTCAGAAGGTTGATAGAGAATGTACCTTTGTTTAAGGAAATTTAAAAAGTGCATAATATATGTAAAAGTGGGATTATTATTAGTAGAGTTTGTGTGTCAGACACTGGCTATGTATTCACCAATCTCATTTCCTTTTCTCTCAGGACATATATCTAACTATATTTTCCTGCTTCTCTAAATAGGTGTGCCCATATGATTGAGTTCTAGAAAAATGTAGTGTGGTCAGAAGTGGTGTACACCATTTCCATCCATGGCTACTAAGATCTTTCCACTCATGATCTATGAGCTTGGTGCAGACAAGCATGGCAATGGTGAGAGACATACAACAGAAGGAACCTGGATCTTGAAATTACCACTTGGAGGAGAGGTCGCTGTCAGGATCATCTGCTTTGAATGTCTGGGAGCTAGGGAAGAAAAGACTGCATTTGGTCATTAAACATTTTGGGATTTGTTATAACAGCTAAGCATAACCTTAACTGATAACTTAGTACCTTTAATTATCAAAATCTAAAGAATAAAAATAAAGGCAATAGACTGACTTTCAAGTGGAGATGTTCTCTTTTAAAATTGTCTTCTTAAAAATAGATTTAAAAATCTATAATTACAACAAACCGTAGCAATAAAGCAGAGAATTCAAGAACCAATTTGCCGATATACACTTATTACCCAACAAAGTAAGTAGTCTGTTATTACAGAAGATCTTCATTGCCTTCCGGGACCAGGTCCATCCACCATTTTTCTCTCATGGATTTGGAATAGGTAAGAACATTAACAGTCATTTTATTAATTTCTCAAGATGACTCTGGAACATTAGCATAGCAATGAGTGTTTAGGTTGAGTTACAGATTCCTGATAGCCTTGTCTGTTCAAATCGGCTTCTTCCATCTGAGGACCCAGCCAGTTTCCATGGTGATAGGCATTGGGCACACCTGGGGTCTTCTCACTGAAGGGCTTGTTGCAGTTCGTAAGAACTTGTGACTTTGCAAAGGGAATATGTTAAAGTCTTAGGATGAGAAAGGAAAGGATCACTGAGCATTCAGAATGGCCTCCTCCCCACTGAGATTTTATGCTGTCCTACTAGGAATGATAGATGAGAACAAAAAGGCAGAAGAGAATGGATTCCTATTGTCACAGACATTTCCAGAATAAAGAAGGGAAGTTCTAGTTTTAAGTCAGAACTGAGGTGGCTGACAAGAATTTGTGAGGCCCTTAAGAAAGCCAGAGATGGATTAATTCCACTCTCCAACACTTATGGTTTTGGCTCTCAGATACAAGAGCAGAACTCATTGGTGAGTTCCAGTGATCTGCTCCCACAGTGAATAGCTAGAAATGAATCAAAAGCCGGCAAGAGTTGAAAAGTGAGTGGGCATGCCTCTGGCTCACAAGCATAATATACAATTTCTGAATACATATCGACTAGTAGCATCAAGAATGGAACTTGCCACTGTGGGCCAGCCTTGTGGGAAATTTTTCTACCACTGATCTGATATGTTATTTGTATTAGAGTAGTTACCAGGACATTCAAAAAAGTACCTGTAAACAGAAGACGGGTTGTTTTTATATTAGCAGATGAATAGAAGTCACATAAAGCATGTCCAATTTCTTTTTGAAGTTCTGGTAGCATGCAATGCCAGTGTTCCTCATTCATGCTTTGGCTCCTTCCAGAAGGGCTAAAGGGAATTGTGTGCTTGTAATACATTCTGCTTATCCAAAATTCCTTTTGAAAATGCATCTTTCCAGTGTTCAGCTTTCAGAATTAGCCAGCCCCTGCAATGCCCCCTGCTGTTCGAGGTGAAGTTTGTAATTTTCCTCAAGCCCCCCCCGCCCCTCCCCCCACCCCGCCGCATTCTCCTGGTCCTGTAAAGTGTTGGGTGAATTAGAACAAAAATGTGAGAAAATAATTTCCTTGAAACACCAAGAAAGTGAAGGATGCACCCTTTGGATTTCACAGGGTCGACTGAAGATTGTATTCTCAACTGTGTTTCCATTGAAATAATTAGCTTTTTTCCCCCCTCTCAGACCACATTTTTCCTCAACCCCAATTTTTCTTACTGATCCTAACTTAGCAAATGTATTTTTTTTTTCATTAAGTATTTCCCTTTCAATGCACTTTATGGAAGCATAATGGAAAGTGGAAGGAAACATGATGAAATGCATTGTAATTTTAATTGAATATTTAAAACCAACGATTTTGTTATAGGTAAGGCTAGCGTAATCAGATATAATTAGTTAACACAGTTCCCATTTTCCTTCTTCAAAGTCAGTTGATCTTGTCTTGCTATATCTTTGGGAATACAAGCACGGGACTCATAAATTTGTGTGGTCCTCTTCCCTTTATTGAATCCGAGAGGGAGAAACACATAAAGTTAGTAATCTCAGGAATTTAACACAGTATCCATAGGATAGCAGAAGGGCTTAGGGAGCAAGTCAAAAAGATCGAGAGGTAGCAATAACGGACTCAAAATTCTGCCATGCTCCTTGGTTCCAGCCCCACCGACTTGAGGTGCTCATTAAACACCCATTATCATTCCTGCTGATGAGGGCACCCCACACGGCAGGAGGTACAGGCTCAGACAACAGCAAAGGTGATATGGCAGCTGGCTAACTCTGGGCATGTGGACCCAACACACCCCCGAAGTAATAAAATTTCTTATCAAAAGGGAAGATATCTTTAACCGGCCCTTCATTCCCCCCCCCCGAGACTGACAGGCAATTTCAACTGTTTATTTTTACTTAGCTCCAATGAATGGCTCTATTTCATTCAGCTTCACAATAATTTGGTGGTGCCCGCGGCTGCTGGCACCAAGTGGAACTGGAAGTGAAGGGCATCATTAGAGACATTCCACAGCAATCTTGGTGAAATTAGATTCTTTGGAAACTAAATCAAGCCTTAGTTTCAAGGAGTGGAAGTTGGACAAGAGGAAAGTAATGTAAAATTGGTTGAATTATCCCTAGCTTTCAAGGCATTAGACAAGGTCAGAAAACCAAAATTTAAATTATATTTTCACTCATGTGTGCCCTCTGTAATAACTCGTTAATCAGCATATTGCTATTTACACCATGTCTGTTTACTTTTAGAGAGCACATTTTCATTAAATTGTGCAATTGTGGGTGTACAAATACAGTGCTAGTTGGTGAATTGCTTTATTCTCTTTACTTGAACTATAAGTGGATTTTAAATACAGCCTGGCAAATACTAAATGAGGCCAAAGAAAACATTTCCTTCTGCCTACCAGCCCCTCCTTTCTATTTTGAATATGTTCAATGAGGTTTCCTAAATCTCAAGCATGTTCACACTTCCAGGCATTGCTCCGGCATTCCCCTCTACCTGGAATCCTCATTTTTTTTTTTTGTAGCCCCACACGGCTCGCTCCTTTCCTACCTCAGGTCTCTGTTGAAAGGCCCTCCGCGAGAGATGCCTTCTGAAACAGTTCCTTTTAAAATGGTTCATCAACCTTCAGTTACTCTTTACTTCCCATCTGACTTATTTTCTACCTGTCAGATACTGCCATGTGAAACAATATATATCATTTCAATTGCTTTTTTATTTCCTACCTCTCCCAACAGAAAATAAGCTCTCTGGGACTTTGCCTGTCTTATTCACAGCTATAACCCCAGCTTCTGGGATAACATGTGGCACATAGTAGGGTTCTTTATTTGGCAGATCAACGAATAAATAAGGGAAAGAGACATGGAGCTGCTATAGGAAATTAAGATGACACCTATCGGATTCCCAGCCAAAGACCTTGAACTCTGTCTTCCAGCCCCTTCTGCAAGAAAGCGAAGCAGTACATGAACGACAGCAATGGAAGAATATCCTTGAATCTTTTGTCATTTATTAAAAAAAAAAAAAAAACAACCACCTTGATCTCCAGTTTTGTTTTTTAAGTTTCATCGGTAATGATTTGCTTCCAGTCGTGATAACAGCATGTTCCAACCTCTGTCTTAAAGGCCCCATGGTGTGAAGACAATTGTGACTAGATCAGGGTGACATACTTGTATTCCCCTCTTCTGTGAACACTTTAATTACTTTTGGATTCTCACAAATAATATAATCAGCATCTAGCATCCGGTGCCAGCTCATTTGTGAAGCCACTAGGAACCACACAGATGAGCGAATATGCTCCTTTGATTCTGAAGCATGCCGGCCGGGCCAGCTTGGAAGGGATGCCCTCAGTTCCCCTGGATCTCACTGAGGGGTCTGTCCAGATCAGTGTGTGAACATTTCCAAAGGTGGGAAGCCTGCAGCAATATTTTCACTGATGTGTGACCTCTCCTCCATGCAGTTCATACTTTGTGACTGACTGCATAGACATAATGGATAGGGCTTTAAAATCCTAAGGAAAAAAAATATACACAGGGAGAAATGAGATATCCTGGGTAGAGGATACACCCCCGCGTTTTCCATGCATATGAGTTCATAGACTGAATCCAGCACTTGGTTTACTGGGACAGGCTGGTCTGTGGTTTGTCCAGGCAGCTTTCTCAGAAGCATGCAGTATTTTCTCTTCTTACATGGCACATTCATGTAAATATTTGCATGATTGAAAGATGTGTTGCCAAGATTTGGTGACAATAAGCACCATGGAGGGGCGCCTGGCTGGCTCAGTTGGTTAAGTGTCTGCCATCGGCTCAGGTCATGATCTCACGGGTCCTAGGATCAAGTCCCGCATCAGGCTCCCTGGGGGGAGTCTGCTTCTCCCTCTCTGTCTGCCCCTCCCCCTGCTCGTTCTCTCTTTCTCTCTCTCAAATACATAAAATCTTTAAGAAAAAAAAATAAGCACCAAGGAATTGCTGGTATCACCCACCTGAAGCAGGAGAAGTATTGACCTAAGAATAATTTAGACTGAGGGACTACTAAACAGTGTGAGGCAGAGCCCCCAAAATTAATTCTTGCCATAAGAGGGGCATTCTGCACTTTAACTAATGTGTCGTTTCACTTATATCTTTGCACCATCAGAATTTAAGTTAAATCACTGCCTGAATAGGTGGGTCCTCTCAGCTAAAGAGCACAAGAGCATACAGAGTTTGAGAAATATCTGGAAAAATCCAGTCATCATCACAGTGGGTGATAAGATACTTGTGTGTTTTGTCGAGGAACTAGGTTTTATACATATTTTTGGGTCCATATAGAAAATTCAACATCTATATCCAGTATTGCTTAGTATTATGGACATTGCAATAAATATGGGTGTGTGGCATTGAACAATTATGGGGTGTGTCCTAAAGAGCTGTGTCTAAAGAATGGAACAGTCAATGTAGTCTGTATATTAATATATCCCATCTATTGCAAGCTAATAATTCCTTCTCCTTCTTGGAGCACAGAGCTTATGATTTAGATATTTGTTTAATATTATTTCATTTCTTTTCCTCACACAATACTGTAATGAGAGCCAGACTCCCATCAATACTGATTCTAAATGAAGAAGCTGAAACCCAGAGAAGTGGCTTCCCTATCCATCACATGGTAAGCATTGAGATCACAGGTTGGAGCCTGAGACTTGATACATAAATGGGTGATGTCACAGGAAAGATGCTGACAAGTTTCTACCTGGTGTCTGTGGTGCACTTTTTTGATACACCTATTAATAGAAAACAAAGTAGTTAACACGAATCCCTTAGTCGTGGGGGAAATTTTCTAGTCCCACACATTAATATATAAGGGGGTACTCCATACAAATGGGGGAAAATCTACTTTTGATCCACTGATTAAGGAACAAGAAGTGCCAGGGTCAAAATGCATTTGCTAAGTGGTATTTTTTTTTTTCCCCATTCTGGACAGCATACTGATTTCTGATTTCCTCACTTCTTTAACTAAGGAGAAGGAGTCTGGAAGCATTCTCTTTCCCTCATTTGCTTGCAGCAGTTTGTGGTCCCTTTGTGATAAAGGAGAGACAGGCAAATGCAGTCCCTGTTTTTTTCCTTATTTACTCTGTGCAATGTTTTATGTAACTGAGATGCTCCTCTCGTTCTGATTTGGGGATACTGGGTGTTGGGAGAGCCCGCATATGGATGCAAGATGTCCTACGAGGCTCCCGTGAGCCAGGAGTTCACAGAAGCTGCTGCACCGTTTACAGCCTAATTGGCAGAGCCGTGGATCACAGGATGCCCAAAGTTCACCAAGAGGCGATAAAGATGTCAGAGAGGACCCCTGAAGAGACACATCAAAAACTTCTCCCTTCTGCCTCTCTCAATAACGATTCCAGCTGTGTATTGCGGGTTGTGTGTTGTTATGGTGACGGGAGAGGGAATAACTTGGTAGGTAAAGGGAGGAAATTGGTTGGACAGGAGTGTGTCTCTGAAATCTTTTTATGTGAGATAAGTCTGGAATATTATGCACCCTATGGGATGTATAGTTGGGCTGCAGGATATAGGACGAGTGTGGGCATTCTGAGGGTAATAAAGCTTTCCAAGTTTTTTTTTTTGTCAAGGCAATAGCGCATGGCGCCTAAGAGCGTCAAGTCTAACAGCAGAATTTCTTGTTTCAAAGCGAGCCTCCACTACTTTAACCAGCTGTGCCATGTTAGCTTAGTTACTTTAATTCTCTGGATCTGTAAAATGGGGATAAGGATAGTATCCATTTTATAAGCATGCTTTGAGGATTAAATGCATTAATGCACAGAACGCGTATCTTCACCGTAATAAGCGATTGATGCGTTTTGATTGTCGTGATTATCCCACATTTTCACAGAAGGCAGGACAGTGCATGGGTATCATGAAAGCTCTGGAGTTGACTATCTGAGTTTCAGTTCTTGTTCATTCCCTTCCCAACTGTGTGGCTTTGGCCACTTAACCTCTCCACACCTCAACTTTCTCATCTGTAAAATGAAGATATTTACAGGAGATATTTCATAACGTACTTTTAGAATAAATAGGGACAAATTAAGTGCTCAGTTGATGTGAGCTGTTATTATTATTTAAGGAAGTTATGATTAGTGAGGTGGCAGGATACCAGGAATGGGGGTGGATAGTGGTACCACTGTAACACTGGCATAATATGATTCAGAGTTCTGCCTGCAGTATCATTTTTCTTCTATAATAAGAGTTCCCACTGACTAAAGAAATGTAATCTATGAATTTTCCCTTCTCCTCTTAACAACTATGATAAAAAGAGTATGTGTAAAAAGTGGATGTATGAAAAGAATGTCCTCATCACTATATCATAGACAGTGTTGGATGATTATTATTGCTATTAGAACAATTAAAAATACCCAACAATTATCGCTGGCCAGTATTTATAGAATGGAAATAATACATATTAATATTGATTAAAATACAATGTCTCTTAACTCATAATTAACACCAAAACTGAAAAGAAATTTAAATCTTATGACTCCATGGTTATCACCTAATAATAGTAAACTATACGTGTATCGTTCCCAACTACTCGCTGCCTCCTAAGAGGCAGAGCCCATTTTCCTCTCTTGATGACTTTGAATTTGGCCATCTGTCTTTTTTGATTAATGGAAAATAGATGGAAGTAACAATGGGCAGGTATACCTTGGAGATATTGCGGGTTCAGTTCCAGACCATGGCAATAAAGCAAATATTGCAATAAAATACTTTATTGCTAAAAAATGTCAACCATCATCTGAGGTTTCAGTCAGTCATAGTCAAAGATCAGAGATCATCATAACAAATATAGTAATAATAATAATAAGGTTTGAAATATTTACAGAATTACCAAAATGTAACACAGGGACAAGTGAACACATGCTATTGGAAAATGGCACCTATAGACTTGCTCTTTGCGGGGATGCCACAAACCTTCAATTCGTAAAAATAAAACAAAACAAAACAAAACAAAAAAACCACAATCTGTGAATCGCAATAAACTGCAATAAAATGAGATATGCCGGTAGTATAACTTTTATATGCACGGGGAAACCAAAACGTTCATTTGACTCGCTTTATTGCAATATTCACTTTATTACAGTGGCCTGCAACTGAATCCACAAAATCTCTGAGCTATTCCTGTACTGGTTCTAAACAAGTGCATTAAGAATCATCTGGGATTCTTGCCACTGTCTTGAGTTTCTGCCCTCCATCATGCCAACATTTCCTAGAGAAGTCACATACAGCCCAGTTGAGCCAAGCCAACTGAACCCAGCAAAATTACAGCAGGCCTGTAGCCATCATGAAATGGAACAATAAATTAAATATTTACTTTGTAACTCACTGAGATTTAAGAGTTGTTTGTTGCTGCAGCAATAGCTGATAATAAATATAGAGCCATTTATAGAGGACTTGCTGTATGCCTAATGTTTAGGTAAGCATTAAACATACTCCCTCATTTTATCTTCTCCTTATCTCTATAAGCCAGACATTATTATTCCTACTCAGCAGATGCAAAACAGAGTAAATGTGGAATAATTTGCTATACAACTTATCGTGAACCGAGATGAGATTCAACTCAGGACCATCTAACTCTGAAGACTGAAGTCTTAGACACTTAGATGAGTATAGTGCATCCTAAGGAGGGAAACTATTAGAAAAAATCCTCTCTCTATAAGATGGTTGGTATTAAAGGTGAAACATGTCCAAATCCCAGCCATTCCATACAGTTCAACCTAAGAATTCTCTATATATGTATATATCTCCATGAGAAACAATGCACACAATATTTTCTGAACATATCCAAAGTAAACAATAAATATTGAGAAACAATCAACATTTTCCAGGACAAAACCTTTTATGAAACTAGATTTACTTAGGTGATTCAGATACAACCCAAACCACACTGAATTATACTCAAAGGATTCAAATTCTCATGGAGAAAAGAAGCTGGATTTTAGTCTAATTCTTTTAGATTCTTAGCACAGTCTCTGTGGCCCTTTCTGTATAACCCTTGGCCTGAGGAAAGACCCCTGGGCCTCCTGAACTTTCTCCTCCTGGCCCAGCTTTGAGGATTTCTCTCCTTTTGAGAAATGAATAATTCAGAATTAGAAACTACATGGGTCCTACCACTTCTCAGCCTCCCAACTTGGTCATATCCTCATTATGGAAAAGCCATTCCAAAAGGCAAACAGATTTTCATAATTGTTATTTAATGGGTATTGCCTGCTTCAGGGATTTCTTTCCCAGTATCTATTTGTAATTCAAAGGTCAGCATAACACCACTGGCATATACAAGGATTCTGGAGATTTGTTCCTCCTGATTGAAATTCAGATGCAGTGCACAGTAGATTAGTCTAGGAGCCTCTTATGTGGTACAGGTCACAGTTAGGATGAATCTGACCTCGTCTTAATTCTGGGTCTTCACCAGTCACTCAGAAAGCTGACCTATGAATGTGAAATATGCCCGGGAGCGTCTCACTAGCCTGGCATAAGGGGGAGGTCACTAAGCACGAAGGCTTCCCGCTCTCCCGGGGTCATTATCCTTCCCCTTGACTGGCCCTGACATCACCTAAATGGGTTTCTCCTTAAGGTAGTTTAAGCAGGAAAAGTTGGCCCCAGAGAGTAATTTAGGCATCATGTATGTACGTAGCTGCAGGATTTATATGGCAAGCTACGCTTAAATTAGTAATGACAGTCTCACTTCAAGATATTATATATTGAAATATTATTCAAGAGGAAAGCTATTTTCCAAGTAGGCATGGATGATGATTCTTTATTAGGTTAAAATTCATCCCTTCTTCCCATCTCATCACAACTTCCATTTCGAATGAGCTTGAAGCTCTCACATGCTGCAGGTTGCACATAAAGACTGGCTGCTTAGACTCACTTGTGGCTTGAGCTCCAGGGGAGCAAAATACTCCCATAAGGGTCACTGTATTTATGGTAGGTACTTGTTTACTTCTAAAACAGAGCCAAATTAAAAATCAGAAAGGACAAATTCTGGGGCTGCCAATGAGCTTTGTGTGTTTGTGTATATGTGTGTGTGTGTGTGTGTGTGTGTGTATGTGAGTTTTCTTTTTCTTCTGTTTTTAGTTTATAGGATGATATTTGGAGTTCACTGTTGAGGTTACTTCCAATCAAATTGCATTCAACTCTGGAACAATGTATAGGTTGTCAGCATGGATGCTAGTGGATTATGAACACCACATTCTCTAGGTTTAAATGGAAGATATAAAACTAATGTCTGTAAGGTCAACATCATTCATCCTCTCCCAGAGAAAATCTGGCAGTATCTTCGAGGATCGAGACTTGAAGGGAACAGCCAATAGTACTTGAAATAAAAGCCAGGAGAAGAAGGAAAGCTTTTGAAGTTAGGAAGCAAGGTCAAGGGATCCAGTTTCTGTACGAAACCCTGACACCAATGACAAGGACAACCCTCTAACACCCTCCTACCCACTGGACCTTCACCTTATCAAGTTGTCAGCTGTTGATTTTTATACCAAATAGTAGCTTACGCATTGAGGCTGGGATGAGCCCAAAACAGAGACCAGGCATTTTTTTTTTTTTTTTTTAATATTAGATACACAAGACTGAAAATGATGTGGCTAAAGAAAGTTGTCTTTTTCTTGAGTTTTCTTTAAAGTCGAAACCAGTCGCAAGTTGCCATGCAGAGTGCTCATCACATGAAAGATGCTGATGTGGGGTTTTCAGCACACCATCCCAGATACAGAGAAGAACACTGGCTGCATAGAAATCAGTGGCACACTCATGAGGGGCTCTGTGGGGGCCACAGCATTTATTATTCAGCTAGTTCTTGAAAAAGTTGCCTAAACTCACTGTTTCCTATCTTTTCTTTCTTGTTCTCACTTCCCATCCAAAAAGATCTTCACCTCTGTCATTTCATTCTGCACTGCTTTTATTGTGGCATCCATCATAGTCAATCCAATCGTTCTTTCTCAGTGTGGATCTTTCTGGATCCATCAGCAGCATCTAATGTTCTAGTTTTTGTAATGATAATGAAGAATGGAGTGGAAGCCTGAGAAAAAAAGTTTCCTTTGAGAAATTCTAATTAGAATCCCCTTTCTGGGGAAAATAGAAAAGATAGGCTGGCATAGTCAATGGTGGGATGGAGACGAAAGAGGACCTGACACAGAAACCATGGGCATGTGACTCCATGTGGCTGAGTGATGCCCATAGGAAAATTACTGCAAGACTTCAATGAGTGTTGTTATATTACTGTACCTCCTTTACTTGTCAGAAAATTATGGACTCTGTGGGCTGTAGTCCTCCCTCTAATGCCAATTAAAGCTGTAAACATATTTTTAAAAAGATTCATTTACTTATTTGAGAGAGAGAGAAAGAGAGAGTGACTGAGCAGGGGGAGGGGCAGAGGGAGAGGGAGAGAGAGAATTTCCAGTAGACTCAGTGCTGAGCGCGGAGCCCGACGAGGGGCTTGATCTCATGACTCTGAGATCATGACCTGAGCCGAAACCAAGAGTTGGAGGCTCAACTGACTGAGCCACCCAAGTGCCCCCAAAGCTATAAACATTTTATTTTATTTTATTTTTATTTTTTTAAAAGATTTTATTTTATTTTATTTATTTTGAGAGAGAGAATGAGATAGAGAGAGCATGAGAGGAGGGAGGGTCCGAGGGAGAAGCAGACTCCCTGCTGAGCAGGGAGCCCGATGTGGGACTCGATCCCGGGACTCCAGGATCATGACCTGAGCCGAAGGCAGTCGCTTAACCAACTGAGCCACTCAGGCCCCCCAGCTATAAACGTTTTACAGTGGGGGGGAGAATAATAGGCAAGATCATTAAATGTTTATTATTTGCAAAGCATGGATTTAAGGGAATTACAGGCATTGATTTACACCCAGGCAATCAAGATTCTTATCCTGATTTTACAGATGATAAGCTGAGGTCCTGAGAGGTCTAAAAGTTTATCCACCTAGTAAGTGAATGTGCCAGGATTTTAACATAGCTTTTGGAACCACCAACTCAGCCATTTACCTGGGAAACTCTAATAAACATCCTATGAAGTTGGAAACCATGAATGTGTTCAAATAATCATTCCTTTGCTGTACTGGTCACTGTGCTTTATTGGAAACATACCAGGCACTTTTCTAAGTGCTTCAAATGTGCCAACCTAACCCTCACAACAACCCTATAAGGTATATATATCATTATATTCCCCATTTTACAAACAAAGAAACTGAAGGATAAATGATTTTCCCCAGTTCTCATAGCTAGTTAGTGCAGAGCTAGGTAGAAATGGAGGTATATCCTATTTTATTACTGCCTTGCATGTATATAACTTATAAACTAAAAACCATACAGATATTGGGCTCTTTTTGGTGGGGGTTCTCTTTTTATACTAACAGGGCTGGTAATTAAAAAATTTTGAGTCTATCTGGGGCAGCTGGGTGGCTCAGTTTGTTAAGCCTTCAGCTCAGGTCATGATCCCAGGGTCCTGGGATTGAGCCTGGTGTTGGGCTCCAGCCTCATGTTGGGGCTCCCTGCTCAGTGGGGAGTCTGCTTCTCCCTCTCCCTCTGCCCCTTCTCCCTGCTCATTCTCTCTCTCTCTCTCTCTAGCTTGCTCTCTCTTTCTCTCTTGTCAATAAATAAAATCTTAAAAAAAATTTGAGTCTATTTTAGAAACTTGAACCCACTGATCTCGAGCAGGGATCAGGAAACTTTTTCTGTAAATAGTCATATAGTAAAATTGTAAGGTTTGTGTGCCATACAGTCTCCATTCCAGCTACCTAGCTCTGCTAAGGCAGCCATGGATGATATATACACAAATGGGCATGGCAGTGTTTCAGTAAAACTTCATTTACAAAAACTGGTGGCAGACTGGATTTGGCCCAGGGACCATAGTTTCCAGACCCCTGAATATTCTGTTTAGAGAGAAGTGTCCCTAGCATTTTTATGACTATTGCAGAGAATGCTATTTGATTCCATCATACCTATCATCATCATTTGTTTTTTTTTTGTTTTTGTTTTTGTTTTTTTTTGAAAGTAGAATCTGTATTTTTTTAGCGGGACATATGGCTGTCCAGAACAGAAGTCACTCCATCCCTCATCTTTGACCCTGTGACAAGTTCTGGCCAATGGGATGTAAGCAAGTGTGATCTACTCATCTTCCAGAAAATATATGCAGAAGGAGAGAATCTCCTTTTTCTCCTGGGCTAGTATTTGAATGGAATATATGGAGTTCCAGCAGTTTTTTTGGCACAGGGGCTGACTTCAGGGTGAAACTATACATGATAGAACAGAAAGATAAAAGAAACTGAAGTTCTCCAAACCTCGGGGCAACAAGGCATCCTGTACCTTGACTTTCTTTACATGAAAGAAACAAGCCTCTTTCTTGATTAAACTTGCTATTTGGGTTTTCAATCACACTAAGCCTACTCTAATTCTACATGATGCAATGCTCATGTATCTTTAACTATATCAGGAAGGTACACTTGTTCACAGTACTAAGGAAATGACAGGATGGAAAGGTGATTTGACATAAGGAAAGAGAACTTAACTTGCAGCCAAAACCTGGCTTCGCCACTACTGTGTGATCCTGGGCAAATTGTTTTAACATCAGTGCCAGCTTCCTCATTTGTAAAATAGAGTTGGCTACAACTAATTCACAGGGGTTTCTGTGAGGCTAAAATGAAATAAAATATGTGAAAGTGACAGGACAATATTTACCCAATATTTATAGAATATATATATATATATACACACACACACATACACACACACGTACACACACATATACATACATATATGTATATAAATATGTATATAAATGTATGTGTGTGTGTATAATATTATCCTGGAAGAGAGGAAGTAGGTAGGAAATGTTAGGGAACCAACAAGGGGTATTCTTCCAAGCAAGGCTGACCTAAGCGTATATCAGCCAGGTTGTATGATTCAAAGTTTTCTAATTATGTTAGGCATCTTTTAGCTCTCTGTACACTGACCTATGCTGGTCCTTCTAACATGCATGCCATTCCCTGTTTAATAAAATTTGCTCATCTTTAAACTCAACTTTTTTTCTTTCTGAAGTCTTTTCCAGCTCTCCCAAGCAGAATACATTTCTACCTGCAATTCTCTCATACACTATGAGCATGTGTGCTGTAGCATTTCATAATTATTCACTTTTATTCCAAATTGGAATAGAGCTTCTAAGACATCTTCCACTTTTCATTCATTCACTCAAAACATGTTTTTAAGCGTCTTCCACACATCAGGCACTGTTTATTTTATTTTTTGAGAGAGAGCACACGTGTGCACAAGCGAGGTGGAGGGATGGAGGGAGAGGGAGAGAGAAAATCTTAAGCAGCCTCTATGCCCAGCATCAAGCCCAACATGGGGATCAATCTCACAACCCTGAGATCATGACCTGAGCCAAAATCAAGAGTCGAAGGCTTAACTGACTGAGCCACCTAGGTGCCCCATCAGGCACTGTTTACATTCAAGAGTTACCATAGTATACACATAGACAAGCACACTTTCTTCATTAATGAAGCTTACATTTCACTGGGGGAGACAAACCCCCCAAAGCTAAGTATATAAAATGTCAGAGGGTGGTAAGGCCCAAAAGCATGATTCCTGGATGGGAAGTGAGCCAGGGGGTGCTTTTCAGTTATTCAGAAAAGGCATCTCTGATGAGATCTCACTTGCAAGAGAATTCAGTAAAAAAAAGGGTGAGCTTTCTAGGTGAGCAAAGACCCTGAGGCAGGAGCATGCTAAAAGGACTGCAAGTAAGCCAGTGCAGATGGAGCAAAGTAAATGTGGAGGGAAGTTACTGTACCTATGCTTAGAGGAAGAGGAGCAAGATCATGAAGGACAAATTTAACTTTTATTTGTAGACTATGAAGGGTTTTGAGAAGGCAAATGACAACCAATCTACTTACCAGGATCCCACCGACTTCTCTGTGGAGAATAGATCAAATGGGAACAGATGAGAAGCACTGACCAGAGGGGAGGTTACAACTGGTCAGGGGAGGGGTGATGGTGGTCTGGGTAGAGATGGTGAGAAGTGGTTTGAAACTGGATATATTTTGAAGTCGACTGGAACTTAGTATCTCCAATCGCAGGGCAAATATTTTAAAAATGTTTGTGGGAAGTAAATGATTGAAATAAATGATTCAAGATTAGAACTAGAGAGTCTTAATATTTAAGTGAATATTAAGAAACACAGTTAACCCCTGGACAACCCAGGTTTGCACTGTGTGGGTATATTTTTTACAGTACAGCACTGTAAATATTTTCTCTTAGATTTTCTTTTTTCTTCTAGCTTAATTTATTGTAGAATATAGTATATAATACATAGGATATACAAAACAATGTGTTAACGGACTGTTTATGTTATCGGTAAGGCTTCTGGTCAACAGTAGGCTATTAGTAATTAAATTTATGGGGAGTCAGAAGTTAAATGCAGATTTTTGACTACACAGGAGGTTCAGTGCCCCCCCAACTCTGATGTTGTTCAAGAGTCAACTGTTAATTCAGTTTCAGTTCCTAAATGGAGAGTCATCAAAGAAGAAAAAATGATTTTACGCGTTTCTTGGATCCCTGTGAAAAACTTGCAAATCTTCTGGGAAACTTTTAAGTTTGTGTTGCAAAAGCAAAAGATTTAACAATCACAGAAGGGAGAGTTCAGGCTATATTTCTAAGTTTTAAAACAATAATGCATTATGTATTGAGGGTATCCTTAGATAAGAATTAAGTCAGTCCTGTTAAGAAAGCAAAAACATTTTTACCTCATACAATCTAAGACATAACTTAGATGAACAAGAACCAATCAAAAATGTTTATGAAATCTCTGTGGGTTTTGAGAGAAAAGATATTCTGGGCATTTGCATAACTTTTTAGATGACATATCTTTGGATAACATATGAATATGTTAATATTATGCAAAATGATGACAAATGATATTTTCCTGGCTTTCCGCTGTGAAAGGATAATGTAGATAAGTGTAATTATGATGGGCTATTTTGCTAGTGGGACATTTAAATTTCTGTGAATCATATTGAGAGATCACATAAAAGGAAAATATGAAAGGTGTAAGGATGACAAAAATCTTTCATTGTTCTTAGAGAAAAGGAGTGTTGACCTAAAGAAGAAAACTTGAAGAATATGTCTGGATTTTCTAAATTACCTCCAAAAACATCCTTTACATAATTTTTAAGTTTGTAATGCACATGCAGCCATATTCTGGATGTTGTATGTTTAGATTTGAAGCCAGAATTGTTCTGAAACATCTTATTTGAATGCAATTTGAGGGAACAGTCCTATCCCTCTTCACTCAAATCTGTGTGATCTTCTATAGTACTAATTTCCACTCCTTCAGAATAATTTCAACCAGTAACTTACAGCCTCCTCTTTGTCTTCGCAGTCATTTCTCTTCAAGGAATGGTAGTGGCATCAAGTAGTAAGATGGAGAAAAGCATGATGCACACAATTTGAGCTTTCTTCTCACAGTCTACATAGTCTTCTCCTTTCCTTATGGAAAGATACCTGGGTAGAGATCATTGGTCACTAATGTAGGAGGTTTGAGTTGCAAGCCCATTTACCATTTCTCTAAGTCATGACTTCTACTCAAACACTGCTACTGTTCATCTTCATCTATGTGACACGTGAGACTACCTCTCGATTGGCTCAGATTTTAAGGTGAGTATGGTGGTTAATTTCACGTGTCAACCAGCTTGGGCTATGGTGCCCAGACATGTGGTCAAATATTATACTGATATTTTTGTAGAGTCTTTTTTTTTTTTTTAAAGATTTTATTTATTTATTTGACAGAGAGAGAGAGAGAGTGAGAGCAGGAACACAAGCAGGGGGAGTGGGAGAGGGGGAAGCAGGCCTCTTGAGGAGCAGGGAGCCCGATGAGGGCCTTGATCCCAGGACGCTGGGATCATGACCTGAGCCGATGGCAGATGCTTACGGACTGAGCCACCTAGGCGCCCCTGTGAGAGTGTTTTTGAATGAGATTAACATTTAATCAGTGGACTTTGAATAAAGCAGATTGCTCTCCCTAATGTGGGCGGGTCTTTACTAAATCCACTGATTAATCAGTTGAAAATCTGAACAGAGCAAAAGCTGACCTTCCCCAAGCAAGAGAGAATTCTGTAGCAGAAGTATTTCATACTTGAACTGAAACATCTGCTCTTCCCTGAGTCTCTAGCCTGATGGCCTTCAGACTTGAACTGTAGCATCAGCCAGCTGGTCCACCCTGCAGATTTTGGATTTGCTACCTTTTATAATTGCTGAGCCAATTCTTTAAAATTTTATATATATGTAATATATATAATACATATTATATATTTTATTATATATGCTATTATATAATATTATCACATATAAATTATATAAAAATATTATATGTGTATATATGTACATGTATATATATGTATTCATTATATATTCATTCCAGAGAACCCTGACTACTACCATGAATTCTGATAGAGGGACTTGAATAATTATTACTCCTTAAATCCCAATATGTATTATTTTCAAAATACCAATAGAAGAATCAATTGCTTGTATTGTTTTTAGAGAGAGAGTGTGTGTGAGTGGGGAGTGGGGGGTGGGTACAGAGGGAAAGGGAGAGAGAGAGAATCCCCGGCAGGCTCCATGCCCAAGAGTGAGCCTGTCTCAGGGCTCAATCTCAGCACCCTGAGATCATGACCCAAGCAGAAAGCAGGAGTCGGACGCTTAACCAACTGAACCAAACTGAACCACCCAGTGCTCTTCAATTGCTTATGTTATAAACCTGAGTAATAATTTCTGAAGTCTTCTATATGGTACTAACAGATTTGAAATTAGAGATACTCTCGTGGGAACCAATGCCTTCATTTAAAGGGCAAATTAAGTAGTCTTTGCCAAGCTTATGTCGCTGTGCTGAAGTGATTCGGTGAGATCATGGGGCTGATGAATTACCCCTTCTGATAAACTTTCCGATTGTTCAAACTCATCTTCAGTAAAAATTTGGCAATACTTTAGGGTTACTTAGCTGGTTTAATATAATTAGAAAAGCATGACTTAATAAAGAAATGCAGTAGGAATTAAGTTGAAGAGGTGTTCTAAAATTTAACTTCTGAAATTCTTACATTTGAGGCTTGAAGTTGCTGTTTTAATTCAGAACATGCCACACATTTTAAAGCGGATAGCATTTTGGACTCAACCTCCAGGTGAAAATTATTTTTTGCAGCTTTAAAGAAAATCCAACCCTAACAGAAATAGAGATTAATGGACAATGGGCATTTTATGAATACAAATATGTATCATAATATTTTACAATCCCCAAATTCTGATGAGTCAACAATGGGTTATAGCGTTGCAAAAGCATAAAAAGATTTAGGTGACAATGTTCGTGAAATTGATCTTACAGACTTTTAAGCCTTTATTTGATAAATATTCAGCAATTATAGCCAAGTTGGACACTCAGGTTTCCTTGAATCCTATTATTTTATAATTAACATGTGTCCTAAATTCTGTAAATGACTCAAGAATGATATTTTAGTTCAACTTACAGGAGCTTTTGCAGATTTACCAAAGGATGATCAGTAAAATGGGAACATTTGGGAAGAAATCTAAAAAGTGTGTGGCAGGGGAAGGGATTGAAGAAAAGGGAATAGCCTATTTCAGTTACCTATTGCTGAAATAAACACCCCAAGACTTAGTGTTTTAAAATAAAAACGATTTCATTTGCTCACTATTTCTGCTTTAGGCTGGACTCAGCTGGTTGGTTCTTCTACTGCTCTTTGTCAGAGGTTGCTTGTGTGGCTGTGTTCTACTGGTGGGTCAGTAGGGTGCTTAAATCAGCTGGGACACGAGAATGACTGAGCCTGTCTCTTTCTATAATATAGTCTCAGGACTTTTCTTGATCTACATTGTGCCTGTCAGATAACAGGATTTCTTACATGGTGATGTGGGGCTTTCAAGAGAGCAAAAGCAGAAGCCACAGAATTGACACAGTGTCTTTTCTGCCACCTTCTGTTAAAGCCAGGGAGTCTGCTCAGAGTCATTACACGGGAAATGCCCATCAGGACTCGTCGTTCACCAGAGGTCACCAATATAACGGACTGCCACAAACTCAAAGCCATTTATGCCTGAAAATTTTAGGAAGTGATTTGGGTATAGGTCAGCCTGTGTTTTAAGTGGATTTAAATACTGCTGAATTAAATTTAACGTTACAAGTAGATACTTTCCTATAAATCCTGGCACTGTTCAACACTTTATAAAAGGCAGGGATAGTGCAAAGTATCTTATATAATTTATTTCATTATTATACCACCTAGTGAGGTAGGTTTTCATCATTAGCCCTATTTTATAAATGGAAATGGACTTAATATTGTTAAAAGCTTGCCTGAGGTCACACTGTAGAGCCAGCATCCAAATCTAACCAGTTTTATTCTGGATTGAACTCTTTAAACCAGCTTCCCTTGTTGTAATCCAGTCTGAGAAATCCACTTTCCAAAATTCTGTGTGTCCATCACCATGAATTGACTGACTCTCTTTCCCAGGCCTAAACTGAACTCATTTTCATTGTGGCTTAATACAGGAAAGTGGAGCCTAAATTAAATTCCACGGGTGTGTTAAGTTTCACCGAAAGTTGCTTCTTATGTCAAAATGAAGGCCCGAGTCAGTAAACACGGACACTTGCCAACTTCCATTGGTTCAACTTATGATTTTTTGACTTTTCAGTGGTGTGAAAGCAATACTCATTCGATAGAAACTGTACTTCAAATTTTGGTTGTTTTTATTTTTTAATTTTTTTCCTGTACGTCAAATCTTGAATTTGGATCTTTTCCACAGATAGCAATATGGGGTATGCTCCTCTCTCGTGATGCTGGGCAAAAGCAGCCAGCCACAGGAACACAATCATGGGGGTGGACATCCGAGATACTTAACAAGCATTCTTTGCCCAGGCAACATTTCTGCTTTTCACTCTTAGTACGGTATTCACTAACACATGAGATGTTTAATACTTTATTAAGCCTAAAAATAGGCTTTTTGTTAGATGATTTTGCCCAACTGTAGGCTCATGTAAGTGTTCTGAGCACACTGAAGGGAGGCTAAGTCTAAGCTATGGGGTTCAGCAGTTTAGGTATATTAAATGTATTTTCAATTTACGAGATTTTCAGTTTACAGTGGGTTTTCAGAACACAACCTCATCGTAAGTCAAGGAAGATCTATATTTTACCACGTGTTCCAATGAACTTACTGAAATTCTGTTAAAAGATAAGCCTGGCCATTCTATTCACTAATTTGAAGAAGAACCTATTTCTGGATCCTTGTTTGGTGGTGTAGTCTGCATATATTATCTTCTTCAAATCCTGCTTGTAGTGCAGGCAAAGTATCTTGGCCAACTTGTGGTCTCTTTATAACATGGACCATAGTGAGATATGATTATCTTATATATCTCTACCAACGGTGGTAAGTTTTATGGAGTCAGAGACCGTGTTACAGTTTTTTTTTTTTTCCCCAAACCTCCAGCATTGAACACCCTGCAGGAACCAAGTAGGAACTCAATCAACATTTGTTGAATGAATGTTTGATTGTGACAAATACCTACATATTTTTCTATCTCTGTTAGTGAGCAGTGCCACTGAATGTCATTTCATTCATTCTAAATGATCGATTCTGCCACCCAAGCAGAAATACAATGAGCTGATGCAGATGAATTTATGAAGCCCTTTGAGGACCTCTCTGCCATGGAATGTTGCCTGATAGAACTCAATCCCTCACACTGTCACATATGAATTATTCATTGACACTTCACTCCTGCATCATTATACCTTTCATTCTGCTGCGTCTGCACAGATAGGATTGATTCACACATCATACTCTGTAACATTTATAATCAGAAAGACTGGAAACATTTCACAGAGAAGAAAAACATGTAAGAATGCACTTAGGACAACCACACTGGTAACTGGTTCTCCAGTTTCCAGCTAAGCAAGAGAAGTGCTGGAAGAAAGAAAAAGTGTGTTGCTTTTTGTCAAAACATTCATTGTTTAAGACTTGATTCAAAAATAGAAACACCTGTTTTCAAAAGGTATAAGAAATATGGATCAATTTGTGAAATCTTATACTACATGTTGCAAATAGAGTATTTTGCTGGCAATGATTGGAAAACACTGGTTTGGAAAATGTAGGCAGAATCATTCCAACCATGGAAACGTGTGAATTAAGAACACTGTTATGAATTAACAATCACTGCATGTGTGTGCATGTGTGTGCTTGTTTTGTTTAGTCTTTCCCGTGAGAAATAAACCATGACTATTGCATTAGACAGACAGATTCATACACACATGAACACAGACATGTTTACCTAAAGAAAGCAAAAGAAAACAGACCAAATCAAATCAGAAATGAGCCTGAATTTAAAGAAAATGTAGACCCATTCTACCGCTTCTTTTAATTTCCTCTGTTTACACACAAAAAGTGAAGAACTACTATGAGCCCTACACATTGTGAGCTGACCGGGAATGGAGTGGTGAACAAGACAGATACAGTGCTTCTGGCATGAAGCTTAGAGTCTCTCTGAGGACAGCCTGTACTTAACATAATATAGCTCCTTATTTATTTATTTATTTATTTATTTATAATTTTGAGAGAGAGACAGAGAGCGAGCAGGAAAGAGCAAGAGTGGGGGGAAGGACAGAGAGGGAAAACAGCCTCCCCACTCAACAGGGAGCCTGATGTGGGGCTCCAACCTAGGACCCTGAGATCATGATCTGAGCTGAAGGCAGATGCTTAACCAAATGAGCCACCCAGGTATCTTCCTTGTAATTTAGTTTTTATAGAGTTCTAGAAAGTGCTGCAATCTTTTACACAATAACTGCAATCATAAATATACATTGAATGAATAAAAGGGAATTCAGAAAACTTAATGCCATGGAAGTAATTTCAGCTCATAAAATTTAGATACAGGAAATTTGTAAATGCTTATAAGAACAAGATTATTTGTGCTATCATGTGATGTGTCCAAGGATCACTGAGATTCCAAAAAGAATAAAAATGTAAGAATTCAGGTGATTAAATAACGCAACAGTGATGCAAAGATATTTGTGATATCTATATGAAGTTAAATCACAGAATCATATGCATTTGGTTGGGAGGGGATATGTTGTAACACAAGCAGAAAAACAAGCTCCCACAGATCTGTCTATATGGGCAGGTTTTTTTTTTTTTTAATTCATAAATGTTTATGGTGAAACTCTCCTATAAGGTGTGTACTATAATATCCTATTACCACAATTTATCACAAAAGAGAAATACATTGGATACTGAAGTGGTTATGAAACATACAGTATTTGGTAGAGGCAAATGTTTTGTGCTTAACCTATGCAAATAGAGAATGGCAGAAATGCTTGACCAACCTGCCTGGTGCCCCCTTCTCAGGCTCCTCTGCTTCCCCAGCTTTGCCTTCCACTGATCCAGCCCTTGGCCTTTTCTTCCACTCCCCTGAGTGCTTCATACTACCAACCACCAAAGGGTCCTTGCAAATGCTATGCCCCCTTGCAGAAATGTTCTTTCTACTCTCCTTTCAACCAATCTTTCCATTAACTTTTAGGTCTCATGTCACACATGACTTCAGCTAGAAGCCATGCCTTAACTGCCATGGTTGTGGAGAATCTCCACTGTGCACTCTCAAAGCCCATGAACTTCTCCATTGTATTTATGGCAGCCTTAATTTTATATACATAAATAAAATGTTATGTATAAATTTAATCTTATGTACAATTTTACATGTAGTTTTATCTGCATATTAATACAGGTCTCTCCCACTACACAAGGTTTACTGCAGATCTGTCATATTGTAGATTCTTTTTTTAAAGATTTATTTATTTATTTGAGAGAGTGAGCATGAGTGGTGATGGGGAGGGGCTGAGGGAGAAGGAGACAAGTAGACTCCCCACTGAGCACAGAGCCCAACACAGGGCTCAATCCTAGGACCCCAAAATCATGACCTGAGCCAAAACCAAGAGTTAGACACTCAACCGACTGAGCCACCCAGGCGCCCCATATTGTAGATTCTTAATATATGTTTATCAAATAAAAAAATGAATGGGAAGAAGGAAGCATTAGTAATATCTGATAGCATTACCTAAATTTTGAGGATCAATTATTTTTGCAGTTTTAATATTTTTTAGAGCAATGATTGGATAATTTTCGCTATCTTGTGGTGAGGCAACTGTGTTAATTTTTTACCAAAGTATAATCAGATATTTGGAAGGAAATTCATATTTTTGGAAACCATTTAGCAGAAATGATGATATTCTACAAAATATATATGTGTTAGTCACTGGGATAATGAAAGAGGTTACTCATACAGCATAATCTGTTATCAGTACTGATGGTCAGTGAAAATAACAATTGGAGAAATTGTGCTAGACCTGCTTTCTCCCCCACCCCCACTTTGTTTTTCACTCCTGGGCTGATTCCTGTGCTTACTTGGCTCCTTGCCTTCTACTTGACCTCATGAGTGTTTAAGAACATGAGCTTAGACTGGGACAGACCTGGGTTTGAATGATGGCTCTATTAGTATATTCTACCCCAGAACTTGCCTACTTCTCAGCATCCTAATACATAAAATAGGAATAAAACCTCTGCTTTACAGTTCTTGTGAATGTTTAATGAGATAATGTATGCAAATTGCTTAGGGCTTTTCTGGCACTAGTTAAGATTCGATAAATAGTAGGTTTGTCTGTATTATCATTCTTACACTTGTCTTAATTTCTGTTCTTCTGGTCTTGGCTACGGTTTTGGCTTTTCTGATTTTCACACTCAATCTTCCTATGGGCATAGCGTTTTCTATGCTCTTTCTCATGACGATGCTCTAAGTAACATGCTGTGCATGCTGGCATGCTGTGTTTAGGATTCTTTTGTTTTAGATCCTCCTCTAACTCAGTATTTCCTTCTTTCTTTGCCTCATTTTTAGCTTACTCTGTTGCTGTATTTTTGTAACTTTATCTGTAAACTGCAGCACCTAGAAGTTTCTGCCTGTGTTGAGCTGCTCACTTGGCACACTTGCTGGTGACTGTAGTCTCCTCTCCAGACTAGGTGAGAGTCTTTTCAGAGGAGTGACCCCAGAGGGGCTGGCTGCAGGGTAAAATCCTGACACACCAGGTCTTGTTGCTTCATCTTTGGCCTTTTCTCTTTATTTCCCACATGCTTTCCTACTGCTCTGAGACTATCCATCAAATCCAAGCATCTCATTCATCAAAACCTTGTTGAGAACACAATTATATTTTGAGAGTTCTCTAGAGCCCCTGAATCCCATAATCAGAAAACTGGATGAGGATAATGCATATCTCTAAACAATTGATCATTTGATAGAATATTTTGACATACAAAAACCGCCAGAGAGGAATTTTGGTATTCAAGGTTTCTCAGGAGCTTTGAAACTATATTTTATACTACATAAATATGTTTGATCCTGGGCCCTCAATACAGGTAATATTCCTTTGCCTTAGAAATAAGTCATTAGCCCTTAACAAGTCATATTTAGGAACAGCCTGAGGTGGAAGAACGATTTTTTTCCCCTTTCTGTTTACTTCTTAACCGGTCTTACCCTCATTTCTAAAGAGCTCCATCCAAAGCTAGCAATTATCTGGTGACTTGGGTCCCATTTGATTACATAATTCTGACTCAGTAACCTGTTCCTTAACAGCAGATGGGTTTCCCCAAAGCATGTGAATGTTTGTTCCTGCCACACTTCATGGCAGCCGGGACCTGTTGTGAAAGAAATCTGTGGGAGAGACTGGTCCTATTGAAAGCACTAGCATGTCTCACCCTTCACAGCCCTGGCAAGCTGCCGCCCACAGTTCTGTTGCCATGCATCGTCCTGTCAGGTCCCCAGTGCACTGCCCTTTGTTGAGTATAATTTCTTACAAATAAAGGCAGGAAGCCAACCAGCAGGAAATTGAACTGAAGCTGGGAAATTTAAGAGAGAATTGTAATATTTCCTTGTCTTTAATACAATGGAAGAACCAATCACAAGAAATAACATGCTTTCAGGGCCAGGCAGGGAAAAGATGGCCGTGTAAAAGTACGAAGTCAGATGATCAATCTCTAGGAATGATTGTGAAACATGCAGACAGACACGTGTCCCCTGGCTTATTTGCAGATGTTAATTCTAGGTTGTCTCTATGCAGTACAGCTTCTATTATTTTTTTCCTGGCCAATTTAATCTGCTTTATGAAAAGTCCCTATGTACAGTGGAATGATTATTATGATAATTATAGTAAGACATATTAAATCATAAAGTCTCTGCTAGATTCAGATTAAAAGTAAGGCCTGCTCTGATTTGCCATGGTTGCATGTGAAGCATAAGTTTATAAACATGAAACTGTGATAGGTATATGTAAATAGCTAAATAATGCATATATATCTATGTCTGTATCCAAATAGAGATTTTTACACAGATGTTAGCAGACACTCACTAAATCTCATAATATGAGCAATAAGACAAATGCTATGCTAACTCCCTAGTCATGTGTACATACCTTTCCCCCCATGCTTAAAAAAGCAGTAATTGTATTGGTAATAGAGAAGACATAAAGTTTAGTTATCTTCCTTTGGAATTTACCTGGGGCTGGATGATCACTGGGAGAGGGTGACAGATGGGGGTATAGAAAAGAAAATAAACTTCATGTACTTTTGTTTCAAAGACCTCAGAAAATTTTACTTTCAAAACTGCCCATAATTTTAGATATAAAGTCAAAAGTTTTACCTTAGACATAAATTTCCTCATAATATAGCACCCGTTTCGTCTCTACTCACATTGGCAAATTGACCGTTTGCTGTCAGCACACCTTAAAACCTGCAATCTTCCAAACCTGAAATGTTATTTTATACTCTTCTCACATGTTTTCAGACATGGGATGCTCTTTCTCTAATTTTTTGGCAGGCTAACTTGGGACTGTAATTCAAAATTACCCTTCTGACGTTAAAATCCCTGATGTGTACATCTCATATTTCCTGGTATCTTCCTTCCTTCCTAGAAAGAAAGCTCCAGGAGGTTAGGGAATGACCTCATATATCTGTGCCTGGCCCAGGCCTGGAACATAGAAAGGGCTCAATAGATGTTTGTAGGGTGAAGGAATAAATGAGTGATTGATGTTGAACTTGCCATCTGCCCTCCCACTAGTCAGCAGTGTTTCGTAACCCCTGATGCTTATTAACGTAGATATATCTAAGGAAGAGTGACTTCCGAGTATTTACACCTCATTATAAATAAAGAGATAAATATGTAATTATATTTAGTTGGAGTCACAGGAGGCAAGACTGTGAGAGAACTGAGAAACTAGAAAACAGTGCTCCCACTGAGGTGGGGCAAGCAATAGCATGGGGAGACCTGGAAAGTCAGACAACTTTCCCTATGTATTGCATCTTTTTTTCTGAGTCAGC
Source organism: Eumetopias jubatus (assembly GCF_037043125.1). Taxonomy (NCBI): domain Eukaryota; kingdom Metazoa; phylum Chordata; class Mammalia; order Carnivora; family Otariidae; genus Eumetopias; species Eumetopias jubatus. The sequence goes on along the minus strand of NW_028274807.1, from coordinate 15,662,692 downwards.
CTTACTCCTGGACGTATATTTAAATCTAAATATTTCAGAATCCATAAAGAATAAAAAAAAAAGAGAAAATTAACTTGTTTATCATTAAGTCAAACTTAAATGCAAACTCACCGTGGGAATAAGATTTAGAATAGCAAAACAGCAAAGAGTATATAGTACACAGTACAAAACTGCTTCACATCAGTGGTAACTGGAAGAAAAAAATACAGTAGCCATAGACAGTATGGCCTCTGATGCCCTGAATATGGGGAGAAAAAGCAATATTCTATACTTTACCCCAAGGAACCTCATAATTCTGGGAAAACTAATATCTACCTTCCAGTACTCTGCCTAGGAAGGCAAATTTAAAATTTTCAGAAGGATATGTTTGATTACATACTATTGGATTCTGGAAAGGAAGATGGTTCAACAAGTTAAAAAGTGAAATTTGTCTGTATGTTCCTAAATGAAGAAAAAAAGGGAGAACCTCTTAAAGTAACCAGCATGTTTGTAAAGATCTATTCAAAGAACTCGGACATTGAGAGCTCATCCTATGCGTAATAGGGAAGGAGAAGCCCTAGGATCCAAGGGTGAGTTAGAATTTAGAGGCTCATGGAAAGGTGTCAGAAAGTCAGATTTCTAACCATTGAGGGCTGCAAAAACTGAGCTGGATAACCAAGAGGATAGTTTTGTGTTTCAAAATCTGACTAGCACCACGGCTCTCTGAAGAACTTGGTGGTGGTGCAATGAACATGGATATCACAAAAGAAAAAAAGAGATCCCTCCACAGCCATTTAGCTTCTCTTTTGTTTGTATTGAAAAACAGAATCAAAGGGAAAACAGTTATTTGTAAGTGGAAACTCAAATCCAGGATAGGTTCAAAAGTTCTAAGTGGATTCTTGCCCCGCAGCATACACACATATACCCCTGTGCTGCTCTCAGGAGTTCTGGCTACTGGCTTATTGGGGTTAAATCCCAGGGCACTGGAAGACCTTCAGAACTACAGAACTGCTTGAGAAACAGCAAATGTTAGAGGTATCAGAAGGCTGGAGAAAGGCAAATCACTCCCTAGTTTCCAACAGCATAATGTAGATTTTACAAACCAGATCACTGAGTTTGAGGACAATAAAGAGTCTAAGAATTGATTATTAAGGGAGTGCCCTGTGATATCTTAAGATGAGACAATTATTACAAAGGTCTGGCATGGTTTGCCTGATTTAAAAAAAAACATGAAAATGAGGCTTATCTTCTTCTTGTCAGAAGTATGAAGTGCACAGATCACAAAGATTTAGTTGACAGCATTTAAATTATGTAAAGGGAATATGGCATACTTTTTCACTATAATGTGAATAAGATGAGAAAAATGTGTTTAGGCAGATCGTTAAGCAAGTTAGGCCACTGTACATGGAGAACACAAATTAATGGATCAATATTGTACTGTAGAGAATTTTCTGGTTGTGCTTTTGTTTATTGCATTTATAACTGGTAAAACCACTGTAAAAAACTGAGTATAGTTGACACATGATGCTATATCAATTTCAGGTATACAGCCTATGATTCAGCAAGTCTCTATATTATGCTATGTTCGCCATAAGCGTATCTACCGTCTACCACCATGCTATGCTATCGCACCATCATTATTTCCCTGTGCGGCACCTTTTAGGTCCCATGATTTACTCATTCCCTAACTGTAAGCCTGTACCTCCCACTCCCCTTCATCCATTTTCCCCAACCCCCATCCTCCCCTCCCCTCTGAAAATGATCAGTTTGTTCTTTATATTTATAGGTCTGATTCTGCTTTTTGGTTTTTTAACCATTTGATTTTTTTTTTTTTTTTTTAGAGTCCACATATAAGTGAAATCACATGGAATTTGTCTTTGTCTGGCCTCTTTCACTTAGCTAAGAACCTCTAGGTCCATCCATGTTGTCACAAATGGCAAGATCACATCCTTTTTTATGGCTGAGTAATATTCCATAATATATATGTGTACATATGTGTGTATTTATATGTACATATGTGCACATATACACACCCCATCTCCTTTATCCGTTCATCTATTGATGGACTCAGAAGTCACTCTTCCTTAGATATATCTACGTTAATAATGGGTAGCTTCCATAATTTGGCTGTTGTAAATAATGCTGCAATAAACATAGGGAGATATAGATAGATAGATAGATAGATATGTATTGTTTTTGAATTAGTGTTTTTGTTTTCTTTGGGCAAATACCCATTAGTGGCTATGATTCAAGACCATTCGTGAAGTTAAGCAAAAATAATTGTAAAACTTGCAGATAAGATGAGATAAAAGAATCTGGATCCAAAAATTTTTGGTAGACAATATGGTCTGTATCTGAATGTAATTTCAGTGATAATTGTGAGATGTTATTCTTGGGTTAAAAAAGAAAGAAGACAATTACAGAAGGGAAAAGATGAGGCTTGCTGGCGGCATTGTATGCCTTAGGGATTTGGGTGGGGCATAAATTTAGTATGAATTACCAGTGAGATGTTCTGGAGACAAATGCAAAGATGCCTGTCTAGTATGTGGGAAGTTTATTTGCTCAGGTCGTATCTGGAATAAAGTTATGTATACTCTGTATCTTTCATTTCAAGAAGAAGTTAGAGTAAATTTGTAGGGAAGGCAACTAGTATAGAACTCCATACCACATCTTATGAGGAATAGTTAGTGATACTGGGAATATTTGGAATGAAGAAAGCTAATCTTTCTGGGGGCAGGGCAGATTATACTGGGCCTCACTTACATGGGAAGTTTTCATGTGGAAGAGAAGTTAGACTATTCTATGCAGTTGCAAATGTTCGTATTAATGAACTGGTGGGCCCTTAGAGAAGGCCAATTCTGACATTATCAAGAAGCTCTTCAATGGTGGGCTTTCTTTCCTTGGAAGGACCAGCCAGACTTCCAGATGCTGTGGAGTGGGAACTGGAGAATAGGAATGTAACGTTAGACTTCAGGAGTCAATGTCCCTTTACAGCCTTGAGGTGAGATGATTCTGTGATTTGGGGGCATATGCTTTGATCTCTGTCCTATATCTAACTCACCGTTTGAGAATAGAAAAGGAAAAAAAAGAAAAGAAAAAAAAAGAGGTCAGAAGATATACCTCACCAGCAATGCAAACATGACTTTCAGGAAAGGGGATGTGAAGTCTCAAAGTGTTCAAGAATATTAATACTTTTGTTAGCCAGATACTTCTAAAAGAAATCACCTCTTGCCATTTCACCTTCCAGAAAGACATCAGAAGGGACAGTTTGAGTTTCAAGTCTATAAATAGCCTTTTCTTTTGTGTATGATTTTTTTCCTATTACATCGTCTTTGAGACTCTCTGAAACAGCAGGTGGATAAGGCACAATCATAGCTATTTAACCAGCTGGAATTCCTGAGATTCACTTTCTAAGGAGATCCTTGCAATTGACTTGAAGAATCACTACCTAGCCTCTAGAGACTAACATTTCAAAACAGTCATGCAGAGGATGGACCAGGTTTGACAAGGGGCTAACAGTGGTGAAACAGTGATTTCGTGCAAAATAAATTCAGCAATTGTTTTGTCTCAAAATAATATGTTTTACAGTGTCTGAACACTTAATGACATTTTCTAGTATTCTCTTGCTGAAATATCAAGATAACTCTCAATGTAGAACAAGAAAGCTTAAGGTTGAGTCTAAAAGTAATGCACTATAGAAAACAGCTCCCAAACACAGCCACCTTGATAGCCACAATTTTATAAAATACACACACCAGCTGGAAAAACATAGACAGGAGATTTGGCTTGGCAAATAAATGGCAAGAGGAAAGGACTTAGCAAATGGCTGATTATATTGGTTGACTGAACTTAACTTTACATCTGGATGGTTTGGCATTGTTTAGCTATCTAGTGAAAGCATATACAGTATTTGGCTTCTCATTTCTTTTATTTACTTGTATAAGCAAATAAGAAAGTTATGTCAAGTACATATAATTTTTATGAAGTTGTTTAATACATATCCTACCACAAATTGGACAATGAGTTATATTTAACTTGATGATGATAGTAACTTTCCACTGGTAATTGAAAATCAATGTGTCCTTACCGAATTCCACAGAAGTAAACTGTTAGCCAATGGAATACTTCCAAATTTCGCAGTGTACATAAAAATTATATAAGCTTGTGCATTGCTTCTTTCTGTTTGTGACAAATGCTGTGATTTTAGATTCCGTGGCAGAGATTTTTGAATGTTTTATAATTATTTTAATTTCCACCTGAGGATGGCATACTGCTTCTGATTCGAGGATAGTATTTCCGAAACCTTCTCTGGAGTGAAGTCGTTATCCCTCCAATAGAGATAATAAACACGAGTGCCCTGTTCGTTCTTTTGCCCCACCTTCTTTGTAATAGAATAATGATTCCATCTTGGCCATAATAGAGTTAACAGGTCCACACAGGGCCAGAACCCACAAAGGGATAGAAACCATTCACGAGTGAAACCAAAATGAGCCATTATTAGATGTATCTCACCTCTGACAAATCAGGTCTTTCTCCACGCCATTCTCTGCACTAGGACTATGCCATCATCACCAGAACAAGATGGACAAGCTATACACTGATTTCTACCTACAGTTTCCACAAACTTCTGTTTATCCTAACATTACTTTTTTTTTTTTTTTTTTAATGACCCTTTTCTCTTGGAAGCTTTTCCTGGAAATAAAGTTGATAGTTTCTTAGATCAGTTACCTCTTCCCAAATGCCTACATTTACTCCTGCTACAAAATGAGCAACACTCGGTTCCGTATAAATACATTTGACTGATTCTCAGACTCACTTCTTCCTACTAATTGACTCTGTATCATATGATCAAATTTTTATTATTTCTGGGTGAATTATCGTAAGATGTTCTAAACCTCCAGTTGATCCTTTTTTTCTATGTGCTTTGCTTTAGCAAATGTAACAGTCTGATTTGCCAAAAACATGTGATGCATTACAAAGCCAATTACGAATAATCTTGATAAATTCACTCTTTTGGATTATCCAGACCATTGTTTGCTTTCCAAAGTGAATATTCAAGAGATTATGTATCTTTGGTTTTGGTTGATGGTCCAGAGAGGACATAACCAGAAATGTAATACAGTTTACCTCTCTATTTCTGTTTATGTTCACGGTGATTTGAAAGTGTGTTGAGAACAAGAAAATGAAGTATTTGTTACAAAGGATACTTATGTTCCGTCTTCTTAGGAGCATAGAGTGAAGTTAGAAATGGTGAAATAAAGAGAAGGAAGGGTTGCTCTGCTAGATACATGTGAGTATTCTTCAAATTCTGATAGCTTACTAGAAATTTTCAAAAGTTTTGGTGCACATTTTCGGGGAGTCATGCAAGACTGTTAATTTCAGAAGAAAGATCTCATATTTGATATTTAGCAGAGTGGTACTTAGATCTTAAATATATATATATTATATATATATATATATATTTTTTTTTTTTGACCATGATAGGAGAATCATCTCCAATGGTAAAAGTTCATTATCTCCCAACATTATAATCAAGAGGAGGAGGGCAAAGCCTGGGCAGTAATATCTCAAAAGTGTGTGATGGACAAATCAATGTTAACTTTTTATTTTCTTATTTTCTTATTTATGTATTTATTTAGAGAGTGAGCATGAGTGGTGGGGACGGGCAGAGGGAGAGGGAGGGAGAGAATCTTTAGCAGGCTCCCTGCTGAGCACGGAGCCCGACTTGGGGCTCGATCTCACAACCCTGAGATCATGACCTGAGCTGAAATCAAGAGTCAGATGCTTAACCGACTGAGCCACCCGGGCACCCCAGTGTTAACTTTTTATACCATTATTATATTAAAAACTTTATCTTTATAATGTCCCTTTCTATGTGGCAGGAATCTTAATATCGTGGCATTGAATACAGCAGGAATGCTGTATTTCACTCACAATTTAAGACCTTCTTAAATTCACTTCTTAGGTGACCCTTTCTCTGGAGATCCTGTATCTCATTTAATGACTGATTTTAGAACACTAGTGCCGGGAGACGGTATATCAAAGGAGATTTAAGCACATGTTTCATATTTTATGCTTTGACCTTACATTCCAATTATTTGTTTACTTCCCTCTTTTCATCTGTTTCTCCGGATCTTGAGCTCCCTAGCTTTATGAGTGTCATATATGTAATAGGGCACAATACATATCCACAGCATGTAAGAAGGAATCATTGAACAGTTTCTTCTGAGTACATTCTCGTTGTCAAAGTATCACATTTAAAGGATTTGTTGGATTGGTTCAGGAGAGGGGACACTGAAGCTCTCTAGGCATCCAAGGTAATGATGTTTACAGTTCAAACGAGTGGCACACACTCGGAATCTGAATCAGGACCCCTGAGTCCAATCTAGTTCTGTTTCCACTGTAATTAGACCTTTGGAGGACTTAGGTTTTTTTTCTTTGATTTTTTTTCAAAAACTAGATCTACTAGTATCTGTAGTGAAGACCAAATGGGTGTTTAGAAAAATATGAAGCAACATATACATAGGGTCCTAAGGTTTGACGCTTATGTAACTCTAATTTTGCCAATATTTTGAAATCTGTTCAAAATAAGATGTTTTCCTTTTTTTACATGAAAAGCATTAGATATTTTTCTCATGTGTAAGATATGGACCCGATGTTTTAAAGGATTTCTTATTTTAGAATTCTGGTTCCTGCTGAAAGCTTCAAAGGACAGCTGGGAAAGAGAAGCCCCTATTTCTATTGGAGAAGAAAATCCCAAGAGAAGATAGATGAATTTTAATTTAGCAGGAATAGACCTACAAATTAATTCATTTGTCGGGGTTGGGGAAGGTGACTAACTAAGGGAGATAATTTGGAACCAGCTCTTCTTCCTTCATTAACAGAGCTCTGCTTTGCTACTGATTTAAATATATATGCTCACTCCTTCTGGAGTGATGATTCTTCCTTTTGACTGCTTCAGTCCCCACAGACTCCTGGTTGTAGGGCAGGAAGTTGGTTATGTCACATCCAAGTTTTCGCTCTATGATAGTTCGTGCATTGGGAGTAGAGCCGATCCAGGCAACTGTCATTTTCTGACAGCAGAGTGACAATGGGAGTTGTCATTATGCCATTTTGAAAGGCACAGCCTCTCAGGAGTAAACACTCAGTAGTTTATTGGCCTTAATTTGATGTTTGCTCTAATAGACATTTCTGTCATTCCGGTTTTTTTCTTCTGTTTCATTTCATTTTATTTCCTATAAATATGGATTGTTTTCTTAAAACTTGAAGGATCTAGAGTCCTAATTTGTTTTACCCTTGAATGTAATATATTCTTACAGTTCTCAGACTATTTAGTCAATGCTACCAAATACCTGACATCAGCTCATACCCAGTAGTGCTGAAACCTGAAGGTCAATATTAACCCCTCAGCTGGGGCCTGCATGCAGTGATGAGGAACCTCCTCAGGCCTCAACTCTGGATCAGTGATTTGGCACATACTCTTCTTCTTTAAACATCTATTAAGTTTAAATTTCAATGCCTTTAAGGGAAAGATGCTGAAGTGAAACTAAAGGAACTATTTTCAAAACAAGTTAATTACTGAAAGTCCCCCTAGGTTTAAGGAGAATGTAATGAGAAACATGCATATTGGGATCATTATGGATTTTTAACTATAGATTTCAACTTCAGAGAGTATCTCGTGACGCTATCCAGAGGAATCATTAACTATGGTGTCCCTTGTTCCTGCAAAGAAGCAGCCGTTAGTGTACTTACATGTCTTCCCACCTCCTTTATTTTGCCACCTGCCCATGTTGGTGAATTATACCATTACTTTCACATTATTGAAGTTTATAACATTTACATAGTATTCCCTTAAATTAGTTTTTTTTTTCTTTTAAATTACAGGTTGATTGATCTCTGTGCTAGTATTAAAAGATTCAGTGCTGATAACTAGGCTTTTTATTATAATTTTTCAATTCCCTAGGTCTTTATTTTGATTTACCTATTTTTTGGCTGGATGTTTTTATCAAGCAAATTTTTCTAGGGAGGGGCTGAGTCCTTGCATGGTCCAGAATACATGTCTATACTTGATGAACAAAGAAGGCAATACTAGTCTTTCTCTTACTTTCAAAATTACCCACTGTCTTCAGACACAGAGTGTTAAGGAGAGGTCAAAGGACACTCATGTTATTCCTTCCTTACGCTCATGTAAAGATTTTCTTTATCTTTAAGATTAAATAACTTTGGGGTGCCTGGCTGGTTCAGTCGGTAGAGCATGAGACTCTTGATTTCGGAGCTCTAAGTTTGAGTCCCATGTTGGATATAAAGACCACTTTAAAATAAAGTCTTAAAAAAAGATGGGGTGCCTGGGTGGCTCAGTCAGTTGTGTCTGCCTTTGGCTCAGGTCGTGATCTCAGGGTCTTGGGATTGAGACTTGCTTTGGGTTCCTTGCTCAGCCAGGAGCCTGCTTCTCTCTCTCCCTCTGCCCCTTCCCCCTCCCTGGCTTGTGCTGGCTCCCTCTCTCTCTCCAATAAATGAATAAAATCTAAAGAAAAAAAAAAGATTAAGTAACTTTATTAGCATATTTTAAAGTTAACTGTACTCTTCTAATTTTTTCCAGGGACTCGGAGTGCTTGCCTAGAATGATTGTTGCTTTATTTCAGGAAAACAGTTTCCCCCTTTTATTCTTGGAAATTTTACTCCTGTACTTGTAATCTCTTTTCGAGGAATACTAATGGAGCAAAACATATGTTGAATATCTTTTTCTGTCTTCTGTATCTGTCACCTTTTTTGTGATCATTTAAAAAGACCTGTTCTTTTCCATTTTGTTTTGTGAGATTTCTTAAGCCTGTCCACTATGTTTCTATGGTTCTCATTTCTGTTGATTCTGCTTGGCTACTCTAACGGGGTTTGTTTTCTCTAAAACATTCATGCTACTCTTTCATTCCCTTGCTGGTTACATTAACTCATCCTCCTCTTTTTTTTAATCTTTGATTTGCTTGCTTTTCTCTCCTCTTTACATCATCCTTGCCCCCTTTCCTCAGGAAATCATCCTGTCCACAATTTACTGGAGAAAATGAAGAATTGTCTAAAATCCTTTTTGATTTTTTTTTCCTTGACGTATTTGTTCTCACTTGTCTTTTGCTGATTTTTATTTTTCTCTTTTTATTTCTCTCCACCCTGTGCACCTATGTTTCACGTTGGATCCTTTTCAGATTAGTTTTCCTTTTCCCATAGGATTAGTAGTTCGTTGAGGAATCGTGTGGGAAGGGGCAGTGAGATAGGAAGTGAGTGAGCACACTGCAGTCTTGCTCCAGGTTGTAGCCTGGAAACCCTCTCTCTAACCTTGTTCCCTGCCTTGTCTCAGGGGAGCATCTCTCTTTTTTTCTTTCAAAAAGGTGTGGCTTAAAGTCCCTTGATTCACAGCCTCTTGGCTTGTAATTTTTTTTTTTAAAGATTTATTTATTTATTTATTTGAGACAGAGAGAGAGAGAGAGAGAGAGAGTGAGAGATAGAAAGCACGAGAGGGAAGAGGGTCAGAGGGAGAAGCAGACTCTCTGCCGAGCAGGAAGCCCCATGTGGGCCTCGATCCCGGGGCTCCAGGATCATGACCTGAGCCGAAGGCAGTCGCTCAACCAACTGAGCCACCCAGGCGCCCGGCTTGTAATTTTTAAGACCCACTAATTGCTTTCCTTTCCGTCCTTCAGTTTTCTTTGCCCCTGGGCCCCCTCCTCCTTCTTGGCTGAAGTGGAAGACACATTAACTTCCTTTGCACATTTGTCCTCTGTCCTTCGCAGAGTGGGGCCGAGGTTCACTGAGGACATTTCCCATTTTGTTTTTCTGCAACCCTTTATTTATTTATTTATTTATTTATTTATTTATTTATTTTATTTTCTTTATTTACTTGAGAGAGAGAAAGAGAGAATGAGCATGAGCTGGGGGTGGGGGAGGAGGGCCAGAGGGAGAAGCACAGTCCGGCTGAGCAGTGCTGGGTTCATCTCAGATCCCAGGACCCCCGGGATCGTGACCTGGGCCGAAGGCAGACCCTTAACCGCCGGAGCCACCCGGGCTCCCCTTTCTGCAACCTATCTTATATACTCTTGCTTTACTCGAAAACAGAGTAGGACTTTACAAGAATGTGGCACACATTTTATTTACAGGGAAATCCGTGTCCTGCTTAAATACTGAGAAAATAGGCTTTTCTTCTTGCCATCCTCCTTCATTTTGGTTCAGATTTGATGGTATTTGGCAAATATTCTTTATAGTTTCTGGATTGGGTTTATAACTATTTCTTTGTATTTTCTTGTTTCCTTCATAATGAAATATTTTTTCCCATCCATTTTCTCCATATCCATATATCTATATTTAAATTATATGTATTTAAATATTTTTTTAATTTTTTAGAAATTAAAGAAAAAAAATTTTTTTTGAGAAATTTTTGAATCAAAGTGTGGCATCAAGGTGTTCCTTTGTGTAACTGAAGTCCTATTTTCTCCTTAATACTCTTTTTTGATTTTACTGCCTCTTCTTCATTCTGTTTTTCTATTTTTTCCTTCTGTCTCTCCTTTAATAAATCGCTTTTTAAAAATTCTTCATAATCTTAGGGATTTCAAAAAGGTACAATTCTCAGCCCTCGACTCTGCTCTTCAGTCTCATTGTCCTTTTTGTTATTTCCCCCATCATTTCTCTCCTTTTCCCTTTCTTCATTTCTCATGTCATCTTGTCCTTCTTCCACACATTCTCTCAGCACTTCACCGATTGCTTCTATACAGAATACTCCCAAATTTCTTATTTCTGGGCTTGGTCTCTCTGAAGCTCTCTGTCTGCATTGCAATGGCTTGTTGTCTTTCTATTATTATCTCAAATCAAACCTCTTTGAAAACAACATACCATCTTATCCTCAATGATTTGCTCTTTAGTTGGACTTCCATTTTCCCGTCAGTGCAATCTGGATACTGGATAATGGCTCCAAGGGCTGTATGTATACTATTGCTATGATCCTTCCCAATTACTTGGTTTTGTTTATTCAGTTCTCAATTCTCTCTCTCTCTCTCTCTCTCTCTCTCTCTTTTCCTCCTCTCAGTCTCTCACACATAGAATTCACCAGCATACCACTTAGCCATAACTAACCAGTAGGAACATTAATATTCTCTCAGATACCCAAGATTAAATTCGAGTTTTCTTTGTCTTTTCCTTCTATCTTGCTCCTCACAATCATTTAGATTCCAATACTGTGCCTTGGCAGTGATCATCTCTGTCCTTCTTTCTCATTCCACTGCTAGCACCCTAAGACTCTAATGCCCTGTTCACTGACTATCATCGTAGATTTTAGGGACTCACTCTAAATTCTTTGTCCATCTCTTTCAGTATATAACACATGCTGCTGCCAAATTAGACTTCCTGAGCCAGAACCACACAGTATCACTCCTCAACAGTAATACTGTCTGTGATCCCCTCACTCCCCGAATGAACCATGAATTTTTCCGTGTTCTCTATAATGTGTTCCAACCTGTGCTTCCAGCCTACTACCCAAGTGCCAGAGCTTTACTCTGCACTTGTTAGGGTCCAAAACAGACATGAAGCTCATAGAGTTGCTTTTATTCAGAAGTCCTGCTGTCCACTCTCATGCTTATCAAAATCGTATTCATCTTTCTCAAATAAGAATCTTCTTTATGAAGTCTTTTAGTTCCCTGTGGCTAGACGTGCTCTGTTTTTCAGCCCCTGCTGTCATCTGCAAGGATCCATATAACCTGGTTCTCTGCATACCATTTATTATACTCCAGCCTGCTGGTCTTCTTTGCGTTCCTTTAATATGCCAAGCTCTTTCCTCTTTTAGGACCTTCACGTTAGCTGTTTGATGTACCTAGAACGCTCTTTCCCTTCTCGTTAGAACGTGTTGCTCCTGTACCGAGAGATCCTATGAAAATTTTTTTCCCCCCACCCTTTTAGAACAGATTTTCAGAACCTCCTTGTATGGCAAAGGATTGTTTATCTTACTGGTCTATTGTCTTTTCCCCAAATGACTGACAATTCTATGAAGATAGAACAAGACCCAAATCTGTTGTTTTATTCAGTGTACGTACATTTACTGAATACGTGACTGAATGAACGAGCACTTTGTTTATAAATTTTCTTATGTTCTGCTCTGTATTATACTTTCTAATATACCTGTCTTAACATTTTTATAAAGCTTTAAGTCCTTTGAAGTAAAAAGCAGAACAAAACAACAAAGCAATTTTATATTGTTCATCTTGGTATCCCCTAACCTCTAGTATGGGACCAAGCCTTTATGAAATTAACAAATGTTTGCAGAATTAAATCAATTTGAATTAAACCTTCAGAACAATATGAAGTTATTGCCAGGACATCACAGATGGTAAATGGCAATCTCCTTTGCTAATAGCTTCCAAGGTTGATGATGAGATAAAATTAGTCAAGCATCTATCAATATGGGAAAAGCTCCTAAATACGAATTCCTCTGTTTTAAAGTCATTGTACTATTGCCTTGTTTGTCATATCAAAATTCTTGGTTTCATGTGCCCATTCTTCCTTAGAGTATCAAGCATAGTTTTACATGTCATTGTGAAGAAGATACGTATGGGGTAATGAAAGGAAGGGGTAAGGCTGTTTGTTTTTGGCAATGTTTTTTTCTTGATGAAAGACTAGGTGTCTATGTGGTTTTTGCTCCCTTCTCCTTACTTACCTCCCTGACTTCAATTTCTCAACCTACCTCTAATGAGACAATGTGCATTAAATTCAAGGTGAGTAAAAAGGAGGGCTCTTAAAAGCTTGTACATTTCAAGCACATGTTGAGAAAGCTACCAGAGTGTTCTGCAGGTGTTAATTATGATAGAAGCTATGATAAAGGTGGAAATTGTGGAGGAGCTTACTCCTCTGGTCTCCACACCTTCTAGTGCCCTCTAGTGCCTGGAAGGGAGAAATACCGGACCAAACAGCAGATTGCCCAGGCTATTGCAGATGCTCTCTATTAACCAGTATCCTGGAGTGGACTGAGAAAACGGCTGGCCCCAAAAGAAACATTTTTAGTGTGTAGAAATATGTATAAATCATAAAAGAGTGTATGCCCCTGAAGCTTATGCCTGCTCTTTTTGGTTCCTTTTTTTATTATAGTTGACACACAATGTCATATTAGTTTCAGGTTGTACCATGTGGTGATTCAACAGCTCTGTATGTCATGCTATGTTCACCACGAGTGTAGCAACCGTCTGTAACAATGCAAGGCTATTACAATACCACTGACTATATTCCTTATGCTGTGCCTTTCATCCCCACGCCTTATTAATCCCGTAGCTGGAAGCCTGTTCCTCCTGCTCCCCCTCACTCATTTTACCCATCCCCCAAATCCCTTTCTGTCAGGCAACCATCAGTTTTCTGTATTTATGGGTCTGTCTCTTTTTTGTTTGTTTTTTGTTTTGTTTTGTTTGATTTCACATATGAGTGAAATCACATGGCATTTGTCTTTCTCTGTCTGACTTATTTCACCTAACATAGTATCTTCTAGGTCCACCCATGTTGTCTCAAAGGCAAGATTTCATTCCTTTTTACAGCTGAGTAATATTCCATTGTGTGTGTGAGTGTGAGTGTGAGTGTGAGTGTGTGTGTGTGTGTGTGCATGTGTGTGTATCTACTTTATCCATTCATCTAGCAGTGGACACTGGGGCATTGGTTACAATAGCCAAGATAAACATGGCATACATATATCTTTCGGGATTAGTGTTTTTTGTTTTCTTTGGGAAAATAACAGTAGTGGGATTACTGGATCGTATGGTATTTCCACTTCTGATTTTTTGAGGAAACTCCATACTGTTTCCCAGAGTGGCGGCATCAGTTTGCATTCCCACCAACAGTTCACAAGTTTCCATTTTCTCTGCATCCTTGCCAATACTTGTTATTTCTTGCCCTTTTGATACTAGCCATTCTGACTGGTATAAAGTGATATCTTATTGTGTTTTGATTCTCATTTTCCTAATGATTAGTGATGTTGAGAATCTCTTCATGTGTCTGTAGGCCATCTGTGTCTTCTTTGGAAAATGTATATTCAGGTCCAGTGCCATTTAAAAATCAGATTATTTGCGGGGTGTGTGTGTGTGTGTGTGTGTGTGTGTGTGTGTGTGTTGAGTTGTATAAGTTCTTTATATATATTTTTATATTAACCCCTTCTTTGATATGTCATTTGCAAATATCTTCTCCATTTCAGTAGGTTGCTTTTCATTTTGTTGCTGGTTTCCTTTGTTGTGCAGAAGCTTTTTATTTTTGTGTAGTTTCATTTTTGGTTTTCTTTCTCTCACTGACCTTTAGAAGGATCACAATATTTTCCTCATTTCACTAACTTTGCCAATAGAAAATACTGAAAAGCTATCTCAAACATTTAAATCATCTCTTTCACCATCAAAATAATCTTCCATTTGTCATAGAGTTGAATATGTTTATGGATCTTGAGTAAGGCTTGTTAATTCCTGCAGATATAAACATAACTCAAGAAATGTAAAATTTTTCTTTAGGGATACAAATTAAACAGCTTGTAGGTTTTTAAATCTCTATTTTTTTTTTTTAGATATGTGGCTATGTGTGTTAACTCCTTTTAAGGTGTTCAAGGTTAAAGATAATGCTGCCACAGGTTTAATGTTTTAATCACATACACACCCTGGACCCAATCTCTGGCATCCTCTTTCCTGACTACACCTGTTCAAAGCAACAATAACAACCACAACAATGACAACCACAACAACACACAAATTAAAAGCAGGAGTGGATAATGTGGTCACAGGCACCAGAAGGTTATTGATGAAAGTAACTCCTACTTTGTGCTTATAACATCTTGTATTCTTGCTCTCTATCTGGACTCTGATGATGCTTCGATCTTACAATGTACTGGGCACATAAATGCTCTTCAGTAAGAATTGGAACCACTGTTCTCATATTGTTTAAACTTATGAGTCAGATCCTCAGCTCATTCCAAGGTGGAATAAGGGGAGTGGTATATGTTACACAGTAACTACCAAGTAACGATGTTTGTATCAAAACCAGGGAATATCCCAAAATGAAACTTGTTATTTTAATAGAGCATACCCCGAAAGCAAAATTTGACTTATCCTCTCAATACAAACTAATTCAGAAGATGCCAATAATAAAGTTCCTACTTTTTATAACCGTCAGTTTGTACAAACCCTTAGCTTATTTTGGGATCAATGAAAAAATGAATCTATGTCTATCATAATGGCTCAAGACAAATGATTTTCTGAGACATGACAGTGATATTCCTTGTGCCATGCAGCTTGGATAAAAATGCAATAAGACAGAAGAGAAACAAATTAATAAATGTGAACAGCATCTTCTTTCTATCTATTGGCATCTTCCAGGATCACACATCAGCCTGTTCTTTGCCTTTGCTCCTCCTTTAACCATATAACACAGTGGAAACATAGGAATCAGGCTGACCTTAGTTTGCATCCTGGTTCTGCCTCTTACCAGCTGTGTGTTTATGCATTTGTGACCAAGCACATTAATCAATGTCCCTGGGAAACATTTTCTCTTCTGCAAAGCAAGGATCTAATAAGTAACTTACTGAGCTATGAACTTAACTAAGGAAACCATTTATACAGCACCTAATGCAGGTCAGGCTTACTAACCCATCCTGTGGCTTTAGCAATCTTAGCAACTAGAACACTTTCCAAAACAGCATCTTTATGCTGGCTGGCCCCTCTTCTGAACTGTGGGCCTCTATTGAAGCATCAGTCTTGACATCTTCATTTGGATGAAATGTCCTGTCTTTAAAATCAACGTGTTAAAAATCAAACATATTTTCTGTTTCCCCAAATCTGCCCTGATTCCTAGTGTCCTGGTTTCTTTTAAAGTTACCATCACCCCCACACTTGCTTACATGTGACATATCCCAGCCACCTTTGACCCCTTTCCGTAGCTCCTGACCTTCATGGAAGAGTTGTCAAGTCCAACTGTTTCTTCTTCCACAAAGTTTCATATATTTGTTCCCATTGTCAGCATCCCAGTTCAGACCTTGGTTACCTCTTTTGAGAACTCTTTTGATGGGTTTCCAACTGTTCTTGCTGACTGCAGCCTCTGCTCACATCATCTCATCTATATATCACTTCTTCAAGGATTTTCCTTAACACCTCTTATCATGTAAGTACTTCTATCTCCATCAGAATGCCAACAGCTTGACATTTAGTCTTCAAGAATCTGACCCTATTTAATTAATTAGTTTATTATTTTTAAAATTTTATTTATATTTGAGAAAGAGAGAATGACAGAGAGAGAGTGAGGGGGGAGGGTCAGAGGGAGAAGCAGACTCCCCGCTGAGCAGGGAGCCTGATGCAGGACTCGATCCCGCGACTCCAGGATCATGACCTGAGCCGAAGGCAATTGCTTAACCGACTGAGCCACCCAGGCGCCCCTGACCCTATTTAATTTAAATAACCACTTCTCTCCCACAAAACACCTTTTCATTTATGTTGCACTCAAAACAAATGCAAATAGTCAGGTACAGAACCATCCCCATACTTTGGGCACCTCCACCCACTGAGGCTTTGATCCCTGTTACTCCTACCAGGAAGGCCCTCTTCTGTGAAAATTCTATTCATTCCCCGAAGCTTAGATTAAAAACCACTTGCCTTATGCAGACTTCTCTCCTCCTGCTACCTCTTTCTAAACCTCTTTTGCCCCTTAACACTTCCATTTTGTATTCTAGTTCTCTGTAGTTTCATTCTTATTTCTGTTACTGGATTGTAGGATGCTAGAGAGCATAGTTCATATTTTCTTTACATGACACATAGTAGGCACTAAATAAATGTGGTCTGGAAGTTAAAGTGAATGAAGGAATGTTCACATAAATATAGAAATAATTTGGGAAACTTTACTTTTTTAAATTTTATTATTTGTCCAAATGTTTCTCAGCTGATGAATGCTTTATACAAAGTGTTATATGTCATTTCTTTATGATAGAAAAGAATATTTTCTTAAGTCAGCCTAAGAACTATTTTCTAAGTCTTAGCACTTGTGTCAAATTACTGTATTTCAACTGTAGATTTGAGATTGCAGTAGGAATATATATTTATTTTAGTGCTTCTTAATTTATAAAGCTTCTCTGATAAATATAGCATATTTATCAATAAACTATGTAGAGTGTCTAGATAAAAAACACTTTTGGTAACATAATTCATGCTGATCATATATCTTAAAGCCTCACAATTTGCATAAAATCAACATATCTTCTCACTCTCAAATTACTATTTTGTGCTATTTTAAAAGTAGTAAAAAGATTTTTTTTCTAATATAAAAGGAATTCTAGCCTCATTGAACAGTTTAAGTAAACCACTTTTCCTCATCCTTCCACAGGCAAAATATTTTACATTATCTTTAAAAACCCTAACAGTTCAAAGGAAATGACTATAAAATTTGTGCCATAATGAATCTTTCTTTCAAGTGAAAAAGCTCAACACTTAGAACAAGAAAAGCCTTAACATTTATCTAGTAGTACAGGATTTCTCAAACTCTGCATGACTGACACCTTAGTCTGGGTTTTGTTTAGTATTAGTTTTGCTATTTGGGCTGTCCTGTGACCTTTAGGATGTTTAACAGTACCTCTGGTCTCTACCCCTAGATGCTAGTAGCAACTCCTATTGTGACAACCACAAATGTCTTCAGACATCACCAAATATCCCTTGGGAGAAAAGATGCCCCCACCTGGGAATTATTGTAGTAGTAGAACTACTTACTACTTTTATTTGTGTTTTTATTAATTATCTGTCCAACTTAGCTTTTGGGAGGAAAAAAAAATCACCCCATTATGCTTTTCACTTAGTCAACTGTATCTGATTCACGGAAATATCGATTCTCCCCATCTGTTAGAGAGCTGATAGGAAGTATTCAGTGAGAGTTCATTGAGTAAATGTGTATTGTGTATCTACTATGTACTATGCATTCTTCTAGGCCCTGGAAAAATAGATACAATAGAATCAGGCAACATTTCTGAAACCTATTTTCTAATGGGAGAAGCAAGACAATAAATAAATAAAATATATAGCATAGCAGATAATGACAATGGTAAGGCAAAAATTAAAGAAGCAAAAAAAAAAAAAAAAGGAATAGGCAGTGTTATAGTAGCAATGGGTGCCTGGGGGTGAGGCTGGGGTTATAATCTTAAATAGAGTGGTGAGGGCTAGTCTCATTGTGAAGGTGAATTCCAAGGAAAAACCTTGTGGAGGTAAGGGAGTGAGCCTCAGGACATTTGGCAGAAATGCTTTCCAGCCAGAAGGAACAGTACAGAGGTCCAGAAGAGATAGCATGCCAGCAATGATTAGGTATAACAGGAAATTTGGGGTTCTTGGAGTGGAGAGAGAAATAGGAAGTATTTCTGGAGAATGGAAGCATGCGTGAAGATCACGTAAGACTCTGTAGGTCATTGTCAAAGATGAAGGAATGATTGTCAGGTGAGGTCATATATAAAATATTGAAAGCAAAAATTTTTTCTGTATCTAAATTGCACTCAGAATCCTGTACATAATGACACAAGGACCCGAGGAGTGATGTCTCTCTGGTTAACCTTCCTTAACAATGCCCAGACTCTTGATCATTCACTTCCCTCTTCTTTGATCAAAATTAAACAGCCCCCTTCACTCATATGTGGAATTTAAGAAATGAAACAGATGAAAAAAAAAAAAGAGAAAGAAACAGATGAACATATGGGGTTAAAAAAGAGAGGCAAACCATAAAACAGACTCTTAACTATGGAGAACAAGCTGAGGGTTGCTGGCGGGGAGGTGGGCAGGGGAATGGGCTAAATGGGTAATGGGTATTAAGGAGGGCACCTGTTGTGATGAGCATGGAGTGTTATATGTAAGCGATGAATCACTAAATTCTGCACGTGAAACTAATATTACACTATATGTTAACTAACTGGAATTTAAATAAAAACTTGAAACTACAAATAAAAAGTAAAACAAAAAATACCAAAGAGTCTAGGAGGCCAATCTTTTAACATCTTGCTGAGAAACTGTCTTACTTAAATGGTGTAGAAATGTACATGAAGGTATGTATGGTTTAATAATGCTTTACACGGGGTGCCTGGGTGCTTCAGTCAGCTAAATGTCTGCCTTTGGCTCAGGTTGTGATCTCAGGGTCCTCAGATCTAGTCCTGCATTGGGATCCCCTCTCAGCGGGGAGTCTGCTTCTCCCTCTGACCCTCCCCCCTCTCGTGCTCGCTCTCTCTTTCTCTCTCTCTCTCTCATGCTCTCTCAAATAAATAAATAAAATTAAAAAAAATAATGCTTCACCCAAAGCTATTTGCATCTCAGAGGAAGGCCTCTTAGAGAAGTGACTTTTGGAATTGATTTTTCAGTGCTAAAAATGAGATCATTACCTTGAAGACTGAAGTCTCCTTAACAGACCAGAGAATGAACTACTTAAGGCACTGTGAGCCTTTTTAAGACGTGGACTTGTGTTCTGGGGCTAAGGTCATAGACAGTCATGTTATGTTATCACCTAAACAAATATGAATTGGAATCCTCTGATGTACCACTTATTGTTTTTAGGGCTGAGAGGCAGTGATGAGAAAGATAAGTTTCAGCTTTCATCAAATTATTTTCCTATAGCGTGAAAGAGACACAAAATAAAGTAGTGAAATAAAAAGAAAATGATATCAGTTACTGATAAGCACTATTGAGACAATTAACATACAGAGATGTCCTAGACAGTCTGCTTATAACTGCAGATGGGCAGCTAAGAAAAGCTTTTACAAAGGAGTGATATTTAAGTTGAGATCTGAATGTCGATAGGAGCAAGCGGAAGAGCTTTCCAGCAGAGGAAATAACCAGACCAAAGGTAACAATAAGTTTGACATGAGAAAGAAGTCCAGTGTCTCAGGCCAAGTAAATTATGTAGTCAGTAAAGACATGTAGTCAAAAAAGTAGGCAGAGGCCAGGACGGCCTCATGATCCATTACAAGGTATATGTTTTTTTTCCCCCCTCTGTAATGGGCAAAGGAGGGTCTTCAGAAGTGAAATGAGATGCTCTAATTTGTGTTCTTAAAAGATCATGGTTAGGGGTTGAGAATAGATCATCTGGGGAAACAGATATGGGAAAGACTTGAAATACTGAGACCAGTAAGAGATAAGGATGGTAGTGGAGATAAACAAAAGTGGAGAGACTGGGGGTAAATTTTGGACACAGAGTCAATAGGAATTTTTGATGGATTAGATGTGAGGGATGAAGAAGAAGAGAATGAAGACCAGTTTCTAAAGTTTGAGCTTAAACAACTGCGTGGTTTGGGATACATTTAGTGAAGTATAGAATGGTAGAGGTAGGGAAACACATTAGGGAGAAAAGCAAAAGACCAATCTTGAAAATGCTAAGTTTCTGATTTAGACATGAACATCAAGTAGAGATGTCAAGTTGGCCATTAGCTATATAAATCTGAATTTCTTGGGAGAGGTCATGTCTGAGTTGTAGAGTAAAAGTCAGCAGCAGTGATTGGTGTTTAATACCATGAGACTGGGAAAGTCATTCAGAGAGACTACACAGCTGTAAATAAGAGATCCTCATGCTCATGCCTGGACTACAACCAGAGAATACATGGAGGGGAATAAGCCAGCAAAGGAGACTGAGAAGTGCAAGTAGTGATTTAGAAGGACAATAATTATTAGCATGCAGTGTCAGAGAGTCCAAGAGAATGGGGTAGCCAATTATGTTGAAAACTTTGAGGGTCAAGGGAAATGGCAGCAGAGAAGTGACATTTAATATGACTACATGACAGTTACACAGCTTCTCAAAACTATGCAATGACCCAGGTATGCTGTAGACACACAGTGAATGCTTGTAAAATAAATTAAAAAAACACACATAATAAAGGCTGATCATAGTGATGCATTTTTGCTGGGTTGAAAATCATTCATTTTGAAAATCATTCTATTCTGAAATATGTACCTATCCCATCCTTAGGACCAGACACTGTGTAAGCATTTTGATAGGAAAGTAGAAGATACAGATGCAATCCTTGCCCCTCTGGAGCTCACTTTCTAGTGAAGAAAGTTACACAGCAATTAAGTGACAATTTATTTTCATATAATGATACATGCAAAGATGAAAATAGGGCAGAAGAAATAGAATGGGGAGTTCC
This sequence comes from Eumetopias jubatus, assembly GCF_037043125.1. Classification (NCBI taxonomy): domain Eukaryota; kingdom Metazoa; phylum Chordata; class Mammalia; order Carnivora; family Otariidae; genus Eumetopias; species Eumetopias jubatus. The sequence continues at coordinate 15,641,583 of NW_028274807.1, read as the reverse complement.
TGAAGTGAGGGGAGGCGCTTACAGAAATCTCAGAGCAATGTGGGCCTGAAGGATGAGGCCAAGGGAGCTATGTAACATCAAGGGGAGAGTTATGGGCAGAACTAAGACAAAGTTTAAAGGCTGTGGTTGGAAAAAAATTGTTGTGTTTGAGGAACTTCTAGGGTCTCAATGTTGATGGGATGGATAAACAAGGAGGTGATTGTTCTGAGACGAGCTGAGAGCTCAGTGGAGGACAGATCATGTGAACCATGGGAAAGATTTTGAATTTTGTCATTCAACGTATAATTGGAAGTCATCAGAGGGCTTTATGCTTGGTGGTTATATGTACATAATCTTGTATCAGTTTCAGAAACATAACACTACAAGATTATGGATTATAAAGGATGAGTAGTAACGTGGAAACAGAGATCAATTCAAATGTTACTGTAGTGACCCAGGCAAAAAAAGATGGTGGTTTGAAGTAGGGTGATAGAAATGAGCGAGATGGTAAATGGCAGAGCTGGGACTCCCACAATGGGCCTGACTTCAAAACTCTGTTCTTTCTCATTATTTTATACTACCTCTGAAACCAGTGATCCACTGCAATTTGGCGATAATTCAAGAGCCAGTTCTGTAGATGCCTGCCAAATCACCAAGAAATTTCTCTTACAACAATACATAAATGTGACAGCTTGACATTTGTATAAGTTTATCTATCTGGGAAATAACAATGAAAATAGTGACTTAAAACACAAAGAACAACTTAATGACTTAGCTGGGCATTTATCAGACCTTTAGTTACTAGATGTTGGCTATTTCCAGAAGACCTCTATTCTGACAATAAATTATTTTTATGTTATTAGAGGGGTATATTTTGTATTGAAAACTTAAAAGAACCAATTTTCATAGTAAAATAATAGTAAAAATTAATAGGCTATTTCAATTACAAATCGACAAATAATAATCCTACAATTATATATTGCAACATATTTCTTTTCTTTGGATCTAACCTGGTTACTTGTAGATCTAGGATTTGAATCATTGTGTCAAGACTAACCACAAACCCAAATTGCTAAATGTCCATTATGGTCTAGTGTCCTGTGAAGACAATCATTCCCCAATTCTCTGAGAAAAGGAAGGCAACTGAATAACCATCTCTCTGTTTTCCCCAAGAGGCAGATAATGGAGAATGACCCCCTCCCGACCCAGAAAAGGCAACATTCTTCATGTATCTTCTGTACATGATGCTCTGTCCATGATCCCCTTCTGCCACATCTTGTTTGCAGTAGCATCTCCTGGGTCAGGGGGCTCACAGTGTCTTCCCATAGCCTCTTAATAGTAACACTTAGTAGTTGTCCATGTGAGCTCTGCTTCCTGAAGGGAGTGACTTCCCCGGGGCCACTTCTTTGGGGTCCCAGGTATTTCTTATTTCTGCTAGAAAAATACTCAGGTCTCTACGTTGTGGCTGGACTGTTTAGTTCTGAGCTAACAGGGAAGTTTGTGGCAGTGTCCTTCAGAACTGCTTCATGAAGTTCTTCCAAGGAACTTGTTTAAGAAGCCACAGGGCCACATGAGACACTGCATCATGCCGAATCCTACTGCAGTTAGGGTAGAGGCTGGCCCTTGGTTGGTGCCAAATCTCATTTTCCTTAAGGGATATTTGCTTCTATAGAAAAGCCCTTTATTCCATTCTGGCAATATCAGAACCCATATCATCAAGGGACACACCCATAACTTCTTCTTTGCATCCCTTCCCACAGGATCAAGGGGCGCGAGCCACAGCTTTGGCAATTCCAAACTGGCTCAAGAGAGTGAGACAAGTTAAATCCTAAAAGGGTGAAGGATCATATCCCACTGCCCTCTTCTATCCTCAATGGATTATAGTAAAATGATGGAAGTCTTCCATGGAAGTGTTGAGTGTAGAAGGTACTCCTGTCCCCTCACCTTGTGAAGGTGGAAAAGAAAATGTCCTTCAAGTCCAACAGTGATGCTCTTGGCTAACTCACATCTAAGACAGGGCCTGCCACTGCAGAGGATGATTTTTATTTGTCAGCATTATGGGAGCATCACAGGAGATCCCGATTCTCTGATGACATTACCTTATTGTCTCACCAGGCCTTACTGTGCTCTTTCATAATGTTTTGGAATTTGTCATCACAGAGATCAGAATTTGAATTCTGCTTCTGCTCTTCTCTGACTGGGAGAGCTCAAACAGTTATTGTAATTTCTGGATATCTCGGTACTATTTTATGTAATGTAAAAATAATGATACCTAACCCATGGTGTTGTTGTGAGAAGTAAATGAGATACCATTTAGAAAGCACAATCGCTCATCCTGGCACATAGCAGGTATTCAATAGGTAACAGTGATTATTGTATACTGCTCTTCATTCACAAAGGCAGAAAGTGAGGTGCATAAGGGAAAGTCACTTGATGTCTCATGAAGGCATGTTGTGAATCAATAAGAATCAAGGACTTCTAATATTTGCTGTGGGCCAGGGTTTGTTAAGAGACCAATAGCATACAAGTGAGATGTGTTGATGTCTAAATGATCCCTCCAGTCAGCACAGAGACTCCAGGGAAGATAAGAGGCTGTTTACTCAAGTTCTTTGATTGCTGGAAACCTCTCAGCTACAGCTTGAGAGCCTTGAGTGCAGATACAGGCTGCTGCTGTCACTGCCAACCTGGGGAAGCAGCCACACAATTGGATCCCTCTCTTGCTTTCTTTTGGCTCAAGATAAGAGAGATGAGAATGCCCACCTGCAAGGACACAAAGCCAAGCAGACAAAGTGTCTGGCTCATAGGAAACTTCTATGCCCCTCTTACCAGCCCTGCTCCCACCTTTGATTCACTCACTACCTTTCCACCTGAACACCTTGCAAACCACAAAGGACAACTTATGTCAACAAATGTGTTAAAGATATTGTGTTCAACACTAGTGGTACCCATGGTCTTTGGTATTGAAATGACTCCTTGACAAAAGCTCTGAAGTTTTTGATTGCTTTAAGTGTAAAGCTTGTAGCTGAGACATGAGTGGAGGAGGGGAGTAGGTAACTATTGCAACTTAAACTCTTAAAGATATATATCTTTTAGAATTTTAAAATTTTAAAGTGAGAAAAGGAGTCTCAGAAATCACCTAGACCTGGACTATCCAATATGGTAACCACAAGCTTCATGCAGCTATTCAGCACTTGAAATATACCTAGTCTGAACTGAGTGTGGTGTAAGTGGAAGATAAGCATTTTGAAGTTTTAATAGAAAAAAAAGGAAAAATAATGATTTTTAACATTATCACACATTGAAAATAATAATATTTTGGATATAATTGGTTAACAAAACATATAATAAAATTTATCTCACTTGTTTCTTTTTACTTCTTTCAAGATGGCCGCTAGAAAATTTAAAATATGTGACTTAATTTTGTGCTTTACACTGAGTTGAACAATGCTGCTCTAGAAACAAGTCCTTATTTTATAGAGGAGGAGACTGAGGCTCAGGGTGGTGATCTCTGGAATCATACATGGTGTTTCACAAGTGTTCTGCCAGGTAAACCAGTTAAGTTTTCATAGTAGATATTCTCATGATTACTTTTAGCTTGTATGTATGTATTCTGTTGTGCTTGAAGTTGTTATGGTTTTGGTGAGAAACATGTAAAGTACCACCTACTGCCATCTGATAAGTTATAAGCCACTTGTATTAAAATTTATATTTATCCTTTATCTTTTATCCATAAATTTGAACTCGTTGATTTTTAACTGAAAAATTTTTTTTGTTTTTTTAATTGAAAAATTTATTGAGCTAATTATAGTTACACATTCAGTGGTAAGAAATAATATAAAGACCTCTTGTACATTTTGTGCAATTCCCTACAATGTTAACGTTTTGCAAAACTATGGTATACCATCACAACCAGGACATTGACATGGACACATGACACCAGCGTCCTCAGTTTTGCTTGTATTCATTTGTATAGATCCTGTACATGTTTTTCCAAAGTGTAGAGCTAAGTATTTCACTTCTTTGAAGCAATTATAAATGGTATTTTTTTGTAAATTTTAGTTCTGTATGTTCGTTGTTAGTACTGTATTGAAATGTGGTAGATATTTGTGGGGGTTTGCTCCTGTGGATTTGCTCACTTATTAGTCATGGGAAGGCTTTTTATTTTTTTTTTCCCCCTCTTGGGGTAGATTCCTTTTTGGAGTTTTCTACAGTGACAAGAGTTTTATTATTTCTTTTCCAATCTGGAGTTTTCTTATTTCTCTTCTTTTCTATATGGCACTGGCATACTCCCAGGCATATGTTAACAATCTTGAGAGTGGATGGTCTTCCCTGTTCCAGTCTTAAAGGGAAAGCATTCAGTTTTTCATCATTAAGATGTTAGCTGTATGTTTTCTGTACTGGCTCTTTATCAAGTTAATTTGATTCCTCTCTTTTCCTGACTTGCTGAGAGTTTTTCTCATGAATGAATAGTGGATTTCGTCAAATGCTTTTTCCGCATTAATTGATTTGATTATATGCTTTTTCTTATTTAGCCTGTTGATATGGTGGGTTACATTAATTTCTTTGTGAATATTGAACCAGCCTTGCATAACTGGAATAAATCCCATTTGGTCATACTGTATACTTCTTTTTACATTTTGTTGAATTCCCTCTAAGGTTGTGTTGAGGATTTTTGCACTGAAGTCTTTGAGAGATATTGTTCTGTAGTTTTTGTTACTGTTTTTTATTTTAAACTTTGTACTGTCTTTGGTTTTGCTGTCTGTATAATACTGGCCTCATAATTATTTATTTTTGATATGAAGATATTTTCTTCAGGATTTTTTTTCCCTCCAAAATCCTGGTTTTAGATGATGGTGTACCCTGCATTTTATAATAAAATCCTTTCTTTTTAATTTCAGGCTTTTAAAAGAGATAAAAGAAAAAAACATTCTAGCAGTGTTTAATTTATTATCTAATCTATTGTTCATCATTGAACAGTAAAATAGAATTAATTAGTTCCCCATGGCCTAAATGAACTTAAAGATCAAAATTCATGATATGTAGGGATTACCCTAGCTCCCCAAAGTCATGGAGTGTGGGTGGTGTTGCTCATCCTTCTACAACCTTCCTCATTTACATGACATCAGCTGGACTTCACATCACCTGCTTTGTACAGGTGATTATATTCCTTTGTTTATTGTAAGAAACAAGGAACTGACTATTGGAGAGAAGGCAAAAGGCAAACATTCAGGGAATGTGGGTCTTACGCTTTTAATGAACCCCTATTTGTAAAGACCAGATCAGTCAAATGGCGCTTAGGCAGAGTATTTATATTTATGATAGAACTATCCAGGGTCTGGAATTGAAGATTTATGTGCTATGCTAAGCACAGGTTAAAACTAAGTACCCAGCAGGTGAATTTTTATGGCAACATAGACCTTAACATTTGATCTGCTAGCTGTATTCCAATGGTGAAGAACAATGTATATATATTGTTGAATGTATATATGCATATGAATCCATGTATTGAAATATTCCACACATATTGAACCATAAAATTATTTTGATATTGTTTTTGTGAATCATACCCTGAGACTTTATTTTGTTTGTTTGTTTGTTTATTCATTCATTCATTCATTCATTCATTCATTTTTGTGAGAGAGAGAGAGAGCTTGAGCAAGTGGGAGGGCGGGGAGGGGCAGAAGGAGAGGGAGAGAGGCAGAGAGAGGATCTTAAGGAGGCTCCATGCTCAGCCTGGAGTGGGCTCAGTGCTCTACACAGAGCTCCACATGGGGCTCGATCTCATGACGCTGAGATCATGACCTGAGCTGAAATCAAGAGTCAGATGCTTAACCGACTGAGCCACCCAGGTGCTCAAGATATATCTTGAGATTTTAATACCTGAATATCATACATGATTTTTCCATACATTAATCTGCATAAGCATCAATTGAGGAGCTTTTATAAAAATGCTGATTCTTAGGCTCAATTGCTAGCAATTATAATTCAGTAAGTCTGGGTTGGGAGGTCCAAAGTCACACATCAAGTTTCACTAGCAACCAGACTTTTTGTGTGGGGTTGTCCAGAATTGTGTAAAATCAATTTGTGTTTTATGAGTTAACTAAAGAAATACCAAAAGCTTATTTTGCAAAAGAGAAATTTCCTATCTGCTCTTCAGAATTCCAGATTCTGATTCCCAGATCATCTGCTTTTAACACCTAGCTATTTCATTTGGCAGTTATGCACATTCCTAAGTATTGCTTTTATACTATTATCTCGATTCTTTCTTTGATGTCGCTATTAAAGAGAAGGTTATAACTCACTTAGAAACAATAGGCATATTTTTTCTTATGTCCTGTCATTCTTCTAATGTTGTTTGTCACAATTAAAAAAAATCAAGAGTCAATGTTTCCATTACCATGCTTATTTAAATACTGCTCACAGCTAAGACACATAATGAATAATTTCATTTCTCCCACAGCTCTTTGTGTTGTTGGGTTTTTTCCTGCAGGTAATAATTTTTTTCATTTGTTTAGCTTTGTACAGATAGTGATCACATTTTCTTCCTTGTCTCTCTCACAAACTTGCATGATCTTTCTCACCAAGGTCAAGCACATGAAATAGTCTGATTGGTTCCATTGTTTTCCCTTGGCTATACCATGCCTGTGTCTTTCATCCCACTTCCACTGTGAACAAGTTTGCTCCCTAAGTTTTCAGTATCAGGGAGACTCCCTTAAACATGATTTTGAAGGGGCACCTGGGTGGCTCAGTTGATTAAGCCTTGGTTCAGGCCATAATCCTGGAGTCCTGGGATCTGGTCCATGTCTGGATCCCTGCTCAGCGGGGCGTCTGCTTCTCCCTCTGCCCCTATCCCTGCTCTCTGTCTCTCTCTTACTCACTCTCTTTCAAATAAATAAAATCTTTAAAAACAAACAAACAGATTTTGAAGATTCTCTTTGCCATTCTTTATTATTTGATCTCCCCACATTTTGGTGAAGTTTATTCAATGGAAGTTTTCTAAGACAGGATGCATTTAAGGTACAATTTTGAGACATGTATTTGTGATAATGTCTTCATTTTGCTATCATGCTTGATTGATAGCTAGGCTTATTAGAAATGTGTAGTTAAATATTATTTTCTGTCAAAATTTTAAGGGATAGGATTTCGTCATTTCTCCTATTTTCCTTTGTTACAAAAGCCAGATATTATTCTGGTTCCCAAGCATTGCATGCAGAACTTTTCTCGTATTATTTTTTGATGACTTCCCCTATTTTCTCTGGATTTTGATTTCCTAAATAGATTCCCCAATTTTGCCTTTTTTACTCCATTTTCCACTTATTTGCTCTTCTGTGTGACTCTCTGAAAGAACTCTCAACTTTACCTTTTAGTCCTTCTATTAAGTTTTATTTTAAGCATCGTAATTGTAATAACCAAGAGGTCTTGTTCTTGTACTTTTAAATAAGAGCTTATATTTATTTCATGGATGCTATGTCTAACCTAATCTCTCTGAAGATATTAATCATAGTATAGCTTGAACTTTTCTTCTGCTCCTTATATTGCTTTTGTTTCCTCTGGCTTTCCCCCTACTTCTTTGCTTATTTTGCTCTTTGTCTTTAACACAGAATTTTCTGCAAGTGATCTTTTGTTCTGCATTATCCTTAAACTCTGTGAACCTGACTGGGGCTTGGTGGATGTTACTGCTGGGGAGTGCTTCTCTGCTCCAGGGGATGTGTCCACAGGGGACATCTGGTGGTGTTTGAAGACATATGTGGTTGGTGGGGGTGCTCCTGGCATCTGATGTTCAGAGACCAGAGATGCTGGTACACATCCTATAGTGCATAGGATAGTTCCCCAACAAAAAATTAATTTCTGCCGGTGTCAATGGCTGTTGATAAACCCTAACGTGGGATGATGAGGGGATAAGGTGCCAGATATTCCTTTGAGTTCTTATACATATTAGTGTGTATAGGACTTTATTTTCCCTGTGCCAGTCAATTTTTATGAAGAATTCTCCAAACTCTTGCCTACCTTAGAGGAGGAGAATGACACTTTAAGAAGGCTATTACAGTGGTACAATTTCCAAAAAGCATTTAAAATTTTTATATACTGTAATTTCAAATATAATGGATCATTATAGATTTCTCTTCTCTACCCTCCTTCCCACCCACAAATAATAATTACTCTCTGGGCCTCTATTCATCTGCCATTCTACATGTCCTAAAAATATTCATAAATTCATTAAATTTGACCTTTCTCATGAGAACACTTTCAATGTTGTTTTCCAAAGTAAATACGTAATATTCTGGTCCCAACTAAGAGGTGATAATCAGCCCTCTTGTTTCTATCACAGTGAACACAATGAAGAGAAGCAGATTTCAGCAAGGACACTTACTTTGCAAATGTTGAGAACCTCAAAAACCACATAAACAAAGATTTTGTTGCACAAATTTTGGGGCATGTGTGTGAGATGATGTTATTCGGCCATTAACAATGGAGCATTTTTAATTAATGACGTACAAAATATGTGCCATCATATTCACTGACAATTACAAACTAATTTTGAAACACATTTTGGCAACAATTTTCAAAATAAAATATGCATATATCCTTTGACCCAGCTCTTCCACCTTTACAAATTTATAGTATGGTCATGTCCCCTCTCCCACTATTCTAATATATGTGTATGAAGATATTCACTATTGTTTGTGATGGATGGCAAAAGCTGGAAATAGCCAAAATGTGCATTAGTAGGTGACTAGTTACATAAGGCATGCAAATCATGGTATTTGCATGCAGTGCCTTACACTGTGGTCGTTTAGTGCAAGGAAAATCAACATGTGTTGACCGGGAAGCACATCCCATGTTTGTCCTATGGGCCAGAAGAGATTTTTGTACTTTTAATTGATTTTAATTGCACAGAAATTTAGTTGAAAGGAAGTTGATGAAACTTACCTGCTTTTTCAAGGAGTGACTTTTAAATCTGTTAGAATATAGACGCTTTGAGGACCACTTGCTTGCTTCTTAGTGTGGAGCTGCCTTAGTGAGCTAGAATAAAGGAAACTTGGGGACAAAAGCTATAAAGAGGTTTCTCACAATAAAAGAAAAAGAGGCAATGCTAAAGATGAAGAAGTGAGACATAAGCTAAGCATAAGAAAATAGGACAAAGTGAAGAAAAATAAAGAAAGGAGAGGGAAGATGAGGTGGAGCCGGCAGGAGACCGGTGGCACCTGAGAGAGGAGGAGGGACCAGAAACTCCTGAGGTGCACCTGATTTATCCCTTTAGAAGTGCTCCTGTGGTGGCATCATTCAATTATCAAAACTTCAAAAAAGGCCAGAGAGGAATAATGAAGGAGAGAGAAGGAGGCTGAGAGGCTTTAAGACGAGCAGGAAAGAAATGCCTGCGAGGTCCCTCCACCTTGTACCTGCTTTTAATAGCCCCTGAGTTCTCAAAGTCAGATCTGAAAAGACCGTGCTTGGTTGTTTGCTGTTTGTGTAACTCTTATTTTTAAGGTAAGTGAATACAAAAACTGAAAATACAGTTTGAACAATGCAGGGGTTAGGGGAGCCGATCCCCAACAATCAAAAATCCACATATAACTTTGATTTTCCCCAAGCTTAACTACTAATAGCCTACTGTTGACCAGAAGCCTTCTTGATAACATAGTCATTAACACATATTTTGTACATTATATGTATTATGTACTGTATTCTTAAAGTAAGCTAGAGAAAAAAATGGTAAGAAGCTCATAAGGAAGAGAAAATACATTGACAGTGCTGTCCTGTATTTATGGAAAAAGTCCATGTATAAGAGAACCTGTGCAGTTCAAAACCATGTTGTTCAAGGGTCAACTGTCTAGCAGAATGAAAAGTAAATCTGTGTTAAGTTAGGCAGTCTGGTTTAGAGCTGTCATCCTCTGTGTGGCTGGTAAGATCCCACAGAAATCGCTTTTAGAGGGAAAACATTGAAGTTCAGTGGGGGAAGAAATCTGGAAGCTGTAAGATGCTTTGGAATCTTTTCTTCCAGTTTCGTTGTTTTCAAAGAACTTTGACGACTCCTGAGCCCCATAAAGTTTTTCTACAGACATATATTTTTATTGATCTTTATTTTCCTTATATCCATTTTTTATGGAGCATATATTTCTACTGTGGTATTTGCAAAAGCAATCCTGGGAAACCATTAAAGTTATGGAACTGGGATATATATATATATGCACCAGGTTAACCCTAATGAGAAATGCCATCTAATATTTCTGATCTTATTTCTGTTCTTTATTCATTGACTCTGTTTTTCAACAAATGCATACTGAAGCCCTGCCAGGTGGTGTGGAAGAAGGCAAAGAGTTTGTTCTGGAATAATGGGGAGGCACTGGTGATTGATGGCACGGTGGTGGAGGAGAATTGAGATAGGGTGGATGGAGAAGAATTTGCCAGTGGGTGATACTTAAGCTGTGTACTAATCATAGTCCCAGTTTTATGCCATGGAGCTAAGGTTACTTGAGAGAGTGTTGTGTCTGATGTTAATTTGGGAATCAGTGAGTATTCTAACTTACGTTGCCCATAAACTGGGGCTACTGCCAATGTTAAAAGTGGAATAGAATTACACATGAACCTATAAAAACATATACACATTTTTTTCTGCTTATAAACATTAATTCCTGCTTGTTGTAGAAAAATATAAAGATAAAAAGCTCACTAAATCTAAAAACAAATCTGTAATTAAACCCCACCACTGTTCTGATTTTGAAGTATTTCCTTACTTTTATCAAGGCATATCTTCACCCCCAACCCCTATAACTGAGTGCACTTAATATATTTTTTATCTTACACTTCTAAATGGTGTAAACTGTACTTTTTTGCAGATTCTTTAAAATGAGTATTGCCAGATTCAGTGACTAAAAATACGAAACACCCAGATCCATTTAAATTTCAGATAGACAATGAATACCTCTTAAAGTTAAGTATGTTCCATGCAATATTAGGACACCCTTATACTAAACAAATTATTCATTTTTTAAATCTGAAATTCACTGTTGGTGGGAATGCAAGTTGGTACAGCCACTTTGGAAAACAGTGTGGAGGTGCCTCAAAAAATTACAAATAGAGCTACCCTATGACCCAGCAATTGCACTACTGGGTATTTACCTCAAAGACACAGATGTAGTGAAAAGAAGGGCCATATGCACCCCAATGTTCATAGCGGCAATGTCCGCAATAGCCAAACTGTGGAAAGAGCTGAGATGCCCTTCAACAGATGAATAGATAAAGAAGATGTGGTCCATATATACAGTGGAATATTACTCAGGCATCAAAAAGGATGGATAACCAACTTTTACATCAACATGGATGGGACTGGAGGAGTTTATGCTAAGTGAAATAAGTCAAGCAGAGAAAGTCAATTATCATATGGTTTCACTTATTTGTGGAACATAAGGAATAGTATGGAGGACATTAGGAGAAGGAAGGAAAAAATGAAGGGGGTAAATCGGAGGGGGAGACAAACCATGAGAGACTATGGACTCTGAGAAACAAACTGAGGGTTCTAGAGGGGAGGGGGTTGGGGGATGGGTTAGCCTGGTGATGGGTATTAAGGAGGACACGTACTGCATGGAGCCCTGGGTGTTATACGAAAACAATGAATCATGGATCACTACATCAAAAAGTAATGATGTATTGTATGGTGACTAACATAACATAATAAAATAAAATAAAATTTAAAAAAATCTGAAATTCAAATGCCGCTGAACATCCTGTGTTTTATCTGGCAACTCTATTTAAAACACATAGTGATTATAATTTTAAATGTCCTCAAAATATTAGATTGCATTGATATATAATAATTGAGTGCTTATCCACTCCTTCTTCGTTAGAAATACATATTTCCAATTTTTTAATTCTGATAAGTGTTGCTGCACTTTACATTATTTCCCAATAGAGATGCCTCGAAATGAAATTATTAGGCCCAAGGGCAAAAGAAAGCCTTTCAATTAATGATAACAATTGCCAAATTATACTTGCTTTCATCTTTCCTTTGCCAACATTATAATTACTTTTTATAATCCTAACCAGTTTAAGTGAACAATAGCACACTTTTTACACTAAATAAAACATAATTAATGTAATGATTTTATTTTAAAATATACTGCTTTGTTATTTACATTTTTAAAACTGTAAATTTCTATTTAGCCACACAGATCTGTGCTTCTTCTCCAATATGTAACTTTGTATTTAACAGACTGCCATATTCCAATTCAGCCTGTTCATATTTCACTTATCTCTTCCCTAAATTCAGTCTTGCTTTCTACCAATCTCTAGAACATAGCCAGAATTGCATTTATCATATAACTCTGATCCTATTTCTCTATGCTTTAAATGTATCATTGACCCACTTCCTCTCGTTCCATTATGAATGGGATTATGTTCGAGTGCCTTGCAGACTTAAGATTTTCAATATCTGACCCACCTGGTTTTGCAGCTCATGACCTACCCATCACATATCAGGCTTCAGTCACATGGACTAACTTGCAGTTTCCCAAACCATGGGACATAGCCAGGTCCCTGGCAGGTGCTCTCCCAAAGCCAGCAATGACCTTCTGCCTCCAGTCCAACCTTCAAGTCTTAACTGGGTTGCCACCTTGTTTATGATCCTTCTCTTGCTCTCCTGGGATAGAACTGACGACCTCCCTCACCCATCTTGCTTGTACTCTTTCTTTTTCTGGGACTAGACCTCACCAGGCAGCTTCCTAAGGGCAGGAACTGCACCATGTTCAGTTAGTTTCATGGTCTGGTGCAATGCTTGGAACATGGTAGATAACCAATTTGCCATAACAACAATAATAAATCTAATATTTTTGGAACACTTATAAAATGTGAGGTGCTCTGGAAAGCTCCCCATATCTGTATTAGCTCATTTCATATGTACACATACGTTTGTGGTGATAGTGCTGGTGGTCCAAGGCAATGCATGATGTATGGAGAAAAAGAAGGCCCATGGACTCAGAATTTTGAATGTGGCTCTTGGTGTTTATTCAGGATCTGAACACAGAAATAGATGAGGGGATGTGACTACTAGAAAAAGCCAAATCTTAACACATCAAATGCACAGCATCTCTTTGGCATATGTGTATACTGAGGATCCCCTTAGCCCAGTGCACACAAAAAACCGAGGATGACTAAACCCAACATATTTTTGGGTAGTCAGGTAAAGGTTTCAGAGAGGAGGTGGGATTTCGGGGGGGTACCAATAAGATTCAGATAAGAGTAAATGGAAGGAGTTCTGGAGATGAGGGAGGTTGGTCCTGAAGCATATTTAGATATTTAGAGACATATAAACTAAAGTGTTTAAATGAAATAAAAATCATTGCATAGAGAACTGGAAGGCAAGTCCTGGAAAAGAGAAATGTTTGAGCGAGAAAGGGCATTAAGAGTCACTAGTTCAACATTACCTAAAAAAGCTTATTGGAATCTACTTTTATGGGGGATAAGAGGCATTTCATGAAATTGTTTCCAATAGTAAAGTAAGTTTGACTGGTTTAAACAAAATCCCATAGAGTTCTGCATGTCAGGAGATCAGGAGACTTCTCAGGGATTTTAATATGCTAAATTCCCCCGAGACCCCACAGGGAGGGGCTAAACCATGCCTCTGTGTAAGAGCTTGGGCCCAAAGTCTGAAAGACCACAATTCAGATCCCTGTTCTGATACTTAGCAGATATCTTCCTTAACTTTCTAAGCCTTGGTTTGTTTTGTCATCTACTAATCAACTATGAAGAGTTGTGAGGATTAAATAATATGAACCACATGGTGCTCCTAGTGTCTGGCACAAAGGAAATCCCTAATAAACAGCAGGTATTTGATGATCATATTATTCAGCATCTTCTAACTTAGTTGATTGGGAAGCCCCATATCGTTGAACTTTTGTTCTAGTTCGGTATTGCCCATACGAAATGTTGGGACCAGTTTTGAAGAGACTTGAATGTCTAAACAAGGATTTAGACTTCATCCTATAAAAAATGGGAAGTTTCCAATTGACCAGGGGAATGATGTGTTGAAGCCGTGTTTGAGGAAAGTGTATAGAAATGGAGTATAGCAAGCAATTGGCAGGTAAATGCAATAGTTCCTTATATGGAGATGGGAGCCACAGGTGGGGATGGAGCAACTGGTGATAAGTTTGGATGGGAGAGACACACAGAGCTACAGATGGAGAAAACTTGGCAGCTGATTATCCATAAGTTGTCTGGACTCCATATTTTGTAAACACAACAGATATGTGATTCATGATTACACAGTGGAAGACTTCTATTTCAAAGTTCCCATTTTTTCCAAACTATTGTCTACTAAGAACAGGCACGCTATTGATTCTGCTATTTTTCTGAGTATATATCAGAGCTCACATAGAATAGTTCCAGTTTTTAAAAGAAAAGTGTGTGTAAACATAGTTTATTTTGTCAATTTTCTCTTCCTGTTTCCTTCAAAATCATTAAGCTGGCAAAGAATAAATTTATTTTTACCTCAGCCCTGCTTCATCAATACTCCTTGCTAATTATAGCCTGTTTTCCCTGGACATCTGAGGATCAGATTACTGTTTAGTGCTTCTGTAATTGGCTCAAGAAAACACTTTGAGTTTCTGGGCCATCATTTCCACCAGGTTTCCTGGTAGAAATTATTACTCTCTTTCCTCAGTCAGTGATGTGTTGAAATCAATAATCACTACGCATTTCCCGGATGTCAAGAGATTCTCACCCTAGGTGAGAGAAGAGAGCTGGATTTGGTTCCAACATAGCTTTGGTTTAAATTTCTGCTGTGCTCAGTGGTGCCATTTCTATTAATTGTCGTCACCCATGTTGGTAGGTCCCAAATACCCTTTGCATTCGGCCACAGTGGCACCTCCAATGGGCCAGAGCAACCACAGTGGTTTCCATCAGATCTCATTGGGTGCTTCCACGTAGGGAAGCTTCTAGAAACAATGACTCCCAGCCATCCCCCTTCTTTTTCACTCCCCCCTTCCCTTTTCCACATCTCCTAGTCCTCCCTGTTGCCCTCTGCCCTGTCCTTTTCTCTTTCTCTTCCTTCATTTTTTTTAAGCCACTCTACACTTAGAGCTCATCATGACCCAAATACCATCCTGACCCCTATATATATCTATTATAATTGAATCTGCTTACAACATTTTATTTTTTTTAATTTAATTTTATGATGCTATGTTAACCACCATACATTACATCGTTAGTCTTTGATGTAGTGTTCCATGATTCATTGTTTGCCTGTAACACCCAGTGCTCCACGCAGAACGGGCCCTCTTTAATACCCATCACCAGGTCAACCCTTCCCCCCACCGCCCTCCCCTCTAGAACCCTCAGTTTGTTTCTCAGAGTCCATAGTCTCCCATGGTTTGTCTCCCCCTCTGATTTCCCCTCCTTCATTTTTCCCTTCCTACTATCTTCTTTTTTTTTTTTTTAACACATAATATATTATTTGTTTCAGAGGTACAGGTCTGTGATTCAACAGTCTTACACAATTCACAGCGCTCACCATAGCACATACCCTCCCCAATGTCGATCACCCAGCCACCCCATCCCTCCCACCCACCACCACTCCAGCAACACTCAGTTTGTTTCCTGAGATTAAGAATTCCTCATATCAGTGAGATCATATGATACCTGTCTTTTTCTGATTGACTTATTTCGCTCAGCATAATACCCTCTAGTTCCATCCACGTCGTTGCAAATGGCAAGATTTTGGGGATTTTTGATGGCTGCATAATATTCCATTATATATATATATATATATATATCTCACATCTTTTTTATCCATTCGGACGCTTACAACCTTTTGAGACAGCAATTATTACATCCATTTTGGAGATGAGCAAATGAAATCTCAGGAATATCCACTGGGATTCTGAAGACTGGCTGACTCCAAAGCTCACATTCTGACTCCTGAGAACAGTGGTGGCAACTCCTCATATTCAAGGTTCTCTGTAATGACCTATGAGGGCTTTCCTCGGGAGGATTTTTGACAGTCACTGCTGGAAAAGCTGGAATGTCTATCTGGCCTCTCAGTCATTTAGAGAGCACGGAGTTGTCCTGGACAGCCACTCAAGGGCAGGTTCCCATCTGAGCTGCCACTGTCCATGAAATGATGAGAGGCTCCCTCAAGGGCACCTTTGTCAATTAGGCACATGGTCACCCTTGAAGTGGTCCCACAGCCTGCTTTCTCCAATCTGGAGACCCAGGAAAGTCAGTGGTGTAATTCAGTCTGAGGTTTAAGGCCTAAGAACCTGATGCTTAGTCAAGTTGACACATAAAATCATCATATAGATGTGTGTGTGTGTGTGTGTGTGTGTGTGTGTGTGTTTGTATATATATGTTTTATATAGGATGTATATATATGATTTTACATATGTGATTCCATATTTATGGTTATATATATATATGCGCATATCCTGACAGCTGTTAACTATTAGGTACATAGATGCTTTGTCCAGACCGTTGAACATAGTTTTATTCCATATAACAATATTGTTAATAATACTTAACCTCATACGACTATGAGCCGTTTCATAAAATAGGTTATTGGAAGTGTTTAATGTGATACGTGGCAAGACCAAATAATCAGTAACTGGTAATAATTTCTCTTTCCTTTCCCTTTTTCTTTATATCAAATACACTATTTCTCCCTCAAAAAACCATAGCAATATATTTGTATTTCATTGTCCCAAATTATGAATGCTGTAATTATCTTGATTCCACAGATACTTTGATGATACCAAAATCTACCCCCACCAGTGTGCATTTTTCATCACTTTATTCTCTTTTATTTTTTGCAAATTATATTCAGTATGCATGGTTTTATGCTGCCTTTTCCATAACTTTGCTGTATTCTCATCTTGTGATGCTTGCATTGCCCTGGGAAGGGTTATTTGTTGGAGTTATACTAATGTTTTCCCATAACTTTGCTGTATTCTCATCTTGTGATGCTTGCATTGCCCTGGGAAGGGTTATCTGTTGGAGTTATACTAATGTTTTCCCAGTGATATTAAATCGTGTAGTTGTGCTTCTCTGCAATTACATCCAATGCCCTCTTTGGAGTTCATTCTGGAATCAGAGTTAGAAACTCATGTAAGCATGCTTTATTTTGTAAGGAATCTGTAATATTTTAGAAAATTCTTCACTTTTACCACATACATGAATTGAATAACTAAGGTTTGATCATTCCTTTAGCTTTTGGAAAATAATTATGGTGCATCAACTATGTTTCCTAGAGGAACCACTGAACCAAGAATATGCCCTACATGATAAGTTACAACTATTTAATAACCTGCAAATTAAGAATGGTTAGCTCAAAGCGTTGTAAATAAACAGGCTCTAAAAATAGTTTGGTTTGAACACTTCTCAAAAGATGCATAGTAAAAGACTTATTTTAAAAAAAGACTTATTTTCTACTATATTTAGAATAAAAACTTGCTAAAATATCCCTAAACTGTATCTTTTAGAAATCTGTATCTCCATATGTCATGACAAAGATCAATATTTATTTATGCATTTACAATAAAAGTAGTGTTGTCTTTCTCCTCTGAAGCCTGCAGAAATAAAATACTTTATATTTTATAACTTTAAAATTTCACTGACACTAGCTGTGGAATAGTGTAGAGATGTGTTCCCTATTTGTGAAAGAACTTTAATTCTTAATTAATCATTTTTGCCAATCTATTGCAGAGGGGGGCTTTTGAGGATTAATGAGAAAATGTTTCAAGGTATTTTTTCATTAATTCTCAAAATCTTGGATAATAGGCACTAGATAAAATGAGAAGGATTATATTACTATTATTCACAACAAGAAAGCTAGAGTATCAAGTAATTCCCTAACTAAATTTTATAGCATAAAATATATAAATCACTAAGAGATGGATTATTAGCACTAAATGGCACCCAGTTCACAAAATGTTATCTCATCTGTACTGCAGATTGTGGATTTGATCTTTTTACAGCTTCACAACGAATCATATTAGAAATATTTGGTCAGTGTTGTTTTGTATGTCAAGATGTTATCCTTAACATGTTTATTGGAGTAAACAGAACCCAATCCAGCTTAAAGCTTGTTATTTTGTGGTTGTGTCTAAATTAGGTGAGAAGCATCACATTTTAAGAGTAGTATAACAGAACACAGAGTACTTTGTACTTAGTAAATATATGGGGGACATAGAGATGAACAAGTCATCTTCTGTACTTTCCACATTCAAGTAAGAAAATCAAGCCTGGGAAAATACCTTGGACAAAATAATAAAGATGTAATGAAAGAAGTAGGAAAAATGCTTTTGAATATAGGTGGGATGCTGTGAGATTCTGTCTAGAACATGCCCTGGGAAGTGTGCTCAAGTACTTACTGAACACCTCTTGTATGCTGGGAGGTGGGGACAGGAAGGTAAAAGATGTTATACTGCAATGTGAATGGCGCCATGATGGAAGTGAGCATATTGGTACCACAGAAACACTTGGTTGGAGCACGTCACCTGGAAGGGAGTTGAAACAAGAAGTCAAAGTGAAATGGAGGATATAAGAGAAAAGAATGGAGTTAGGAGACTTCAAAGGTGAAGCAACAGAAGTCAGTCACTAAATGCTGGAAGGAAGACCAGGAAAGGGAAGAGTCAAGGATGAAGCTGTATGCAGTTCCTGATCTGAGGCAGGAGGGTCTAAGCCTGTCAACACCATGAACAGAATTAGAAGCACATAAGGAACAACTTTGAGTGGATGACAGAGAGCTCAGATGTGGACGTGGGTTTAAAACAATTGAGGAAAACCTAAACTGAAGTTCTCAAAACACAGTAGAAATTGGTGGTCTAGAGTCCATGGGGGGGTCAGATGTAGAGACATCTCCCTGGCAGTCACCAACACAGAGAAAGCACTAAAATGATTGTATCCAGGAGAAGCTTAGGAGGAAAGCAAGCTGCTAAAGAGGAAGAAGAGCTGGTAAAAGCCATTAAGAAGGCGCTCTGTGGCACTGGCCATGTGGTTACACAAGTCACATCCTGGAAAACTATCAGATAGCTGAGTGTTTGTTTGGATGGATCTAGGCATATCTGGCAACTTTAAGACAAAGTATTTTCTTTTCTATTTTTCTTTTATTTAGAGTTGGTTCCCGAGTTTTATTCATCTTCTTAAAAACTGATGATTATGTTGATTCATGGTTCCTCTGTTAGTGCTGATTTTTTTTCCCTTAAGTTAAAACTAGTAGAACAATTAGCAGTCCCAATCTTCCATCTGGAGACATTTTAGGACAAACAGTAGCTCATTAGGGAGTTATTTTATTCAAAAGAAAGAGGATAATAAGGTCAAACAATTTTGCAGTTGTCTTCAACTCATTTCCCTTAGATACAATGTAATAACCTCTTCCTACAAACCTACTGTTTTGAAATTTTTTTAAATAAATATTTGAAATCTAATAAGAGGTGAAGGAAACTTCAAGTAAATAATCTCAAAGGCCTATTAGCATTTAAACTCAATATTTTGTGGTGAAAAGAATTTGCATGGGCAGTTGTTACAATTATGATTCCCTGAAGCCCTCGGGGGCCCTTATATTACTGTGGGGCTACAGATTTTCAAAATACCATTTTTATAATAATCCTAATCAGGAAACAAAATTACTCATGCTTCACTGTATTTTAAACATGGCACTATTTCACCTCTAATGTAATCAAATATTGAGGTGTTAAATATAATTATAAGCTTTAATTCTATGTTATTGAATGTACCATTTATATTCCCTAAGCATGGACAAGAAGGGAATATTCACCTTTTATTTGTCAGCAAATTAAACGTGCACACGCACGCGCGCATGCACACACACACACACACACACAACCGTTATTAGAAAAAAATCTATACCAAATCATTTTATGTTACTTTGAATCAAAATTATTTTATTTCCCTGCCAAGGGAATGTAGCCAACTTCATCTGTGCTTTAGGAATAATGGTCTAGCAAGATAGCAAATTCCAATTTCCTATGATCAGAGAATCTTATTACCTTTATCCGCTCCTTCCTTCCTGTTCACATAGAAAGCTAAAAGATGTTTTTCAGTTTGAATTTGCTTAGCTTTACATTCTCCTAAGTGGAAGGTGATGTTCTGGGGACTGGCCAAGCACTAACCACATCTAAGAAATGTAGTTCCAAAGTCCAAGTTTATTTCTAGTTGCTGTTGAATTTCCCCATTTGTTTTTAAATGTGCAGATTGCAAAATAGCATATTGTTCATGACAACTTTGCACAATGGTGGAGATCTGCAGATGGTGTCTTTTCAAATATGATAAATGCCTAATTTAAGGCTGATTTGTGGCAATCAGGACAATGCTGCAGGCACTTTGGGCTCAGAGATGTCTTGATAGTAGATCCAGGGCAGTGGGTGGGCTCAGACACATTCATGAGCTTGTGACACAACACACCAAATGTTACCCACCGTAACTGTTAAAGCACTCAAGCTGGAAGAGACCATCATTCTTATAAATGAGCAGATGGAAGTCCAGGAAGGGTAAATGATATTTTCAAGACCTTTGGGACTGGTACTGCCCCAGGGTGAGACTACTGAATGAGAGCAATATGATCTGTTTTGAGAAGCACCAGGTGAAGAACAACGTTAAGACTTGAATTTTGTAGAAAACTTTGTAGAAAAGTGTAAGCCTGATTTGTCTTTATAATCCAGCATAGATTCTTATATATGTAAATATCAGTAAGTGTTTGTAGAATGGAAATGAATTTAAATGATTTCAAGTACTCTGAGCCATCTGTACCTTTGGCTAATATTGGTCCTTTCACAATGGCTTTGTCTTCTTCTGCCTCTAGTTAACACACAGTATATTTGCCCTAAGTACTACATACCTTCCTACTGGTACTAAAATGCTACTGGGCATATATTTATTTGTTCTTGTTAAAAGAATTACATTAATTGGATTAAAAATGGTGTTTTATTTTCCTAGGGATTCAACCACAAGGTGAAGTTGTTAAAGGAAAGCGGGCTCCAGACTCTGGAGCCCCTTAGTATTCAAAGAAAGAGTTAAGAATCAGGGAGGTTGAATGGCTTGCTCTGGACCACAGAGAAGATGAGTATCTTTTTCCATGTGAGGGTTAGATTCATCTAACACGTTTCTCTGAAACTCTGCTGGAAATGTTTACATGCAAAAATCTTGCTTATCAATTTCTAAGTCCCTCACTTTATAGACTAGGAAACCGATGTCCAGTGAGGGTAAAGTACAAGTAAAAAAGGTTGCCTGGTTCACAGGAGGTAAAACTGGAATATAAGTCAAGATCACCTGATTTCCTGTCCCTTTCTTTTTTTTTTACTTCACCATGAACCCCTTGGCTAGAGTGAGAAATCAATCCTCTTACACGAGTTGAAATCATCTCTTAGTATAAAGGACTACTTATATTTACTAGCTTTGGTAGTCAAGTGTATCCCAATATGGTATTCAAAAAACTATGTGATTTTTCATTTAGAAAAAAAAGCATTTCTATAGATGTGGTACATTTTCCATATTCTTTGGACTACCATCAATTCATTTAATTGTTCTATTCATTTATTGAGCCCCCATAATGTCACACACACCTTGCTAGGTGGGGGGTGGGGGGCAGGATTTAAAAATCAGGTTTAGTCCTTGATGTCATGAGATTTATAGAAAGGAGAGAATAGACCTTTGGGATAAGAATGTTTGAGGGAAAACCTCTAGAGATAAGACTAGAGATAAATTAAACAACAGTGATGATATATAATGAAATAAGAAAGAGGTTTTAACAGGGATTTTTAGGTAGTTTAGGAAGAGATAGGACATTTAGGTGGTTTTACTATTTGGAGAAGAATGAAATTATGTCTAATAATTCCTGGAAGATATTTTGGGAAAGATATTCAAAAAGGTAGATTGACTGTCATACAAATCTGGCATGAGTTTCACTTTCTTGGTGATCTCCACACTCAATTCCATGGTTCTCTGATGACTATCATATTATTTTGAGGTAACTTTTTGGTTTTTAAAAAAGCCCAGCCTACCTGTAATATATTTCCAAACATTCACCAACAATGAAAACTTTCATGAGCTATTTCCTTCCTCGTTCATTCCACTTTTCCTTTGTCATTGAGGGGATGCTTCAGTTATAGAATTATTTCATGAGAGTGAAAGACGTTGAAAGAAAAGAGGGCTGGTGGGTAAGAATAGTTTGTGATGTCTCCTTCCCAGTTCTGCACTGTCATGATAACACTCTAGTTTAGGGTTTGGCTTCTTGGAGGAGAAGTCACATAAAAAGCACCTTAGGCAGTGTGATGGTTTAATGGTGCCACAATTTCCTTGCCCATCCTCCCCTTAGCTCTTAGCTTTTGGCCTGTGATTTGCTTTGACTGCCATCTTGGAAGTTCCAGCCCACTTGAGCTGTCAGATGACTGCAGTCCCAACAGTACCACGTGAAGCAGAACCACCCAGCTGAGCTCAGTAAACCCATAGAGTCAGGAAAGGGAATGATTGTTTTAAGCTACTGAGTAGTGGGGTGATTTGATATACAGTGATAACTAAAAACAGGTAAAACTGGAAGCATGCATATAAAGAGCATGTGAAGGGAAAGAGGTAATGTTCACAGAACAAAAATGAGTTTCCTTGAGGACAGAGAATTATCTTACATGCATATTGTCTGGCCAGTTATGGGTACTAGATAAAGGTGCATGAGTCACTGAATGAACCTGGAATATTTGTTTCTGTTTTTCCATTCATGAAATTCTTATTCATCCTTTTAAGACTTAACTAAAAATTTGGCCTCTCCATGAAGTATTCTCTACTGCAATTTATATACACCTCTGTTTTTTATATCTATTTTTGTACTCAGAATCAATGACACAAGTTGCTATGCTTTCTTGATATCTAATTCCTGTATGTGTATTATTTTTTTCTTTCCAACCAGCTCCCAAAATCCTTGAAGGTAGAAGCCTATCCTTATCCTCAGTCATTATCTTCTTTTGGCTCTAACATGGTGCTGGCCTCATTAAATCACTGTTGCTAATACCCAAGGGACCCAATTCAATACTAATTCAACAAAATTATGCTCACATGGAATACTCAATATATTTGGGAGGTAGTTTGATCCATTTAGTTGTCAAATATTGAGGAGTGTAGAAAGATATGTTGATATATTCTGGAAGTGGTTCCAGTTACCTAACTTCAGCAACAATTTTAATTTACCTCAAACTCCTGAGGTTCCATGAAACATTATGAGAACCCTTAATAAGTGAAGTAGAAGCCTGGTGAGTCAAATAAAAATAATAGCTTCACACTTGATCTTTAGTAAGTAAAGAATTCTCAAGTAGATAAACTTGCAGTGGTTCTATTTCATTAGGTTGACTCAGTGATGCATTGACTAATGGTTGTTTCAGCAAAGGAAGTCATAACTAACAAACGGGGGTTCTTAATACTGGCCTCCAAGGTCCCAGGCTTTCCACAAAGGCAAGGAGTGCACATTTTCCTTCAAATGGAAGGAAGAAAAATAAAATAAGAAAGCTCCTTTGGCCATCTAATTCTGAATCTTGTTTAGCTACACACAAAGCCCCCAGGAAGGTATTAGTATAAATAGATATCAGGTAATAAAAAAATCAGGGTATAATCCTGCGAGATACTGAATGGAAAGAGAAAGATTTGTTCACAACAATTTAAACAACTTATAATATTTGTGCATTTCTTCCCAAGCATACTTCTCCCCTGCCCCCTTCCTCATTACAAGAAAATTACAACAGACATATTTCAAAGGCCCTCAACTTAGGACAGCTGTACTCTGCAGTGAATACCAGGGAAACCACAGAATAATTACAAAGAAAATACCTAAGCCAAAGCCAATCAAAACAGCCCCTATGGGTTTCAACAGGCTTCCTTCAGATCTGATTCCTCCTAAAAGGGGGGATGCTTTATGCATTCTACTGATAAGAAATGAGACAGACAAAAATCCTATTGACTCCCACATGCTGCTCCAGTTTAGACTCAGAAGCACATCGTCTATTATTAAATAGGAATTTTTCTTTATAATATGGTTCAATTATCTGTCCATTTCACTCTTCTATAAACTGCTATGAATAAAACACATTATTTCTAATGAAAGTTGGAAGAGCAGACAGATGAATGAGTTTTCAAACATGCATGCTTTCAAACAAGGCCAGATTCTAACATATGATGTCACCTTCTAAACATCAGTTTGTCTATTATGAGCCCTTTCTTCCCAGGATGCTTTTTGAAATAAATCTCATTTTACTATCCTACTGTGAAATGTTTTTAGATTAAGCAGGATCCATGTATACCATTTAGCATTTCTCTTAGTATGGTAGAGAGGTAGAATAACTGGGGTGTTTTTTTGTTTTATGAGAAACTGGTTTTGATTTTCATCTCACACCCTGCTCAGACTCTTATTACAGCTAGAGAAGCAGGAGGAAAATTGATGATAGGGTCTAGGAGAGAGTGACCTGGTGACTACTCTGATCTCAGTCTGTCATTTGATGACATAATAGGTAAGAAAACATGAGAGTGGGGGTCAATTTTTCTAACCAACCACGCAAAGCTTGCATACTCTTGATCCAATCACTAGGGATTTCTGAGTCATGTGGGTTAGAATTAATAACTGTAAACATAGTACATTGAATGTCAGATATTGTGCAAGTTATGAAATAAAAGATAACAAAGCCTATTGCAGAGATAAGTGTGTGTGCCCCAGTGTAGATGTAGGTGGAACAATTAGTTAGGGGAAGGAAAGCAGTAATAATCCCTTTCTTCAAGCTGAGATAACTGAAATTTATATATTAAGTAATTTGGTTGGTTAACATTGATACCAAACTGCTTGCTTTTAACACCACCCACTGCTATATCCATCAAGTTATGATCACAGATTTGGGGAAGGGAATCTTAACAATACACACAAGTTTCATCCATGAAGCTATCCAGAAGAAACCTTGAATCACAAGAAGGCCGGATCTGTTGGCATCAATATTCCTCGACACTGTTGCATGAAAGGTGGTGATCATCACTGAAGAGTTTGTCATTTACATTATTAGAAAAGTCTCTCTATTCTGGGTTACACTGACTGAGTGAGAATGAGCTACATTTTGACCATGGGTTTGCTTTTATGGAATCCCACGTGTATGTCAGAAATCCATGTCAGGGAAATGGGTATTGCATGGTTTAAATAGACTTCAACTTTTTGTTCTTAGCCTTTGCTAGACGGATTCCAACTAAACACAGGCATATTATATGTTCTTTTCCCATATCACAATGCTGACCAAGCTACAATTACTCTAGGATGGATTCAGATGAATGGTTTTTACTTATAAAAGAAAAATAAGATCTAGAGATCTGAAAAATCTTGTGATACAGAATTGGGGTGGGGGTGTGGAGAGATAGAATTTAGTCCTGGATTAAATGTGATACATATTTTTTTAATTTAAAATGTTAGGAAATAAATACTTTATCTTCTGAAACTTGCCTCAAAGAAGATATTAATGAAAAGGTAATGTGAAGGATAAATACGGCTAAAATTTCTACCTTGACATGAATGGATTCATGAACTACTGTACTGTTGGTAGCCTGCTGTAAATGCTCTATCACTGTCAGCAACCTTTCTTTTTGGGAGGACCACTGTGCTTTCTCTTATTAAGCACTAAAACTTAGGAGGTAAATTAACTTCTATAATCCTTCACCAGCATTCAAAATCATCATCAGTTTGAACACCACCAGTTGTCTAAATTTAGAAGTGATGTAAATAGGAAAACCTAGATTAAACCTTTGAATTGCTGCCTCTCCACTATTTGGTTTTCTTTATCTTTCCCATTAGAATCATTGTTAGTCTAGCAGTCTTAACTAATTCAGAGAAAACATCGTGGAAGATCAATGTATGAATCCCTCATGGCCTATTTCGTGTTAAAATGTTCCTTTTATGAAACACTCTTCCCAGAGATTTAGAATGTGTTATTGCCAGTTTCAGAGTGACCTGCAAAAATGCTCAGTAAACAATGCAATTTCTTCCCTAATGGCATGAATCAAACGTATGCGGGATACAATTTCCTTTTAACTTTAATTATAACATGAGATTAGAACAGAACTTGAACTCAAACAGGAGATGCTTGCAAGTTCCAAAGGGTCATAATTCATATAAATCTATTTTGCTTTTAACCGGAGAGAAAATAAAAAATCCATTGTCTCTTTTGCCTCAGCCCCTTCACCTCTTCTTTGGGTTGACTTTGTTCTGTGTGTTTGTGCATATTTGCCACGGAGACCAATCCTGGAACAGTTTTGGGGACATGGAATTGGGCTAATACCCCAGTAGGTTCATTGCATAGACTGAAAGTAGGAGTTCAATCAGGAAGAGAAGCATTCCAGTGTAGTGATTGCAAAGGTACAGGAATGGGGTAGATAATTTTTTTTTTCTATCGAATGCCTACTATGTACAGGACACTCTAGGGTACTACGGCTTCATACTAAAAATATATCCCTTTTTGTGTACAACAACTTCAAGGGTAAATTTAAAAGATCTAAAACATCTATTATTACTTCCTTTTTCCTACTTACAAAGGATCCTCTTAACACTTTTCCCTGGCTTATCACATCCTCCCTTATCACCAGGTTAACAGAAATCTAGGCAAGTTTGACAGTCAAATATGGAAGTGTGTGCATAAACATAAATCTCTGTATGTGCATGGATACTCAGAAACAAAGAGAAAGATCTGTGAGTTATGAGATAATAACAAAGCCTATTTCAAGGATAAGTGTGTGTATCTGAGTATAGGTGTAGCTGGAGCAGTTAGGGGGAGGAAAAAACATCAAATGAAAGTTGAAGAGAAATAGTTTATTAGACTTATTTCAGGGGATGATTAAGGCAGAGCTCATTAAAATTCCTTTAGTCTTTCTTCTCATTTATTTTTTCACCATAGGCATGTGAACTTATGCTAATTATATGGTAGTTTTATAAATATTGAGCAAAATTTTCTGGCTAAATGGTCAAAAGTACTTTGATTCTAAATTGGACAACTTTGAGGTTACATTAACTCTTTCACGACACTGAAAGAGACAGAGGATTATGAATTCTCCACTACCCGTTCATATTGTTGCTTCCCAAAAACTTTAAGCATGTTTCAATTTGCTTCTCAAGAAGTGAATTACCGTAATTTCCTTCTTGGGAAGTTCGGGCCTTTGGAAGTTCTAACTCAAAAATCCAAGTCACTCACATAACTCTGACCCATATTTAACTTCATTTCTAATTATCTGAAACAGATGAGCTTTCCTAAGGAACTTCATCCAAATCTTCAGCTTCACGAAGTAGTCACCTGGGGAACTTAGACATTGATAGACCAAGATATTAGACAGTCAAATTAACAGCAACTTTTGCTATTCCATGGGTAGCAGTTAGGACTATGCTAGACTTCCAGCAACTAAATATATAATCAACAGTGGCTTCAACATATTTGGGGTCATTCTTTTCATATAAAAAAGTCAGAGTTAAGGGGTTGCTTGCATGGGCTGACCTACTCAATCAAGCCAGGCTGGACCCAAGTTCTTTTTTTTTTTTTTTTTAAAGATTTTATTTATTTATTTGAGAGAGAGAGAATGAGAGATAGAGAGCATGAGAAGGAAGAGGGTCAGAGGGAGAAGCAGACTCCCCGCTGAGCAGGGAGCCCGATGTGGGACTCGATTCTGGGACTCCAGGATCATGACCTGAACCGAAGGCAGTCGCTTAACCAACTGAGCCACCCAGGCGCCCTTGGACCCAAGTTCTTATCAATCTCTTCTTATTGCCTCAGTGTGTTCCCGTTTTCCCTTACATCTAGTTATCTCATGTTATGAGATCATTAGAGCATTTCCAGACATCACATACCATGTTCATGGCAGTAGGAAGGAAGGGGAAGTGAACACCATTCCCAGAAAATGTTCAGTTCTGTATAATATGGTCAATCTAGGGAAGACGGGGGAAATGAGTATCTCTTTAGGGCTAGGTCTAGTGCTTTCTTGAACAAAATCAGGATTTTGTCTGCAGGGAAGAAGAGGAAAGTGGGACTGGATAGACAACTAGGAGTGTCAGGTGAGCTATGGTAAAAACCAACTCCTCAAAGGTAGAAATGGAGTGCTGCAAAGGATTAGAGCCTCCCTCTTTGTCCCCACTTTATAGTCCCTCCCTTCTTGAGGTTCATTTACAGTCTAGTTGTGTATTTCTAAGAAACTGTGGTCCCACAGCTAAGAAATCCCCCAAATATTCCTAAACTCCCTAACAGAACTGTTCAGTGATTGACAACTGATGAACAGCATTGAACAGCCTGGAGTCTTTTCACATATACCTGTAAGCACAAAGATGCAGGTATCAGAGGCTGGAAATCTATACTCACCAAAGACATCGACCATCTGGTTATCACTGTGGTGGCGTTTTAGATTAAAGGAGCTTATTTTCCAATATCCTTTGAAGAACAGGTGGTTGTCCTGACCTTCCATCATAGAGAGATTTCTCTTTTTATAAATGGCAACTCAAATTGTCCCATCCTATTTTTTTTGTTACTCTCTCCTAAACTCGTCACAGAAATGCCCCAAATCTGTTCAAGTTTCTGCTTCTCCCTCTCAAAAATAGCTATAAGGAAGTTGACTTCTCAAGGACAGAACTCTTTGCAAGGACCTCTTCAAATGAGGCAACCAGACTTCTAAAATGTCACTTGAATCAAGAGTAGAACAGCTCTTTAAAAATATATTAGAATTTTTTGACAATACAAAATAAACTTCAATGATGATTTGACCGAATAAATATGTGTGCATAAGTTAATAAACAATGAAATGTTATGATACAGTGAGACAGATTTTCTTTCTTTGAAACATTTTTAAGAATGTGTTCATATGCATTTTCAATTTTAAAAAGGTAGAGGAGATCTTTACATTTTATCCACTTTAAAGTTTCTCTTGAAGGACAGAGGAGACCTTTACTGAGTCTTACTCCACTGTGGCACACTCCAATTAGGATAAATCCAGCATTATAAGCAAAGTCTGCACTTTTCCACAGAATTTTCCTGATATCTGAAACTTTGCTTTTTTCTTTTTCTTCCTCAATTTTTCCTTCTCCTCTTCCTCCTCCTCATCTTCCTCTTTCTTTTTTTTCCTATTCCAGTAAATATCCTTCTATATAATAGGCATTTCACAATGGGTTACCTGATGACATTGCACTCTTCTATAAATCTTCCATTAATTCAACAAAAATTTTGGAGCACACATGATCTAAATTATGGCTGAATAAGGAAAATCATCCCCCGTTGTAGAAACCTTCTCTAATTTCCTGTGGCTTGTGCCATCTCTCTTTCTTCAACTTGAAATAGTTTGTTTCGTCAAAGAGCAAATAAGAGAGTTAAAGACCGATTTACTTTATATTTCCATGTCCTGTATTTTAGGTAATTTCTAAATGTAGTTATGGAGAATTATCACCAAGAAGGAAGATAAAATTTCAGTGTAAGTCCATAATACATTTAATTCATAATTATAAAAATTAATAGTATATATTTTGAATAACTATGTCCTTTTTGATTTTATTTGTTGTTGTTGTTGTTTTTAAACACCAAAACAGGCCCTATCCCATCTACGAAAATTTGTAGGCCTTTGGACAAGAGTAATTATATTTACCTCTAAATTCAGTATTTGCCTTTCATTTGACAATTAACCATGTGATATCTTTTGTCTGAATTATAATTTCTAATATCATAAATATTTTTATGTATTCCTTATCTCCAATTAGACTGCAAAACTCACAAAATACTCTCATTTTCCTCAGTGCTCTATGAACCCCCCCCATAGGCTCTTGATTGATTACAAACTGGTTTTCCCAAAATTAAATGGTAGGTAGACTTCTCCTTTAAAAATGACAATCCTGTTAAGTGCATTTGGAAATTACTTAATACAGGAAACCAATATCTAAAGTAAATCAATCTTTGACTCACTTCCTTAGAGGATTTTCACCATGAACTTCCTTTCAAGCTCTTGAGTTTTACTTTCTGCTGAGATTTCAAGTTTTTGAATTTTCTGCCCAGAGCTCATTGTGCATTCACTTCATCAATACTCAGTCTCAAGGAATCAAGGAGCCAGCCAATAATTACCACCCCCAACTAAAGGAAATCAGGCCCACATTTCTTGATGTCTGTGAAATTATAAGTACAGCTGTAGATCTGTGTTTCCTCCAGAAAATATGATAATGCATATTGTGTGATACTAGTAAAATTTAAGTACAAGATGAAATGTTTCTGAAATTCTTCAGAGTTAAGATGTCCATATTCTAACAGGAAGTAGCCTTGATTTTGCCAACCGGTCTTATTTATTAGGTTCTGTAGAAATCTACAGCCAAGATTGTAATTGGCAGGCACCCAATATAGATACCACAAACACACTCTTAAAAATATAAAACTATAAGAAGATGTCTTTGCTGCACAAACTGGTAGGAAAAAGTTGGAGATAAAGAGAGTTTATCTATATAATTAAGTGTCAGAAAAAAATAACACAAAAGGGGCCAGTTGATCTGTTCCTTTCTTCCAATTTGTAGCTCATACACCACCAATCACCTGTAGAGTGCCTATGTGTATCAGGAAACTATTCATTAATATCAAGTGACTACAATATCTTAAGCTGATCCACACAAAGTTTCTGATATAACAACTCTTTTCACATTTAATTCTAAAACTAACTAAAAGTTCATGCCTCAGTGAACTATGTGATATATTAATAACTTCTGTCAGAATGAAACTAATCATTTTTAGATCATTTTGATAAGAATGATTCTTCTTTCATTCTCTTTGATCGTCCCTTTTATGAAAAAACCAAAAAATTGCTAAGCACTTAAATCATAAAAATTGAAATATCTCTAGTATGAATCAAACTGCTCAGTATCATCCAAAGTCTCAGACAAATATCATACATAAAATATTTTCATTTTATGAGTCCAATGTGGAGAAGGGAATGGGTCTTCACTCTGTGTAGGAAGGCAGCCAAGTGCTTTATCAACATCTTTTAAAATTTGGATTTCATTCTATTATAATCAGACTGATGGTCTGCATGGTGTGCACAATGCATTCTACATCTACAAAATGGTTATGTCTAAAAATTCCATCTCCTCCCTTTTCTGTGATAAAGATTTGTTTTCCACATCATCAATAGCTGAAGCCATGCTCATCTGTGACCATCTGTTCTTATTATAAAACAGATTTTGGCAGAATTTTTGAGCATTGAGCATGTCCAAACGTTAGAACACCTGTTTGATCATCCTTACCAAACCAGACCCTTCAGATTCTTGAGTGTGGGTGGGCGGTTAGGCATAGGGAAGGTAGGGTTTCACATTTCTTTTTTTCAGAATTGGGATATATCAAATAAATGAAACAATTTTTTTCAGTTGGTGATTATTCATCCTCTACTGTTAGAAAAATTTACTGTACCAAGCATTGAATACTCTGATTAATATAAAAACATCTATAGTTAAATGTGGAAAATACACAGCTATATTTTTAATCAACCACACATGAAGATATTGTTATTACCATTTACTGAATAAATATCTTGTTCCTAGAGCAGTGTCAGTGCATAGTGGGTACTCTATATGCATGTGCTTAATAAGGAAAAGTGTGTTTAATTTTCATAAGGCAGTGGAATTTGTATTAATATTTCTATTAATATTTCCATTTTACAGATAAGTAAGACTGAGATTGACATAATTTGCAGAACTTCAACTCAGCAATTCCTTCTTTTTTTTTTTAAATGATTTTATTTATTTATTTGACAGAGAGAGAGAGACAGCTAGAGAGGGAACACAAGCAGGGGGAGTGGGAGACAGAGATGCAGGCTCCGCAGACTCCCGGCTGAGCAGGAAGCCTGATTCAGGGCTCAATCCCAGGACCCTGGGATCATGACCTGAGCCAAAGGCAGATTCAGCAATTCCTTCTGACACCTATTTATGTGATTTTCCATTAGACAATGTGATTAACTCGGTCTCAAATGTGTTTCCTCTACTAGTAACTTTTCACTAGATCCTAGAAGGACTAGCACTACCAAAGCAGGGTAGTATCGGTTTGGAAAAGCTAGCCAGAGGAAGTGACTTTTGAATAGTTTCGAAAGCAGAAGCAACATGTTTGAGAAGCTAGGAGTAAGCAAAGGAGGTAACATGACTTCTTAGAACCAGTGTTCACTACAGCAGTACCACAAGCAGGCAGTGAGAAGAGATATTTCTATTTATGTGAAGGCAGGAATAATTGGTAGAGAGGTTTGAAACCTACAATTAGGAGCTTGGAGTTGATACAAAGCAGAATTGGGAAAGTGATTGATGTGATTAAAGCAAGAGTGGCAGATGAGTGCTGTTGCCGAGTGAAGAGCAGATTGGCAGGTGTGGGGCTCCTGGCTGCTTGGGGGGGCTGGCCCAGCAGTACCCAGCCCAGCCCAGCCCAGTCACTGAATCTGCATTGAGCCAAGACTGAGAAATACTACTGAGGTAGAATCTACGAGTTTGAGCCACAGTCTCCTATGCCCTTCAAAAGCCCTGATAAGTGACA
The DNA here is from genome assembly GCF_037043125.1 of Eumetopias jubatus. Classification (NCBI taxonomy): domain Eukaryota; kingdom Metazoa; phylum Chordata; class Mammalia; order Carnivora; family Otariidae; genus Eumetopias; species Eumetopias jubatus. The sequence goes on along the minus strand of NW_028274807.1, from coordinate 15,609,079 downwards.
AAGCTCCTCATTTTGTCTTTTTCCTTAAAACATAATCTTTTCAGTGTCAGTACATCACAGTTGCTCATGAACTAAAGCGGAAGATTTTGCTCCTATTTTGTCATCCAAGCAGGTCCAAAGCAAGCAAAAAGAGGGGTGATTTGAAAAGTAAAAATAATATAATTGTTAGAATTGTAGAGAAATTTAAAGATTATCTTGTCTAGCAGTTTCATTTTCTTTTTCAAACAGGAAATTAGAACTTAGAAAGTTTTTTTTTCCACGTATCCATTTAGCACAAACTCTGGAGTCAGATTCATTAATTTGCATTCTGTCTTTCCATCTGTATCTGGGTAACTTTGGAAAAAAACATTTTATTTTCTCAGTTTCTTCACCTATAAAATAAATATAGTGCAATAATCATATTCTGGAGAAAACATTATTTTTCCAAGGCACAATCCGCATGGTGATTAATGAGTTATGGTCTGGAACAAGACTGCTTGGGTTTAATCTTCAACTCAGCCACTCACAAGCAACAAAAACTTGGACCAGCTGCCTAATCTCCCTGTGCCTCAGTTCCCATCTCTGTAAAGTGGGATATGCATTTCTAAAATGTTAAATGAGAAAAGACAATGTATATATTTCATCAGACTTCACCTCAAGCTACTAGCACTGATTAAATGCTCGGTATAACTAGATAGAAAGCATGTGCTCAGAGTTAGAGAAAACCCAAAGGTTGGTGATCATTTTGTATGCTTGTTGGTAGTTTGCACATGAAGAGTAGGGGTGGGGGCGTGAAGAGTTACATAGAGGCTTCATGAAGAAAGGTCTCGTTAAATGCACTGCTAAGTTCTCTGAATTTTATCTTGAAGGTGGTGAGGCACAGTAAAAGGATTTTATTCAGAGGGATGGCCGGATTAGGATCTCCTTGTCAAATATTGATGGATGCCCTCTAGACCCATTCTGTCTGGTATATAAAGATGCTATAACACCATTACCTTTTGTCCAGGCTGTTTTCCCTTTTCCTACCAGATGATAAGTCCATTGAGGGAAGTGATCTGGCTATTTCCAGTATCTCTTATGATGCCTGGGAGAAGTATGTACTCAATAAATATAGAATAGATGGATGGATGGAAAAGACAAAGCAAAAATTCACTTAAAAGGCTTTTTTTTTCCTCCTTAATTCATGTGACTGAATAAGGATATAAAGGTGTTAGTGGCAAGAGACACAGTAAGGGGACAGGTTCAAGAGGTATTTGAGTAAGAAAACCGACAAGTGTTGGAGCTAGAGATTGCTTGAATTGGAGGCAAGAAGAAGAAAAACTTAACTATGATCTTCAGATTTAGAGTTTGGTCAACTCAGTGGATGATGGTAATATTCACTAAGAGTGAATATCCAGGGGTAGGTTTGCAGGTGTAGATAAAGAGTTTACTTCTGGACAGGTCTAATTTAAGGAACCTATGGATCAAATGAAGGAAGAACAAGTCTCCTTTCATCTATATAAGGCATTTAAAAAACCCAAACAAACCAATAACTAGTAGAATGTTAAAACAATTTATACATAATGATTTTTTTGACAGTTTATAAAATCAAAGAAAATATTTTTCTTGACTGTCTGGAATGCCCTTAAACCCATCTTTGTTTCTGGAAATGATACCCATCCACAGTGGCCCACACTGAACAACAAATCCTTTGGGAAGCCTTGTCACACCCTTCCAGATATAATGAATGCACGCATAGTATATGATTTTACTTTGTCTTTAGCATTTGTACCAATGTATTCAAGCATTTGTATTCACCTTCTTTAAATATATACAAGATAGTATGATGATAAATATCATAAGTTTTGGAATCAGACAGATAAGGTCTTAAAATCTCAACTGTATCACCTATGATATGAGTGATCTAGGAAAAGCAGTTTGCTCACCCTTATCTTCAGTTTTTCTCATATGTAAAATTCAAAGGGCAACACCTACCACGAAGGGTTGAAGCCCTTCCACCTGCTTTTTCCGTTCTACTCAGCATGATGCTTTTACCTCTGCTCCAGCCACATTGACCCTTTCTCTGCCCTGTGATAACCCAGGCATGCTCTCTCCCCCTAGAGTGCTTTTCCCCCAACTGTCTGCATGGCTAGCTCCTTCACTTTTTGCAAACAGCTTCACAAAATCCTCTTCTGTCATAGGGCTGGAATAGGGAGGAAAACTCGGCTGAGTCTAATATGAAACATGCATGCATATTGACAAAGGCCGGAAGGAAATTTTTCCAAAGGAAATTATATCAGGGAGAACTATGTGTAAAATATTCCCATTATACATTATCGCCTTTGATGTAGTTTTGATATTTGAAATGCAATTAGAAGTTCAATTTCTTGGTGAGATGTTCCCTGGGTCACCTATGTAAAATTTCAGTTCCACACAGCAGTACTTCATATTTCTCATCTCTGCTTTAGTTTCTTTTTTCTCTTTCGCATTCATTACAATCTAATGCACGATATATTTTACTTATTTATATGTGTATACCAAATAGGAAAGTACACTTCTCGAAGACGGAGATTTCTTTTGTCTGTCTCGTTCGCTGTTATATCCCCAGTGCTTAGAGTAGTGCCTGGCACGTAGTAAGCACTCAAAAAATACACAGTTCACCCTGAAACAACACATGTTGAAACTCCATGAGTCCACTTAAAAGCAGTTTTTTTTTCAATAAACAAAGTACAGTACTATAAAAGTGTTTTCTTATGATTTTCTTAATAACATTTTCTTTCCTCTAGCGTATTTTATCATAGGAGTACAGTGTGTAATGCAGATAACATAGAATATATGTGTTATTTATGCTATCAGTAAGGCTTCTGGTCAACAGTAGGCTGTTAGTAGCTAAATATGGGAGTCGAAAGTTATACACAGATTTTCGGCTATGATGAGGGTTGATGCCCCTAACACCATGGTTGTTCAAGGGTCAACTGTATTTTGAATGAATGAATGAATTACATATGTGAGTTGCCTAGAATAGTTTCTGGCATGTAGCAAGCATTCAGGAAATGGTAGCTGCTCTCTGAATTTTGTAATATTTTACAAGATCTTTAGAAATCATGAAACATATTGTATTCATTACCTTATTACTTCTACTACTGCAGATAATCAATGGATGAGTGAATGAATGAACTACACAATCAAATATACAGGTTAGTTGCTTGGGTCATGATTGGTGATGTACTGTTGCTACCAAATCAACACTCCAGGGCTGGAGAAAGGCTTGGAAGAACAGTGGGTTCAGCAGAGCACCCTGCATGCCCAAGTAACTCCCCACCTTACACCACCCAAACACTTCTAATGGCTAGGTTATAATGATTGCAGCTCCCACAGTCTCTGTGGGAAAAGATATGTTATCTGTGGGTCCCAAAAGCTGAGGCAAAAGGCAAAATCTTTTACCTCTTTAACTTTCTTTGAAAATAAAATTTCCTTCACGGTAAATGAGAAATGGATTTAAAACAATCAGATGGTACTTCTTTTGCATTCACGCACACACACACACACACACACACACACACACACACACACACACGCAATCTTGACCTGAGAATTTCTAATCTTTTTTCATGCCTTTGTCTCAGTGATTTCTAGCAAGTGTGAAGATATTTTCAAAGTGTTATTAATGACTTAGAAAGTGGGAAGTGTGTCTGTCAAAACTAAACTTAGGTAGACTGGTGGCAGGCAGTACCAAGAGGTAGAGTGAACTCCCGAGTTTGAATTACAAAGAATCATTGATCCTGACAGTAAAGCATGCCTGAAAATGAAATTGACATGGAACGAATCTGACATTGAAATATTATCTTAAAATCTTGAAAAGCGTGATAGAGAATTCAATTATATAACCAAAGGGAATGGGAGAAAATGAATAAATTGGTAGTGATCTTTCCTTCAAACATGGATTTTTCTGTATAGGTCAAGTTCACTTTTACACATAATTAGTTACCCTGGTTTCTCACTTCTTTACTTAATCAATTTCAATAATGATTTAGTTTAATAATTAGAAAGTTTCGAATTCATGTTAAAGCCAAAACAAATCGAAAAAGCTACAGAAGCAATTTGAGTCCAGGTTGCAAAAAAGAACTTTCATTCAGAACTTGGGTTGAATTAATATGACACCTTGAAAGCACTGGTTGTGAATCTGGACTCTGCATCAGAGGGCCATGAACCATAGGCAAGATATTTAATCTCTGCCTTTTAAGTCCTTTAGTTGTAAAACACGAGCATGATAATTCCAACTCTATTGTGGCTGTTCTGAAGCATAAAAAAGATATGTTATTGGAACAGGCACATATAAGAAGACTGGCAAAATTCATTTTGACATATATTTGAATAAAACCGTCATGTATCTTATGGGGTTGAACAATTGTGTAAAGCCAGGAGAAGAAATGTTGGCAGTTATATTTTATCGATGGAGAAACATGGTCAGATGGGTTAAGTAACTTGCCCTGGACACCAAGCAGGGGTTAAAATCTAAAATCTTCTGATTCTTGGCTTACTGTTTCTCTTAATTCAACTACTCGTAGTAGTTGAATTAAGTGTCATATTAATGCATATTAATATGAATATGTCATATTTATTAATGAATTCATTAATTCATTAATATGAATAGTGTCATATTAATTCAACCCAAGTAGTCTATTCTTGGGTGAAGATTATAAGTATCTTAGTAGGATTTTTTCCCCCAAAGGCCTAGCCACACACTTAATGACCTGTTTGAACAGCAGATATTTTAGAAGATGCTCCTATGTACAAGGTACTATTCCACCAGCATGCAAGAGTAGAACAAAAATCTCTGCCCCATGAAGTTGTGGTGGAATTGATTAATCCAGTGAACTTTCATGAGTGCTGTCATATCTTAGACACCATCTAGGAACTTAAATATATAACAGGTCCTTGTCCTCACATCATGGATGAGGAAACATACCAAGGAAGGCTGAATGAAGATATGGCAGGTTCAGAACTCAGCAGGCTCAGACATAGTTAAGGGTGAGGGGCTTAGGTCAGCCTTAATATATCCAGAAAGCCTTCCCACGATACTGACTGATGAGCTTGGTCTTGGAGTATGAGAGGATAATCGAATTACCTGAAACCAATGAGCAAGATTCTCCCTGGAGAAAGATCTCCCCCTTGCCTTGAAAGTTAGTAGGTTTGGTTTAATACCTAGAGAATGGCATACCTGCTGGGTTATTAAACCATGTGAGCTTTCTGAAATAATTGGGTTTCTTAATGAAAAGCGAGTTAATTCTACTTTTACATAGTATGCTTTTTTAGTGGATTCAGAAATCATGTTGGTAGATTGATGTATGATTGTTATGGACCCAATGTTTGAGTCCCCCCAAAATTCATATACAGAGGACTAAACCCCCATTGTGATGGTATTTGGAGATGGGCTTTGGGGAGGTAATTTGCTTTAGATCAGGATGAGATCCTCATGAGGGCATTAGTGCCTTTATAAGAAGAGGAAGACAGACCTCTCCAAGAGCATGCACCAAGGAAAGGCCATGTGAGCACACAGCAAGAAGGGAATTGTCTACAAGCCAGGAAACAAATTCTCACCAGAAGCTGAATCTGCCGGGACCTTCATCTCAGATTTCCCGGACTCCTAAAACTATGAGAAATAAATGCCTGTTGTTTAAGCCACAAAGAATATGGAAATTTATTATAGCAACTGGAGCAGACTAAGATGATGATATACTTTTCTTATGGGATTCTGTGAGAAACAAAGCATGTGAAATTGTACATTAGCAGACAAAGATGATAGGGGCACAGACAGATAATTGAAAGAATTTATATATTTGAATTAACGGTTGGCAATGAGAAAAATATTTTCATACATAGTGAAACAGCCACACAATCTAATGGTTTCTGTGTATTCTGACTGTAGGCTAGCATGTTTGGGACCTCTCTAAGGCAATTTCCAGCTGGTCCTCTAGTATGCAAAATCTATAAAGAACTTATCAAACTCAACATCCAAAGAACAAATAATCCAATCAAGAAATGGGCAGAAGACATGAACAGACATTTTTCCAAAGAAAACATCCAAATGGCCAACAGACACATGAAAAAGTGCTCAACATCGCTCGGCATCAGGGAATTCCAAATGAAAACCTCAATGAGATACCACCTAACACCAGTCAGAATGGCTAAAATTAACAAGTCAGGAAATGACAGATGTTGGTGAGGATGCAGAGAAAGGGGAACCCTCCTACACTGTTGGTGGGAATGCAAGCCAGTGCAGCCACTCTGGAAAACAGTATGGAGGTTCCTCAAAAAGTTGAAAATAGAGCTACCATAACACCCAGGAATTGCACTACTGGGTATTTACCCCAAAGATACAAATGTAGTGATCTGAAGGGGTATGTGCACCTCAATGTTTATAGCAGCAATGTCCACAATAGCTAAACTATGGAAAGAGCCTGGATGTCCATCGACAGATGAATGGATAAAGAAGAAGTGGTATATATATACAATGGAATATTATGCAGCCATCAAAAAACCCAAAATCTTGCCATTTGCAATGACATGGATGGAACTAGAGGGTATTATGCTAAGCGAAATAAGTCAATCAGAGAAAGACATGTATCATATGACCTCACTGATATGAGGAATTCTTAATCTCAGGAAACAAACTGAGGGTTGCTGGAGTGGTGGGGGGTGGGAGGGATGGGGTGGCTGGGTGATGGACACTGGGGAGGGTAGATGCTATGGTGAGCACTGTGAATTGTGCAAGACTGTTAAATCACAGACCTGTACCCCTGAAACAAATAATACTTTATATGTTTAAAAAAAAAAAACAGTAGGAAGGGAAAAATGAAGGGGGGGAAATCGGAGGCGGAGATGAACCATGAGCAACTATGGACTCTGAGAAACAAGCTGAGGGTCCTAGAGGGGAAGGGGTTGGGTGGACGGGTTAGCCTGGGGATGGGTATTAAAGAGGGCATAGTCTGCGTGGAGTACTGGGTGTTATGCACAAACAATGAATCATGGAACACCACATCAAAAACTAATGATGTAATGTATGGTGATTAACATAACATAATAAAATAAAATTTAAAAAAATGATTTACCAAATTGAAATAAGAATTAAATTTTGAAAATCAGCTGAATACATGGAATATTTCTCAAAAAGTCCTGAAACGATTCTGAAGGACTAAGCATTAACAATACCTAAATTTATGATTAAGTTGGTCGGGTAAATCATGGCTTTGCGTACTTCTCATTTTTTTTTTAACCTACTCAAGTTTAGCTTCAGTTTAGTACGTAGTTCTGGAATTACCTAGGATTTCCTGAGACATTTTCCGCACCAACGTCCTTTCTAAGCCTGGCTGGTAGAGCAGCTTTCTGTGCTTAATGCAGGTTTGTCTGACTGGCCTAATTTATTTTTTTAATCCCATCCTCGAAGTTTTCCACACATGTTTTCATTCTTGCCCTACCATCCTGATAGTAAGTAGCATGCAGAAGTCATTTGAGGAAGCATAGTATCAATTTGGGTACAGAGTCACACTGGTTTGTTTGTTTTGGGTTTTTGCTTATATTTAGTCAATGTGTTTATAGACCATCGGCTGAGGAATTAAGCCTACTCCAGTTTTTAATACCTCAGTACGAATTTGGGACAACCTCAAAGGGCTGATTACAGATGTGTCATATTCAGGCCTGATTCAGGGGGCTATTTAAGGACATCTGGGTGGCATAGATTACTTGCTCCTGTACCAGAACTGCCCCAGTCTGGAGTAGAAGGAAATGCTAAGACAGACTTGCTCAGTTGGATTGAGGCTGGAGAGCTATTGGCAATGCATGTTAAGGAAGAACTGTCTCCCCTCATGTCCAAATCACATGCCTAATTAAATGCATATCCTGTGCTCACTACAAGAATACATGGATTCATTTACTTAGCAAATATTCTTTCACTGCTTACTGTGTATTAGGCATTCTGCTGGGTGCTGGGGACACAAAGATTAATAGAACACATTCCCTACCTAGACAGCTCACAGCATTGTGGACACTACTTTTATTAAAAAAGAAAAAGGACTCAGGTAAAAACCTAAGGTTGTCTTTTCTTTTTTTTTTTTAACTGAAAGTGGAACTACTTTGAACACACAGTAGGTGAATGAATACTATTTGCAAAACTGGGAAGAGCAGGTACCAAGAACCTTTGCTCACTTTTCTGTTCCTAGTTTAACCACAATCCAGCACACAGTATGAAGTAGCTCAGTGTTTATGGAATGAATTGATTGATTGGTCCCCCTGTCCCTTGATTGTGCAGCCCTCAACAATCTGCACTTCCCAGAACTACTACAATCCACTTACATGGGTTTGGCATTATTTTACATGTGCTATTTTTCTCACATTAATTAGATGCAGTAATGGAGACATACACTTTCTGCGCAGGGACCTGTGAAGGCCTTTCTGAACCTCCAAGCACGAAGTGCACGGCAAGGCTTGAGTGCCCAGAACCAGGAAAAGTTGACCTGAACCAGGACACTGTGATGTCCGGAGTTCTGTTCTAACAGACTAACACTTCTCACTTGGGTCCTCTGTGTTAGGACTCTGCGCCTCGAGACACTTCTGCTGGCGACTCTCCCTTGGCCACACCCTGGGTAACTGACAGGTGGTGACTCTGGAGTTCCCAGGGGTCACACTGGACCAAATGCAGCAGCAATTATCAGGCTGCTGGAGGTCCTCTCCAGCATCCCAGCCCTTATGATCCTCAGCGGTGTGAGACCTATTGGAAATTCAGAATTAGAGGGTCAGAGTGCCATGTTTTAAACAAACTCGTTTTAAAACCTGGATCAACGCCAATGGCCCAGGCCATTTAGAACTTGGTTATTGCTTACTGAGTGGGACTGACTTTCAGATCTTTCCTTACTTGATGGGTACAAAATATTTGGGAGCTCAAACCTGAAATCATCTGTTACCACATACCAGAGTTTCCACCCATGGATTAAAGAGCAGGTTAAGTTAAATTACACCATCTTGTCCCAGACTCACTAAGGATGAGAAGAACAGGGTCCCTGAAGGTCTATAATATGGATGGAAGGCAAGATGGCTTAAGCAAAGGGCTTTTCAAAACTAATTTTTAAGAAATATATCTTATGTGGTGATGTGTATGCGTTCTTTGGGGATTTAAAAAAATCAGATTCTCTAAGAAACAAAGCAATTTAGAGGACTATCAACTGAAAAATATACTAGATACAAAATACATTATTTTTCATCCACCTTATGGAATATCCTTAGAAAGATGTAGGAAAGGGAAAATAATTTCTGCTCATCTTATATATTTCAGGTTCTTTGCAAGCTACAATTTATTGCTGAGCACTACAATGTCAGGCTTTGTTCTAATGAAATATAATCCTCAAGTGGCTGTGAGCAATAGCCAAGGAAGCTATATATTTTATATTGAATACATGTACAAATCCAATTAAATGTTAGAAAGCAACTTCACAAATTATTTTTAAGGTACAATGTATGTAACAGTGTTTCAGGAAAAATATAAGTTAAGTAATAAAAATGTTTTATTTCAAAATTTTTTGTGAGTTGTTTTTCATTATAGGCAATATTTAATCTTTTTTTTTTTTTAGGTAGATTAACACTTGTCATTTTCTCTATTCACTAAATGATATTCAATTTCTTGTTTACCTTTATTTCATTTTGGTTTTAAGTTTTACATAGACTCCAAGCTATAGGCTTAAGTGGTTTAAAAATGGTTATAGATAATGGGCAAAGATGAAAACAGAGATGAGTTAAGAGGGAAAATAAAAAGCCAAAATGATTAAAAGTTAAAGACAGAAGGGTTAACGTAATATTTAGAGGAAATTACACTTTACAAATTAATTTAGCATTGAATGTCATGCTCGATAAGCTTATGTTCTGGACATACCAGAAGATATACCAGCTCCTTTCTCCCACGTACTCCATTTGAGTAGCTGTTATTTCTTTTTCTTTTCTTTTTCTTCTTCTTCTTCTTCTTTTTTTTTTTTAAGGGGAGAGGGGTGGACAGAGGAAGAGGGAGAGAGAGAATCTTAAGCAGGCTCGCGTGGAGCCTGACACCGACTCAATCTTACAACCCTGAGATCATGACCTGAACAGAAATTAAAACCACTTAACCGATGAGCCACCCAGGTGCCTCTCAGTCGCTGTTATTTCTGAGGAAAAATCCTTTAGGACTGCTAACCACATGAAGCAATTGTGAGATATTCAGCATTATATGGTGTTTACTGCAGTTAAAATTGAAGAAAGAATACGATTTGGTGTACTCATAAGAAGAAACTTAGTATAGATCTGAAAATCCTTTATTTCTCTTTTACAGAAGAATCAATGATGAAAATGAAAACAAAAACAAAAAACAACAAAGTAAGACAAATAAATAGTATTTTGGATTTCCTGCAAAGCACACAGCATGAATGCTCCAGCAATCTACCTGCTATAATTTTGCATCAATAAAATGTATTTTATTGGCTATATTTACATATAAAAATAGATTTTGACTATTTTTACATATAAAAATAATTCAATATAATTCATCTGAGTGGAGGAATAGGAGTCAAAAATAAATTTCAGAGTTCCATAAAAATTTCATTGTTCATATCTGTTTCTTATCTTTTTTTGTTAACTACATAATCTTGAAAACTGAGGTGTGTGCCACCCTGAAAAAAATAACAAGTAAAATTTCTAGATTTTTATCATAGAATCTATGTTCTAGACTTTACAACAGTATTCAACTCATTGCACAGTAATTGGATGCTTATCATGTTAAAGGAGATAGCAGATATATGCCATAAATCATAATCCAAGGCAGATTCTTTCAACGTATTTTATAGTCATTACTTTTATATATAATTATATTGCATTATATAAATATATATTATATTATATAGATATAATATATAAATTATATTGGAAAGAAAAACAATTGAGGAGAATTTAAATTCACCTCATACATTTTAAATCAATTAAACAATTACGAATTTTTAAATTTTTAACACTTGTTATGTATTAAGGGAAATAATCAAAATCTATATGGATGAAAATGAGAATTAAAACTGTAAAAGACAGGGAGCTGAAGGAGAAGATCATCCCCACAGGTGCTTTGGCATGCCAAAGACTTCTACTCTGTCCATAACCTGCTCTTGAATTAAAAAACACAGGGTTCACGACCCAGTAATTGCACTATTGGGTATTTACCCCAAAGATACAGATTTAGTGAAAAGAAGGGGCACCTGCACCCCAATGTTCATAGCAGTAATGTCCACAAGAGCCAACCTGTGGAAGGAGCCAAGATGTCTTTCAACAGTTGGATGGATAAAGAAAATGTGGTTCATATATACAATGGAATATTACTCAACCATCAGAAGGGATGAATACCTACCATTTACATCAACGTGGATGGAACTGGAGGGGATTATGCCAAGAAAATAAGTCAATCAGAGAAAGACAATTATCATATAGTTTCGCTCATAAGTGGGATATAAGAAATAGTGCAGAGGATCATAGGGGAAGGGAGGGAAAACTGAATGGGAAGAAATCAGAGAGGGAGACAAACCACGGGAGATTCTGGACTCCAGGACACAAAGTGAGGTTGCAGAAGGTGAGGTTGGTGGGTAGATGTGGTAACTAGGTGATGGGCATTAAGGAGGGCATGAGATGTAATAAGCACTGGGTGTTATATGCAACTAATGAATCACTGAACATTACATCAGAAACTAATGATATACTATATGTTGGCTAACTGAATTTTTAAATAAAGCAAAACAAAGCAAAACAAGAAAACACAGGTTTAAAAGAGAAGAGCAATTTAATATATAATGGTGGTAATTTTTAAATTCTTACTTATGTTCCATTCTATGTTAAAAACCAGTAAGTTATAGTTATAACTAACAGGATATACAATTATATTTAGGTTTTATTATTCTTTTGGTGAAAGCTGACTTCTAGTCATTTAAGAAAATATCTCAGTGATATAGAATCTTCATCTATAAATTAAACAAGTTCAAGCAAATGGTCCCTTTGGTCCTGTTAAATATAACAATAGTTAACATTTATTAGGCACTCACAATACACCAGAGACTGCTCTAAGGGTCTTACATATATTAAAAGCGCATTAACATTTGTTAATCAAGCTTATATAATGTCCTCCCCAAAAGAAAAAACAGAACCGTTTCATGGGTTTATGAAGATTGTACTCATTTCTAATTTTATTTGCATAGAAACTGAATCAAATAATTACTTGTATTATTTCCCTAATTTTCAAATAACTACATTTCCTAGACACCAGCCTGCCTTTCCACCATCCTTACCTTTCTATTGTGACCTATTTCTTTCCTACTTCCTCCTCCTCAATCACCAGTTTCCATCTCCTCTAGTGTCATATTGGCCGAATCTGTCTTGTCCCAATTTCCTGCTGGTGTTCTCAGGGCTGGCCAAATCCGCAATATTGTGGTAAGGAAGCTGAACAGCAGAGGGTAGCTTCAGGAACTTTCTACCTACTCTTTCCACAAGAGGCAAACTAGAAACCAAAGTATATTTTTTAAGTCTCCAAAATGTGTTTTTTTAAAACACAGGGTGCCTCACTAATTGAACAATGTTGCAAAGGGCACATCTCTATTTTATGATGTCCGTTCAATGTGAGTCATTATAATAGAAAATTAAATGATGCTTTTCTAGAGTGTTACAAATAAACAAGTAACTGATATTATTTACCCATTTATTTAATGGTATAAGCAAACGTTAATATAGAAATTTCAGCAGTGAATAAGATGTCTTTGTTAACAGTGACACTTTATTTCATTTGACTAATGCAGATGTGTCCTCTGCTCATAAATTATTCAATGAAGTGCTAAAATCTTCTCAAGATTTGCCTCTACAAAATGGTTTGGTGGGTGGATTTTCTTTCTAGATGCACAAATTATGTAAACTCTTAATTTGGAGGACAGAAACTATGAGAGTGTTTTTGAAACACTTACATTTTTTTATAAAATTAAATTTCATTGGAAAAAAACCCCTCATCTGAGTTTGTTTCATATTCTGTACCCATTTTCAAACAAATGCTTTTTTGATAGAAAATCCAACTTAAAAAGAAATTGTTTCTTTTCTAGTCAACTAAGCCACAGATATTTGAAACAAACTTTCTTAGGATGGCAAATATAATATTTAGTAGCGATCTTTAAGTGTTCTAGAGATATTTAAATACTTTCAAGATGAAAAGAAATAATTTTATTGGCTGGTTCATCTAATTTTTATTACTCCATAAAATATTAAGTCAAATTATCAATTTTTTCATGAGATCTTATAATGGTTATTGCAACAGAAACATAAGCAAATTTTCTCAGAGATCTCTATCGTCATTAACGTATGATTATGTTACTAAACATGACTGCAAATAAGATAAAACTATACTCGTAACACTGGAATGTTTATGCAGTGAACAAAGTCAACACATTCTAACACATTCAAACTAAAACAGGTTTCATCTAATTAGTTGAAATCTAAGCTAAGCAATAATAAGAAAAAATAAACTAATGGTTACTTTGTTAAACTAGATGGAGTCGAACCCTTTAAGCCTAAAAATCTTGAAAAATTGGCGAGGTGCTCGAGAAACTGCTTCCTGAAAAATCACATGGGTGTTTATTATTCTGTTAAGGGATCTATAGAAAAGTGGGGAGACCCCAAAGTGTTGAGAAATAGCAATATGGAGCCATCTTTTTGACATCTTTATTGAAATAATTGCGAACCACAGACCTACTAGCATAGCTGCTATCCCCCAAAGGATTCAGTGATGAATCATTTAAAAAAGACATTTAATTTGTAGGCACTTGGCGGAAATAATACTAGAAAGTAGCAGGCTGAACACCTGTCCAAAGACACCCCAAAGAAACATGCTGCCCCTGAACAGACCTTTTCAATATAAGATGACTTCTCAAACTCAGTGGGTAAAATGATTTAGAGAAGGATTATTGAGAATTATGATAAACTTTGATGACATGTAACAAACTTGCTTTTTTCCCTTTAGGTTTGCCTAAATGTATGGGCATCCTTAATATCTACATTTGTTCCCACTTACATCCAAGGAAGGTACTCTCCCCAAAGTGAAAATAATCTTCAATTGACTTCAGTCATTTTGGGAGGTCTGAAGAGGGCAGAAATGACCGATGCGCAAATTTCTCCAAACTGAGAAAGAATGCTGGCTGATATTCTTTCCTTATAGATTTCCCCTTGACCTTGTGATACTGCATGATACAGAAAATTGAACTGGGATTATAGAGAGTTTATGTCTAAATAGCTAGAGGAAACAAAGATTTGATATTGCAAAATATTCAGTTCAATGAGAATTAGATTTTTTTCCATGTGTAAATCTGGGCACATAGCAGGCCCTTTGCAACTAGCCATTACAAGACATGTTGTATTATATATTATACCCATTTTCATATGAAGCTTTTCATCTGGGTGTAGTAATTTTATGTAGCTCTATTAGCTCTATTTATCCCAACAATGTGTGGCTAGAAAATACTGTTTTTCTTTTGCCTACTGAGAAATCATAAATAAAGAAGCCAACTAATTTTCTTTTTATGAGTGATTTCATTGGTTGGAAGTAGGCATTATCAGAAGTCCATATTGGCAGAACCAAGACACCTCATATCCCAAATATGGATGGCTTTTGCATTATTTCAATTATCAATTAGAAGCTCTATCTCAAGTGACACTAGGCATCAATGATAACATGAACAACAACAATAAACACACATAGGATTTTCTGAGTGTTAAATATTGTTTTAAGTGCTTGGCATATCCTCATTTATTAAATCCTTCCAGTAATCCTATGTGGTAGTTACTATGATTATTACTGCTATTTTCTGTATGAAGAAAACCTAAAGCATAGAGAGATTGAGTAACTTGTTCAAATTGACATAGCTGCGAAGTAGTAAAGTCAAGATTCAAACGAGGCAATAGGATTTTGGAATCTATTGCATTAACCACTATTGGTTAGTAAATATAGACTCAAAGCGTTTATTATATCTACATAGAAGACTATTCTGCAAAATAGCTGATATATAGTCTTTAAGACTATAACTGGGATGAATGATCGAAAAAGCTGAGGCACAATTTTAGATTTAGGAAGACTAAGAAATATGGTGGCCCTCTGAAGTGAAGGTCCTCATTGTGAGCATGGACTAGAGAAATATCACTATAAACAGTATTATTGGGATAATTAGGGAAATTCAAATAAGGTCTGCAGATTTGATAACATTATATCGATGCTAAACTATCTGATTTTTAAAGTATATTATGATTATTTAAGTGAATATCCTTGCTCTTTAATAAATAACACCATAGTATTTGGGATTAAAGAGGCATGATGTCCTCAGCTATGATACACACACAGGGAGAATAAGCAATAAACTGAATGTGGCAAAATGTTAACTATTGGTGAATCTGAATAAAAGGTATATGGGCTACATAGCGCTATGCATGCAATGTTTTCCTATAAGTTAGGTAGTATTTATTCTAAAGCCCAAGATATGGAGAGAGTGATAGAAAGGATTTATCCAGTGTTTTAATATTTGCAACACATTTTTACATTGTGGACTATGAGGGTAAAGTTGTACCATAGCTGATATCTGTCTGCAAAGCCATTAGACAAGAGGAGACATGTTGATGACATACTGTCCTGCAGAAAGATGTGTAAGGAAGCCCTCTCCTGGAGTTTTATTTTAGGCAAAATAAAGTGTTAGCCAGTAGTTTATGCTGGTGAAACTATATCAAGTAACCTAATAAAAGTAAGTATTCAGGAGGAGAATTTAAAAGATATTTGTTTAGGATACTTAATATGATTCCATGTAGCCCGTGGCTTAAGTATCAAGAAAAAAAATCTTTATTGTCTATAATTGTAGACATATGTGTTTAATAAAATATTTTTATGCCAGCAAGCCAGCCAGCATATATGGAGATGATGTTATGAAAGTAATTTTTCCTGTTCTTTCCACTTTGAATTCCAGTCCGAAACACCTGTGTGTCACTGGCAGTTTGGCAAGAGCCCTGACTTGAGAAAAGAACTGGGTTAAGCCCTTGCTCTGTCACCAACTTGCGATGTGACCATGGAAACTGCTTTTACTCTGTTTCTATGAATGCATCTGTGAATGGAAGTAATGAAAATCTATCTTGCTGTGCTCTTGTGAAAGTCTAAAACACTTGCCACATATTAAAAGCATAATATGTTTCAGTTTTTAAAATTACATATATGCAATTTTAACTTTAATATATATTTATAATATATTAATTTAATAATAATTTACCTAGGAATAAACCTAACCATAGAGATGAAAGACCTACACTCTGAAAACTATAAAACACTGATGAAAAGAATTCATATATATAATATATATGGCAGTTAAAAGAAGGAAGAGTTCTGGCAAAGTGTGTAGGACTGGTAAAATATCCACTATTTCATGGTTTCACTAGAGCTAGCCCCCCATGTTTAATAACCCTTAATAATACTTAAAGTACATTCTTTGTGCTTAAGCATGATACGAGACTATTTTTTTGAAAGACTTGGAAGGAGATGTAAGTGTCCCTATGACAACTTAAGAAAAGTGAAATATGTAGAATTCAAACTGTCATAAGAAAATAATAGATTTAAATGAATTAAATCTTGAAATGATTGGGGGGGGCATTTATAGGCATAACTGCCCTGCCTCCAACTAAGGCATCATTGACAGTTAAATCTTTTGGTAGTCTGAATATCAGAAAAAGATTATTCTTTTTCTCATTAATTTATTATTTATTTCTGTTTTCTTTTTTAAGTTACACATACACAGAACTTACAGGTGATAGCTGTTGTTCAAATGAAAATATATACTCGGTATTCATAAGTACCGAGAGACACTATTGATTGTACCCCTAATTGGCATTTCTACTTTCTCTTGCTAAAAGAACTCAAATTTTGTTCTGACACAGTGTGTTCAGCCTCCAAGGATGGATATTACTTGATTTAAGCTAGGATTTCTCAACCTTGGTTATTGACATTTTAGATGGGATAATTCCTTAGTGTGTGGGATTGTCCTGTGTATCACAGGCCATTTAGCAGCGTCCCTGGCTTCTGCTCACCAGATACCTATAGCACCCATCCCCCAGTTGTGTGACATCCAAAAATGTCTCCACACATTGCCAAATGTCCTGGGGAGGCATGGGCAAAATCGTTCCCAGTTGGAGAGCCCCTGTTTAAACCAATCATGGTAGCTCCATCCCCACACGAGAAGAATTATTCTAGGGAGTGCTATAGGACCAGTGCTGACCAACAAGACACAGGCAGATATCTGCTGTTACTTCTGGGAAAGCTTCCAAAGCAAGATATATGAAGAGAAATTTCTTTGGTACATTGTCATGTGAGAATTTGGGTTGGGGTAATTAATGGCACACACACGCACACCTTCCTTTCTGCTGGAAAGGTAGGAAATAATGTGCAGCTATTAAGGAAGAGTCTGTTTTTCTCCAGTGCACAGGGAACAGTGTCTATTTAAATACTGGAGCATAAGTTATTTGCTTGTGACTAAGACTCACAGTCATTGTAAATGTTTATGCACAAACTCTTTAGTGACCAAATTGAAACTTGATATAACAAAATCAGGTCTTCATTCATCCAGTCATTCAACAATTATTGAATGCTCACTGCGTCATAGGCATTTCGCGATAGTACATTGCTATGTACATCCAGCTCGTCTAGTTGTTAACATTAACTCTTCCTACAGAATGTTAGCTGATTCTCTGGAGGTCAGGATGGCTAGTCCATGTCTCAGTACTGCTGTCCTAGGATAGTGTTGACTGCCAGCATCATGTAAAGTGAACAAAAGCAATAAAATCAAATGCCACCACCATAGGCAAGGGAGCTAGACCTGCATAGTTTAACTCATGGTCTGTCTCTTAGGAGCAGGATACTTAACCTTTCTGAACCACAATATCATTGTCTCCAGAGCATCTGTGACAACCAAGTGATGGGATGTATCTGAAGTGTGCAGCCCAGGAACCTGGCACAAAATGGAGGCTTAGCCTCCATTAGTCCCTCTTTTTCTGTGGATCTCCAAAATTGTCTTTCAACTTTCTAGCATTTTTTACTCTTTTTTTTTATTAACATATAATGTATTATTGGTTTCAGGGGTACAGGTCTGTGATTCATCAGTCTTACACAATTCACAGCGCTCACCATAGCACATACCCTCCCCAGTGTCCATCACCCAGCCACCCCATCCCTCCCACCCCCCTTCCACTCCAGCAACCCTCAGTTTGTTTCCTGAGATTAGGAGTCTCTTATGGTTTGTCTCCCTCTCTGGTTTCATCTTGTTTCATTTTTCCACTATGATCCTCTGTCTTATTTCTTAAATTCCACATATCAGCGAGATCATATGATAATTGTCTTTCTCTGATTGACTTATTTCGCTCAGCATAATACCCTCTAGTTCCACATCACTGCAAATGGCAAGATCTCATTCCTTTTTATGGCTGCACAATATTCCATTGTGTATATATATATATATATATATATATATATATATATATATATACCACATCTTCTTTATCCATTCATCTGTCGATGGACATCCAGGCTCTTTCCACAGTTTGGCTATTGTGGACATTGCTGCTATAAACATCGGGGTGCACGTGCCCCTTCAGAACACTACATTTTTTGCTTTAGGGTAAATACCCAGTAGTGCAATTGCTGGGTCATAGAGTAGCTCTATTTTCAACTTTTTGAGGAACCTCCATACTGTTTTCCAGAGTGGCTGTACCGGCTTGTATTCCCACCAACAGTGTAGGGAGGGTTCCCCTTTCTCTGCATCCTCGCCAACATCTGTTGTTTACTGACTTGTTAATTTTAGCCATTCTGATTGGTGTGAGGTAGTATCTCATTGTGGTTTTGATTTGTATTTCCCTGATGCCGAGTGATGTTGAACACCTTTTCATATGTCTGTTGGCCATTTGGATGTCTTCTTTGGAAAAATGTCTTCATGTCTTCTGCCCATTTCTTGACTGGATTATAAGTTCTTTATAGATTTTGGATACTAGCCCTTTATCTGATATGTCATTTGCAAATTTTTTGCTCTTTTCTCAGAGAAAGAAAACACTTGTTAAAAGTTCATGATAAAAAAAAGTTCATGAGTACCATGAACATCCTCACGAGTACCATGATGGTACTTTCATACTCCAAATCCACACTTTCATACTCAAAACTGACTGGAAAAAAATTTTGTTGGAGTGAAACATGACTGTCACCTCTGTAAAAGGCCCAGGTGGACTACAAATCAAGTCAATGTTGGCTTTCTCAAGCAAACACACAAGCCGTCTAATGCAGTCCTGGGCACAGAATACTAAGTAAGTGGTAGCTTATTATTTTTGCCATTAACAACTCCAAGTGAGAGCCTGACAGAAGCATGTTTCTGTAAAAAAAAAAATACATATATGTCTATATAAACTTAATACCTAATTTAGTGCAACAGGTAACTCATGTGAGAAGTCTATTAGTGTCTTTATGTTTATTCAAAAAATAGAGGCTAACACCTCCTAAATGTCTATCCACAAACACTGAGAGAGGGAAGGAGGGAAGGAGGAGCAGAAAGAATCTGTAAGGAAAGGAACTACTTAATACTTAATAAAAGCAGTAAAATAGCAATAGCAACTGCGTGGAGACAAAAGAATGAACAGTTTTCTTGATAGTAGTTCATCTTATTGGCACTAAATCGCTCGTAAGAGCCCTGTTTGCACTTTACAATAAGAAAGCCAAAGTCAATGAAGATTTCAAGCCTAAATATCACTGCATTTAATATATATAAACCCAGTGTTCCTGGTTTGCAGCCTTGTAAAATAAATAGACATAATTGCAGCCAGTGGCATAATAAAAGGAGGGTAGCACATATATATTTACAGAAAATGGTTTACTAATAACACAAAACATATATGTGTGTACATGTGTGTATATATGTATAAATTCTACATTTTTAAAGCTGGGATTATACATGACAATCACAGTTCTTCCCAGAAAAAGTAATGATGTTTGTTTTCCCCCCAACCACATACATTTGACATTTTTCTCATTATATTCAACCTAATTAAGATTTTAGACATTTTGTTTTCATTATATCATTTGGCATGTTTTTGTGTGCACACCTAAATACTTAAATGCTTCAAATATGAAGATTGGATTTTAATGTAGGATAGCCAAGGGTGTTCTGCTAGGTGCTTTTGCTATTCATTTTTCACAGAAGCCAGCACACCCAAAAGCGGACCAACGTTAAAACATGTTCCCATCCCAATTCAGTGAGGTGTTAGGGTCTGTGGCTGAAATTGAGAAAAATGAATGATTAATCATGTCTAACGTACTGGTCAGGTTTGCACATTGGTATTTATGTTTTCTGCTGCTATTTTATGATGGTGTTCCAGAGAAAGAGATGCTGATTTTTGCACCACTGACATTTTTAAAATAATGGTGATTTATGCTGTGCTTTTATTTTTGCTCAGGTTTCAGAAGAGCAGAGGAGAACACAATCTAATACCACAGCAATCTGCTGTAATCCTACTGTGTGCAAGGCATTTATATTGTAACATTCTCTTCTTTAAAACTCTTCAACTGCTTTCTGTTGAACTGAGTATAAAACCCCATCTCCTTGCTCTGAGGACAATGGTCTTCCAGCATTTTTTTTCTGACTTTTCCCTAAAATAATGTAGAAAAACTAGGTCCTATCCCCACATGTTTTAAGTCAGTATTTAGACATTTGAATGTCAGTTAAAATGGTCTCAAAACATGAAATTTCTGGCTTATTATTATTGTATCTGTGCTTTATCTATTTTCATCAAATCACTGGAACTGAAGACATTTTTTTTTTCACTTTTGGGAACATGTCTATGATACCACTATTTTTTTTTAAAGATTTTATTTATTTATTTGAGAGAGTGAGAATGAGAGAGAGAGAGAGAGAGCACATGAGAGGGGGGAGGGTCAGAGGGAGAAGCAGACTCCCTGCTGAGCAGGGAGCCCGATGCGGGACTCGATCCCGGGACTCCAGGATCATGACCTGAGCCGAAGGCAGTCGCTTAACCAACTGAGCCACCTAGGCACCCGATACCACTATTTTTTAATACTTGTCCTACATGTCAAACCAATCAGCCAAAAAGAATGTATTTAAAAAAGGGTACAATTATTTAAAACACAGACACAATATGGTCTCCCCAGCTAAGAGATGACTTCTGAATTCTAGCTCTTAATTAGATAAAGATGGAATAATGACTAGATGGATGGATAGACAGAAGATGATAAATGGATTGATGGATGAGAGGGGGTGATGAGGGGACCTCGTCATGAATATTTCACTGGATAAAAGAAAGCAAAACTGCCTTAGGTCTTGGTTGTTTTGCTCTTTTAGGATTCTTTCTCATGAGCACGGCATTGACTTCTGCCCTGGGACACTGCACCAAAAGTCAAGATGGGTGGCAGATGTGCTTTCTTTGACTAAGTGGGAAAAGGACAAGTACAGGAGATGTGGGAAAGGAAAACCTGCAGAGCCCAGGTGCATTCTCATTGGGATCGATCTTAGGGAAGAGTGAGGAATAGAAGTGGAGAATCAGAGATTCTTTTAGATCTAGTGATGTACCCTGGGAAGACTTCATGGACCTCTGGAGGCACACAAACCTGTCAGAGTGGTCCGCTTTAGCATGAGCAGGTCCTTGCTGACCTCAGGATTCTCTCCTGTCACACTGGCCTTCCTTCAGGTGTTCAAACAAGCCAAGAACATTTCTTTGCCTTGGGGTCTGGCCCTTTCCAGAGGGTTCTTTCCTTCGCCCTTCACATCTGACTCATTGTTGCCCATAAGGTGCCAGCTTAAGTTGTACTCCTTGGCCATGCAATATCTGTATCAAACTTACTTGCTCAGTTTCTATGAATTTATTTGCGTCTTTCATAACATTTAACTCTTTGTATTTTTGCTTTTTGTTTACTCCTATGTGGCATTATCCACCACCCTCCTTGGAGTCAGGAATCACGTCTACTTTTGTACCAGGGTAGCCCCAGGGCCTGGCTCAGTGTCTGGACACTGTAAGCTAAATAGACCAATGAAAAGCCCTCAAAGCATAGGAAAATGTAGAAAGCAGCAGGAATTAACTTTTCATTGATTGAGAATATAAAGCTACTCTGGCCCTGCCATATTTTCATTGCATTAGACAATTCAATTTTTACTGTGTACTGGGTTTGAAATATAGGCCAGAATTCTTTCAAGTAAATGTAAATATATAATAAAACTTCATAAGGTTATATACAAAATCATTCCTTACCTGCTATAGGGGATTTACTAGGCATAAGTATTCAGATTTCACCTATTCAAAGTACTGCGGGTGGTGGGATGTTGAGAGGGTGAGTATTTGATTACCAGACAATAACACAAGGAAGTAACAGCAGAAAGGACAGAGATGATGAGATCGGAGAAAGCAAAAACAAAACCCAACAAACGAGAAGACCTTGGCTGAAGGCAACTAAAAGTCACCAGAAGATGCTTAAAATCTACATGTAAAAATATTAAAAATATTCCAGTCTTTTTAATATTTTAAGAGTAAATCTGGATAGTATACAACCCAACTAAAGTAATGATCAGGAAGAGAACATTAAGGATAAAAAGAGGAAGACATAAGTCCAGCATATTGAATTTGCTGATATGATTTTAAAGAAGTTCTCGGGGACGACTGGGTGACTCAGTTGATTACACATCCGACTCTTGGTTGTGGCTTTGGCTCAGGTCATGATCTCAGGGTCCTGGGATTGAGCTCCACATGGAGCTCCACACTCAGTGAGGAGTCTGACTGGTATTCTCTCTCTCTCCCTCTCCCTCTGCCCCTCCCCCTGTTCATGCGCATGCTCATTCTCTTTCTCTCAAATAAATCTTTGAAAAAAAAAAGGTTCTCACCAATACGATGCAAGATATTGCTAAGGTGCTTACAGTCACAGGAAGTTATTGAGATTAGAAGCTAATTGAGGGGCACCTGGGTGGCTCAGTTGGTTAAGCATCTGCTTTTGGCTCCGGATGACTCCTGATCCAGGAGTCCCGCAATCAAGCCCCACATCGGGCTCCCTGCTCAGCGGGGAATCTGCTTCTCCCTCTGAACTTCCCCCTTCTCGTGCTGTCTCCCTCTCTCTCTCTCAAATAAATAAATATTTAAAAAAGAAACTAATTGATAATGAGGAAAACTTTGTATTAAATTAATGCATAGTATGTTAGCATAATAACCTCATAGGCGTGGATTTTTATTATTACGAATATGGAACTGGAATGTGAGACAAAGGATTTAATGGTTTGAACTCATTTCTTTTATCTATTTCAGATTTCTCATATTGATCCAAATGAAACTTTTTAAAAAAATTATTAAAATATATTGGTTTCTTTTGTTGACATAGTTCTATGGGTTGACCCATGTCTTCCTGAACTTTCTCTGGCTGAGGGAAAACAACATCCCTCTCTGAGAACCTATAGCAGCCTGCATCTGCCACAGAACGGTGGCGCAATATGTGTTTACTGAACACATGAGTGATTCAGGGACTAAAATAAGAAAATAAGATTTGCAACTCAAAAGCTTTTTAACTGATTAAATAAGCAGCATCTATCCCTTGGATGACATTTATTATCCTAATGCATCATGTCAGGAGAACTTCTGAGTAGTTAGGATTAAACTTCTTTATTCAAAGTTATTTTATTCCCAAATGGTTTCACAACTTTTCCCCCTAAATTAGCTGTTGTGAAGATGAAACACTTTCTAAAATGGAGTTCCCATTTCTGAGCTGTGAAGAGCCTCTTTAGGTTATAGAAAACAAAAAGAACACTTACAGTATGTAACAAATACAATCCCTCTGACATGAATTTAATATCTGTTTCAAATGAACCATATCTTTCTTGATGTACATTCACCTTTTTAGACATGATTTTATTGGGCATTGCAAGGGTTTTCTATGAACTCGTCGCCCCAAGTTGATTTAATGGAGCCAAGTCAATATACATATTTCTGACTTCAGATATTCAGAGACTTTAATCCTATTAATGAATAACTTTCTGAGAATTTACATTTATAATAATGTATTTTGTAACTTATTTTGAGGAATGTAATCTATTACGGAATAAAAACTGCCAAAAAAAGTCAGCAATCTTGCCTTGTCATGATGTGAACCTGAGTATATCATTTGTTTTCTCTCATATTAACATTTTCTCATCCCCAAAATGGGCACAATGTTGACAGTAGCTACCACTTAGAATTGCTAAGTGTTATGGACTGAATGTTTATATCTTCCATATCTCATACGTTGAAACGCTAGCCTCCAGTGTGATGGTATCTGAAGATGTGCCCTTTGGGGAGTAATTAGGTCTAGATGAGGTCATGAGGGTGGAGCCTTTATAAGAAGAGGAAGAGACCAGAGCCTGCCCTCTCCCTCATGTGAGGAGATAAGAAGGCAGCTCTCTGCAAGCCAGAAAACAGGTTCTCACCAGACACTGAACCTGCTGGCACCTTGATCTTAGACTTTCCAGCCCTCAGAATTGTGAAAAATATGTTTATTATTTAAGCCACCCAGTCTGTGGTATTTTGTTACAACATCCTGAGCAGACTAAGACATTACGAAGATAAAATGATACAGATTTCTTTATAAACTACAAATAATTATGTGCAATGAAGCACTAGTAACAATAACAATGACAGTTAACTTTTCTTAAGCATTAACTGCTGTCTGGATCACTTTTCACATACAAGCTCAGCTAATCTCAAAACTCAGTGACTTAGACACAATCAATCCCATTTTACGGACAAGAAAATTGAAACAAAGAGAAGTCATGCAATTTGCCCAATTTCTAACCAATGGTGAGATGTGGAGCTGAGACCCAAATATATAAAATATTAATAATCAACCTCTTCTATCACTTCATATTCATCAATATCCATATCTCTTTTTTTTAAGTTGAAAGCCTTGGAAGGCAAGGCTCACATTTTTTCTGGCCTCTTTCATAGTATAGAATCATGTCAGGGAGGGGTATCAATATTTATTTATCAAATACATTTATTATGGTGCACCTGTTCTGGTAACCGACTGAAAAATAAGCAAATAAATGTCAAGAAACAATGCATATATCACATTATTAAAATGACGTTTTAAGGAAAAGCTAGGTAGAATGATTGTGTGTAAGTGGAAAATGTCTGAAATGCACATTAAATGGCACATTGACTTTATCTTTATGGTTCCATTGTGCTATCAAGAGATGTTTCAGCCCAGTTGCATTAAACTGTCTAGGTCAGTGTCCTGGCAGAAAGCAAATGGCACACTCACAAGAGGTGACAGAGAGTGTTTAATTAAGGTGCTCTTTAAAAGCCTGTGGCACAGTAAGAGAAAGTAAGGTGATAGTAAGGTGACTCCTAGGTGTTGCAAGAGCTGTAGGTCACCATCAACTTATGCACCTTGAGGTGGAAGGGGTGGGGTGGGGTACCATGAGACACTTAGAACTTTAGGGGAAAGATAACCCAAACGAGCTAAGACCTGTGGAGGAGAAACTCAGGAACTGACAACTCACAGAGGATTAACAGAGAGGGAATGGAGGAGACAAATAATTCAGTCACATTCTGTTCCTGTCTTTCTATCTGATGGAGTTTTCCATTGGCCCAAAGCAACACAAAGTCAGCAGGCAAGAGAACCTTTTGCTATAACTCCTAAAGGTCAAAGCAAAGTGGATCTGGGGGAACAAACAGAACATCCATCATGGCCATTGGCGGGGAGGGTTTCCTGTTAGAGGAAACGTGGTTCCAGTGATCTTGGAAGATTAGTGTGTACATACATAGAGGATATAGTCCAGGCTCTCCACAAGAAGTATTACAGCAATCTGTAAATGAGGGGTATATCCCAAAGTATTCCATAAATACACACCTAGACAACATGATCAGGATATGCTACACCTTCTTGAGCTTAGGGATGTGGGATAGATATTCTGGGCCTTCTCTGTCTAAACTCTTCACTGAGCAAAGACAGCATTCTCTGAAAAACTTAAAGGAGAATCTAAAATTCACCAGAACATGGTGCTTGCTGTCTACCTCATTTCACAGAGTAGATTACATATGAGAAACTTTTACTTGACTCGTTCTTAAACCATATTCTTAAATGGCTTCTGAACTCCTACAAAATATCAGGTCATATAAACCTTCATAGTGTTTTGAAACGGTTCAGTGTGCTAAAAACAGTTACGCTTCAGCAGGACCAACATGCTCCAGGGCAGCATATATTTTGACTAGATGTACCAAATAATGAGGATCTCTCTGTGCCTCAGTTTGCTTAATGTGTATAAAAATGGGAATCCTTCCTGAATCTGACATTCTCCAATTCCCTGTGTTGTTTGACCAAGGATGGAAGTGAAAAGTAGAAGAAAAGTTTTAGGGATGAGACAGGACTCTCCCAGAAGCAGAATAGGATGAGAGTCAACAAAGATTTAGGCAGAGAGAATTATTTTTCCTGAATAACATTTTTGGGGGACAGAAATTCCCTATTCTGCTCCTTTGTTCACAATTCCTCTGGGGATGATTAGAACATTCTATGTCATTTCTCTATGCCATCAAAGAAAAGATTTAAAATTTATCTTGGGGGAGATAGCTATTGGTTCAACATAACTGATTATGCATTGCAATTTAAGCTAAGAAATAGCTTATTTTTCCCATTACCTAGAAAAAGTGACTAGAAAAAGATTATTGCACACACAGCCAAACAAAAAGTATTAATAAAAAAGCTAAATTTTCAGTAAAGATACACTCCTTTCCAACTTTGAACTTGCACACATGCTTTTCTCCTACTTGGAATCCTCTCTTTTTTCCAAGTCAATTCATACTTACAGATCAAAACTCAACAATTTTTTTACTCTGAGAAAGTTCCTGAACTTTCTTGAACCTTGTCATTTTCTCCTGTTAAAAGAGGTCGTAACACCATGGTCCTCTCATTCATATGTTTTAAAGTTTGCAATTAAATATTTATTCGTGTGATCATTTAACTCAGGCCCATTTGCCTTTTCTACACTGTGAGCTCCGTGAAGACAGACTGTCTACTGTGGGCGTTAATGAAAATACGCAGTGGCCCGCGCTGAAAAGTCACTGAGTGAGGGGCATTCTAATGCACAATCTGGCAACTCACTGAAGTGTCTGCTTGTGTTTCAGACGGACATGTTCTCAGAAAAGGTACCATAAATGCTGGACAAGGGAAGTGTTATCGGGAGCTACGTCCCTGACAGCAAAACATTACCATGGTTCATTGTCTCTGTCCATACCACCTGAGAATACATGATTGACTGTTTTGTTTTATTTATTTATTTTTTCTGGAGCAAGATTTCCAAAGCATCCACACTAAACCTGTACTAGATTTGCGTTAATAATCTCTATTTTAGAACTGGTCAATCTCAATACAGTTAATATCCTGGGCTGGTTAGTTTTGTTGTGGGGAGATGTCCTGAGCATGGGAGGATGTTTAAGCAACACTCCTGATCTCTACTCACTAGATGCAAATAGCAACTCCCTCACGCCTAAGTGGAAACAAACAAAAATGTCTCCAGACATTGCCAAATGTCCTCTAGGGGACAAAAATGATTCCTGGTTTGGTATCACTGTTCTAGAGGGAAAACCTGACAGATTCAAATAAATATATACAAGTAATGGGAAGGTACTGTTGAAATGCTAGTGTAAAAAGTTTTTCCAATATACTTCACAATAAAAGGAATGTTAGTCCTCATTGTGTGGTCCACTAAGGGCATTATTAATTCAGATCGTTGCTATTCTTAATGGTTCTTTTTCACTGATTCAAAAATATCTTAATCTGTAATCATTCCCTAGGGGTTTTCAAGTAAAAATTGAGTCTTATAAATCAAATAAATCAAAAAATAATAGGCCAGCATAGGTCAGACTTCTAATATCTAAAATTTCACTCAGGTTCCCTAAGCCTTTAATTAAGACTTTTGAATTTGATTTTGTTTCCCAGCACATAGGCTCACTTTAATATAGCTATGCAAATTAATGTACACTGAAAGCCTGAAAAATAGAATTAGGGAAGGTTCTAAGAGAAATGTAGTAAATTGAAAATTTTAATTTAAAAACTACTGGGGCGCCTGGGTGGCTCAGTCGTTAAGCGTCTGCCTTCAGCTCAGGTCATGATCCCAGGGGCCAGGGATCGAGCCCCGCTTCGGGCTCCCTGCTCCGCGGGGAAGCCTGCTTCTCCCTCTCCCACTCCCCCCTGCTTGTGTTCCCTCTCTCGCTGTCTCTCTCTGTCAAATAAATACATAAAATCTTTAAAAAAAAAAAAACTACTATTCACAACACGGTTCTTGTATTCCATTAGGTACTGGATGCATATTACCCTAAGGTACTATGATTGATTTTGAAGGTAAGTGGATTTACCTTTTCTTTTGATGACACACTAAAATCGTCCTGCTGGGTAATCTTATTGTTCTGCACATAAAAGCAAATGAAGGAAGGGTTGGCAATTATACAAATATAGACTATGCCGGCAATTAACCTGGACAGTGTATTCACAGAATGTATTTTCCCTTGCTGAGTTAAATATAAGACTGTTCTGTATTGACTTGATTTTGGGCATAAAAACTGGCCTCAATTTTCACATCAACAAAATGGCTATGTAAGGAATAACTACTTTCTACTTTGGGGTAACAATGAAGATTTGGAATATAAACATGGGCTATCACATGATCAGTGTCCAATAAAAATATTTGAATTTTAAGGTGAGTTGATAAAACCACTACTATGTTTTAATTTTGAAATAATTTTCCTATATATTTGTTTATTTCTTCAACAACATTGTAAAAACAATAAATTATATCTTTAACAATGTTTAATGGATACTATGAATCTCAGGAAAAGTAATCCTAGAGAAAGAATCTACAGTATGTATTAGGAGCAACCCAAATATACACATTTTCATTTTCTCTCCTTTTTAACCAATTTTCTTCATGCTTACATGTTAAAAAATTATATTACTTAAATGATCCCTTAAAAAAATAAATGGAAACAGATCTCTCTGTTTAAAAGCAACTAAGGTGCAAACCCAATACCTCTCCTGCTGTATTCCTCACTCCTTTATTTAATTTTCATTATTGGGTCCTTCATTTGCATTTCCCTAAACAAATCACTTTATCCCACAGCTTTTGGGGATAATATGTAGAGAGCATTGCGTTTTTTTGTTTTTTTTTTTAACAAAAGAACCTTAAAGATTAGTGTTTGGTATATAAGCCCTGACTGCTGATATAAAATGTTTTTTTCAAATACATATTAGCTAGAAGGTGATCACTTTTGACTCCCTAAATGGACTTCTCAGTTCCTGATTTATGTGATTCTGTGCCATTTAGGTATGTTTATGCGTGGGTGTAAATGGGTCTTTCCACAAGGAATTTTACAACAATTCCTTTTAACTATGACTTATGCTGTCTATTATGCTTTATAAAATAGAATACTTATTTGGATGGTCATGAATTGATTTGCAATGTGACATTTTCCCTTTTTCAAAGGCCCTGAAAAAGTTTTTTGTTTTGTTTTGTTTTGTTTTCTCTATCCTTCTTATTACTTTTCAGTAGAAATGCCAATTTCAAACCTTTCTCAGGCAGCTGTAATGGGGAAGTTCTATTTCTGCCTAATTTCTTATGCACTACATTCACATTAATGTTTGATAGAGAGGAAACTAGATAATGATTGTAAAATTTTTTTTGCAGTGATAAATATGTGAAATAGAAGTAAGCTATCATTAACTCAAATTATAGCTCACCTTGTCACTTTACAGATGTGATAGGAATCTTTATCAAATTATTTTTCGGCTCAGAGTATAGAAGTGTGAGTTTGGAAATGAAATATATCATGAAGCTTTAATGAATGTTTCCTTTCTCCCAGAAAAAAAGGCAAGAAACTCTATAAAACTTAAAATTGTTCTTCAGGATCCACAGAGAAAGATCAAAACCTGAAACTAAAATGATGTTTCAGGTTTTGTTTGCTTGTTTCAAAATCTGAAAACCATTGTAGTATTCCAAAATATGGACTCTAAAGGCATTTGGCCTTCAGAGTTCAGACTGAAAAACAAAATTTAAAGTTGTTCCTCTTCACCTTTATACAATCAATGGTCCTGTTTAATGAAACAGACTTTTCTAGAAAAAGATGATTGGGATTACAGTGGCATTTTTGAAAGGTTCAGAGTAGAAAGATGTAAGCTTCATTATTGACCATTATATGCAAAGGAGATTATAATTAAAAACAAAAACAACAGAGGCGTGTGGGTGGCTCAGTTGGTTAAATGTCTGACTCTTGATTTCAGCTCAGGTTATGATCTGAGGGTCCTGGGATCTAGCCCCATGTTGGGCTCCACGCTTAGTGGGGAATCTGCTTAAGATTCTCTCTCTCTCCTTCTCCCTCTGCCAAACACCCCCCCGCCCCTTGCACAGGGTCATGCTTGCATGCTCTCTCTCTCTCTCTCAATTTCTCTAAAATAAATAAATAAATAAATCTTTAAAAAAAAACAAAAACAACAAATGGCACAGTTAGGCAAATATAAAATACAAAATCTAAGAAAACAAGATAGTACAACAAATAGCAAATTATTTTCTGAGCCGTAGGCATATATATAGTCATGAAGCACTGACCACAAGACAATAGGTTTTATTCTATGTTTGCTGTAAGAAAAAGGATTTAAGACCAACAGCTCTGAAACCCAAATTAGCATGGTGGGCAGACTACACACTGAATCCATTATTGGCTTACAGATGACTCTCTAGGAGGTCGATGTATGTACACTTCTCAATCTATCTATCTTAGAGTTTACCTGAAAGACACATTATTTAGATTTGATATCTCAAAGAACTTTATATTTTTCCTTTATTCTTATGTTCCCCTTTTGATGGTTGTGGTCAATATCTGATATTTATAGACTTGTTCTCCAGTGCAGACAAAAGTGTATCATCCGTTCGTGCATTTGATGTGATGAACTCAGAGAAATTTTCTGAGCAAACCTTTGGCCATGCTTCTTAGTGTTTCTTCCAGACAGAAATGAGGTGGCCTTTTATTCAAGGAGATCTCTTGTTTGGGTTTCCTAATTTTACAGAAGGACCTCATCTTTATCCTCTGATGTTTTGATTTGCCTTTAACCGGAAATGTATACTTCACTACAATCCTCTACCCGTTTAAATTTCTGTGGCTAACCTTCCAGTAAGGCTCAGATTCAAGGAGCAACAATGATGAACAATTATGAAATGATATGCTGTTCTTTCATTCCTTTAGAAATTATTGATTTGGGATCAAACCAAATGACCTGAGAGTTCCATACTGGGCTATTCTGCGGAATTGCTTTAATTATTATTTGGTGTCTTGTAGAATTATACTGAGCACTTTCAGAAACAAATGTATGGGCTATACTATTTATTTCATCATAGGATGCTGTCTACAACATCACATTATTTCTCTTCATCAAGATCACCTGATGAATTTCTTTCATGTGTTTTCATCTAAAACACCTGTAATTCATCTAGGCAACTAGACTCTCTGAACTTTGTGATGTGTCTTGTTTCTCTCCTGACTTCAGCTGCTAGAAAGTTCTGATACAATGTTCTGGCCCACTTTTGGCCTCTTTTCTGGGACAGCACCTCTCTTATTTTACCTTTACCTTCATTTTCATCATTGCATTTGTATCAGGTTATAATGTATGCATTTCTGTAAACCTTTGGAATATTTTTATCATAAGACAAGCTATAAAGAAAAGAATGAATAAGCAAATGATGAAGAGCGTGTGAAAACATAAATTAAAACTTCATCCTCCGAAAGGGAGAAGGGAAGGTCAAATTTGACCCTCAAAACCCACCAGTCAGTTTGAAAGATTACTTCATATGAAACAAAAGGCAGTAGAGACTTTAGGAATAGTTCAACAAACTTAATTTGGCATGCTCTCCGGGAATTGTTTACTGATTTGTTTTTTATAAGCATCACATTAATCATTCTGCCTCACTTTGCTCCATCTGATATAGAGGTGGGAGGAATGAATCTCAGAAGTTCCCTACTGTAGACTGCCTTTCTGATTTTTTATGACATTGGCAAAAAGTGAGTGAGTGATGTTATTCCTGAGTATTCTTCCCTTGTATGTAAATGCATTTAGCCTAACCAAAGGCTAACACTCACTGGAATTAAATTAAGGTAATAAAAAATATCATGTTAGTACACACTAATCATTCTAAATTGCTAGGCTATAGTCCACTCGATTGTAATTGCTATTTTAATTATTTTTCCAAGAGTCTTTGCAGATGAAGACATCTCTGCACACTCAAGTTCCTGGAAGACAAGTTGACCAGAAATGCTTACATAACCCAAAGCTCAAAAGCAATCTCAAGATATGTGCAGTTTAACACATTTTTTGGTTAGGCTTTCTCTATGGATATTCTCCCCAGATGTCAGACTCTCCCTGGATTTTAATCTTCCAGTAATTATCACCGCTTAGACTATACTTCATCTCCATTTATCTTGTCTACTTTTTTAAAAGACATACCTCAAACCTTCTCTAAAGAGAGCATCCAGAAAGTAACCACAATCATTAATTCTGTGATCCTTGTATTCTGAAATTGTATGGATTTTATTAGTTGCTTACAACTTCTCATTCATTCAAATGGATTTTTAAGAATCCTCAAATGAGTTGTATGAGAAAAAAATTGTAAGGAAATAACATTGAGATGCAAATTAAGAATTGTGGCTCAGGGGTGTCTGGGTGGCTCAGGTGGTTAAGTGTCGAACTCTTGATTTCAGCTCAGGTCATAATCTCAGGAGGGTGAGATCCAGCCCTGAGTCGGGCTCCATGCTCCTCAGGAAATCTGCTTGAGATTCTCTCTCTCTCTCGGCCCCTCCCACCACAACTGGCTCTTTCTCTGAAATAAATAAATAAATCTTAAAAAAAAAAAAAAAAAGAATTTTGGCCCAGCTACTAGTCCCTCTCTCAGTTTAGTTTCTGGGGCCTCAGTGTTCTCATCTGTCAATGAGAAAGTCAGATGTTAAGGTCTTTGAATGCCCTACCTGGTCTTAAGCACCATTTAAAAAATATTTATGTATTTATTGACATGATTTTTTATTTGTATATATGCTACATAAAAAGTATGTCTCTATTTTTTGTACTGATATGCATTCTGTAGCTTGTTCAATAGGACTTTGGTCTCATTTCTCTCTCTTTACCACTTAGCTATAATTTCTAGAAGAGGATGCCACGTAAATTAATAATGCACAATCATTTATAACACATTTTTTGTATTTTCTGTTAAACAATGATTTCCCCTTAAGATATTTATCTGGTAGTTTAATACTGACAATTTTCTGACAAATGCTCTACAGATGTAGCTACAATATGATCAACCCTTTCATGTTAATTGGGCCTTAGATGATGGCGTGTGTACCTTGTTGTTCAATCTGACCAACATCATCGGCCACAGAATGGACATTCCAAAAGAGCTCATAGCCTGAGAACATTTTGGAGACACAACATGTCGTCATGACCTAGGCAGTCCTTGTGTCGTTCCTCTCCACACTGCGGCCCTACTTCCCACACGCCCAGTCACGGACAGCATATTTATCCCCATCGTGCTTCCCTAATTATTACAAATGCAATGACAGCTTTATATGTGATTTTTTCCTATGTAGAATAAATAAGAAAAACAAAAACAAATTGGACTTTTAATATATACATATTTATCTATGAATATGTCTATGTTAATTAATATTCTCTATTATATATAGCATTATATATTGTAACGTGTCTAATATATTTAATAACGTGTATGCAATACATATACTAATTACATAATATAATTATGATATAATACATAATAATTACATATACTTGTGTGTATATATATCTATATATATATATAGAGAGAGAGAGAGGGAGGGAGAGAGATATGAGTCTTAAAAGCTTAGGCTTTCCATTACAAAAGCCAGAAAACTGAAATTTCAAAAGTTTGTTTTTATTGTTGCTTTTGTTGTTGTTGTCTTATTTTTAAAAGCTTCATTTTAAATACCACCATTGTGTTTACAGGCTGAAGCTCAGAGTTCAGGTAAATGTGAGACACTGGGAATCCAGCTCCCTGTTTCCCCTTCTTGCATTCTGGGGGTGGGAG
The DNA here is from genome assembly GCF_037043125.1 of Eumetopias jubatus. Lineage (NCBI taxonomy): Eukaryota > Metazoa > Chordata > Mammalia > Carnivora > Otariidae > Eumetopias > Eumetopias jubatus. The sequence continues at coordinate 15,574,910 of NW_028274807.1, read as the reverse complement.
GCCAGTAGAGCCCCTCTGATCTGGGGAGGACCTGTGTCCATACCATGGTGTAATCTGGGAGAGGACAGCACCACAGTACACAGGGTTCCCTCAAGGTGCATGAAGGAGAACTAAGACAGAGGCTTTGTGAGCTTGAATAGAAAGGGTCTGAGATAACAACCAGGCTGGAAAGTAACTTGCTATTGGGGGGAGATTCCTCCTTGACGACATCTGGGCAAACAACCCACTTGAGAGACCAGTCTCAAAGGGTCAGCAGCCCCAGAGTGATCCAGGTGTAAGCAGCAGATGCCATGGAGTTAGAAGCCAATACCCAGATTCAGACAGGACAAGGTACACCACAGTGGATGTCCTGGAGGAATGATAGCAAATGCCTCTCCCTTAAAGGGAGGAGTCTTTGATCACTGTAGGGGGAAGGAAGAAAAGAGATTCCTAAAAATTTACATTTTAAATTGCAAGTGAGGACTTTGATGTAGTCCCATTGGAACAAGGGGCTTGTGGGCATAGTTAAGTTTAATTTCAGGGAAATGAACTAAGTTCCATTTGCACACACATGATGCTGTGGCTATAAATGCTAAGCATCATGGGGTTGCTCATCTTCATGCAGCATCTCAGTTCAAACTGATGACAATAAGCAGAGCCATTATAGAGGGAATGCAGATCTGGAAGGGGTTGGCTGGTGCACCCACGTACCTATTCACCACCAACTCCTCTCTGACAGACAAGGCAACATATTTACTAAAAGTTTATGTGACATGGCCAGGCTAAGAATCACCAGTGCTAGAAGTATTCTCATTTCAGTGCCTTTTTCACTGTGCCAAACTGCATGCAAATGACTGCTAGATTAATCTAGAAACTACGGAATGGTAACTTTCACCAATCATTCTTAAATTGGGCAAGGAACATTAATAGGAATCAAAGTGAAAGAAAAAATCACCATCTTAACATAACAAATGGGCTTCCCTTTTCCACATTTATTCTCTTGTAGTTCTGACCTATAAGCAAGGATGAATTATATACATTCTCAATCCAAAGCAAAGTACAGAAAATTATGAACCATGGTCTATACGATTTCTTAAGCATTTTCCAGTTTTAACACATGAATTTCATCATAAAATTATATTTAATAGATCTTTCTTTCTTGAGTTTATTCTATTCTTTTCTTAACCATTCCCTCTTGTTGAACATTTAAATGATTCACAATTGCTAATAACAGCTCTTGCCAATTCACTGAACTGTATAGAAACAGCCTTAGGGTTCAAATATATACTGAGGACAAAAGAAACGCACATTACCCAGAATTCAAAAGGCAAATATTGCCTTTAGACTTGAAAGATGGCTACATCTGACTAATTCATTTGTAGGAGATGAAGTACCATAACATCTTGTACAATATAAACATAAGCAGGTCAATGGAATGCAACTTCTGTTTATGGATTGCCAAAGTAAGTAATCCAACATTTTAGAAGTTTAAAATTAAAACAAAAATAAAAACAAAAACAAAACAAAACAAAAACCCTTAGAAGTTGTCATTGAGTCATTATAATGAAAAAAAAAACACTTGATTTTCACCATCCTTTCTCCAGTTTGAATTATGAAGTATTTTATTGGTTCTGGGAATTAAGTATTGATTTTTTTTAAGGGCATGTTTAGATAATTTTGCTAAGAAAAGGAATCCACACAAATAGTTTGCTGTGAGTATTATTTCAAAGACATTAGCACTTAATGCCTCTAACAGAGTATGTTACAATTCTTGAATCAATATTCAAAATTAAATTATGTTTAATTAAGTACAAAAGGCAAAGAATAGTAAAAAACCTAGATGCTAATGGATAGAAACAGCTAATGTCTGATTTTCTACAAACTCACTGAAGAATTCTAAAGAAGACATAGAACCATCATATTTTATCAATAACAATTTTTATATACAGTTTCTTTTACAACTTTTTTCCAACATTGCATGCTGTTGTCTTTATTTTAAAGATACCCTAGAAAACTCTTTATGTAGCTATTATATGGAATTGACAATAGTTTTTCTATTTGCCTTGATACAATTAGTTACAGATCTTTATGTACTACAAAATAGGTAGGAACAGTAACAGCAGAAGAAACTTTGATATGGGTTGAGTTTTGTGGGTTTTTTTGTTAATAGACTTTATTTCTTTATTTTTTGAAGTTTTAGATTTACACAAAACTTGTGAGGGTTTTACAGAGAGCTCTCATACACTCCACATCCAGTTTCCTCTGCTGATACATTTACATGAGTATGGTGCATTTGTTAAAATTAATGAAGCAATATTCATACACTATTATAAGTAATATTCATTTTTATTCAAATGTCCTTAGATTTTACCTAAAGTCCCTTTTTCCTGTTTCAGGATCCCACTCAGAAAACTGCGTTACAGTTATTTGTCAGGTCTCCATAGGCTTCTTTAAGGCTGTGACAGTTTCTGAGGCTTTCTTGTTATTTATGACCTTGGCGGTTGACGAGTATTGGCCAGGTATTTTGTAGAGTGCTCCTTTACTGGTATTTGTCTGCTGTTTTTCTCACGATTAGAGTGGGGATTTGGATTTGGGGGAGAAAAACCAGGTAGATAAAGTGCCATTTACATCCCATCACATCAAAGGTAGATGCTGTCAACATGATTTATCACTGGTGATGCTGACCTTGTTGGGAGATATGTCTCTTCTTGCCCATTTATTTGCTTATTTATGTATGTATTTAATCATTTATCTACAACAGTATGGACTCATGGGTATTTATTTTATACTCTGGGTTATAATCCAGTACTATTTTTTAAAATTTTACTGCTCAAATTATTTCAGTTTTGGCCATTGGGAGCCTGGTACCTGGTGTCTGTGTCTCTTTAGCAAATTCCCATCAATGGGATTTTTTGGAGCACTCCCTTACTTTTCTGCCAGTACAAGATGCTCCAGGATCATCTGGTATATTTCTTCTAAAGTCCCCAAACTGTCCATTTCTCCAGGTGTGCCTGGGGGTCATGTGTGCTCATTGCTACGGAGATATCACTGTTTCCAGGCTCTCTTACCTGGGACATGTATGTATGTGTACACTAACACATTTACGGCTTGTTATCAATCAAATAAGCCTTAGCATAGTCTATAATCTTGGACTTATTCAGTGTAATAAGTAATGCATTTTATTAAGTTCCTTTGTGCTTTTCAAAGGAAAATAATAAGTAGTAATGAGTTGCAAGTCTTCCAAGTTGATAACTGATCATAATAACCATCATTAGATTTCTATGAAATAAAAACAGACATATACAATTCTAGTACAAAAATCTGTATTGCTGAGCTCCTTTTGGAACATTCTTCAGCAGAAATTTTATAAGAGTATTAATAGACTTTTGTATATTGTTGTATTTTGTGTTTTGTTTTCCTAAGTCAGGATAGCAGTAAACTAGTAATTCATCAGAAGACATAAAATAGGATGATTCTTCAAATGTATTTAGCCAGCTAATGCACCAAGGAATATACTGAAGGATTTAAAGAGTGAAAGGAAAGTGTTTTCACTATTGTGGGGTGCTTCTGTGGGATTGATTTGTGGTCAATAGGATTTTACTCTTCAATTAGTCAATGTCCTTACTTCTTAATTTCACTTTGTAATTAATCTTACCTTGTACTTAATGAGTATGTTAACATAGCATTATACAAAATTACATGCTTAAAAAATCTTAAATTTTTAATATGAACAAAAAGAATGAAATATTGTTTAAGTGACTTGGGAAAGTTATCTAAAGATTTTTATTTTTTTAGTAGTTCATAAATAACATAAATACAAAATCAAATATTTTTACTTCTTTATTGTTTTTTTGTTTGCTTGTTTTCTCCTCCGGGATAAATCATTTTTTCCATTTGACTTATTATTACTAATACTATAACGTTGATGTAATAAGATTATAGGTTTTTTCAATCTGATGTGACAACTGATCTCAGCAGTAAATCAAGACAAACCCATGAAGTTTATGTAGCTGGTATACATTTCTTTTTATTTTAAATATTTTCATTTCTCTATGAAAATTGATCATTGAAAAAATCAGATACACATTTAAGAAGAAATAAGTAGGTTGAACTTTAAATATAGATAGCCTTTTAACTTACTACAGATTATATTCTTGGAAAATATATTATAAATCTAATATGATTTTTTCATTTAGAATCATGTTAAAAAGCAAGTCTAGTGAAAAAAAAATAGGCAAATGTCCCCGTATCACACTTCCCAGTAATAAAAATGATATACTTTTAAGCATAGGTAATGTGGTTTTAAAAATGTTTCCAATAGAACAGAGAACAACAAGTATCTAAACATTTAAATGTACAGTTGATCCTTGAACAACATGAGTTTGAACTGCGCAGGTCCACTTATATGCAGATTTTTTTCCTGATAAATACAGTACAGGACTATAAATGTACTTTGTTTTCCTTATGATTTTCTTAATTTTCTTTTCCCTAGCTTACCTTATTGTAAGGATATAGTATATAATACATATAACTACAAAATCTAAGCTCATCAACTGTTTATGTTAATTAATAAGGCTTCCAGTTGACAGTAGCCAACTAGTAGTTAAATTTGGGGGGGCGTCAAAAGTTACATGAGGATTTTCAACTGCACAGGGGTTGGTGCCCCTAACCTCTGTGTTGTTCAAAGGTCAACTGTACTCTTAAAGCTTTATAAAAAAGTTCTGAGGTAGAGTGGACAGAATTTTGATTAGACTGAAGAAGCAGCAGGATGTGTGGTCATGTGAGTTCTGATGTGTGGACTGAAAATTTCAGCGGCTTTATTGACCAGTGTTTCCTCAGATATGTTCTGAGGAGCAAGAGTTCAGCGAGACATTAATAGTTGTGATTCAAGTAAGAGTCCTCTGATAACGAAAATGTAGGAGATACTGGATTTAAGAAAAGAAACAAGTTTCTTTGTGCAGAATCACAAAGAACCTTTAATATACAAACCTGCCTCAGAGTCTCTAAGGGACAGCATTTCACCACGCTTAGTTGGCCACAAAAATAAATTATTCTAGAGCACAAAACTCTTACCCTGTTCATTCACAGGGAGGGAGAGAGAGGGAGGTACCTTGGTCAACTCTACCACATGGCATTCATTTTACATATGATACCACACTTCATCTTTGCAATAAACCCATGAGTTTGTGATATTTTTTTCTCTAGCTAAAAAAACACCGCCCCCTCCCAAAACACACAGTAATCTTTTCAAGGTCAACCAATTAGGAAAAGGCAGATAGAAAAGAGAATCCCCTTCTACCTGGAGTTCTCTATCACTCTTTCTTCTAGGAGAGTTTTGGAAAATTTTAGGACACAGATGATATTTTCTGGATTATATGATTAATTATTAGTGGAACAATGGAAGAGGATTGAGAGGCTATGGGAAATCACCACCACCAGACTATCTCCATTAATTCTCCCTCAAAACCATTCCAGAGGGCATGTTCTGCATGGAGCACTGGGTGTTATACGCAAACAATGAATCATGGAACACTACATCAAAAACTAATGATGTAATGTATGGTGATTAACATAACATAATGATAATTTTAAAAAACCCAAAAAACCATTCCAGTGAAGTGTACAATCTAATTAGAAATGGTGTGTTTGCTAGGCATTCAGGAGCAAAACTTTCCCTCCAACTGGATTGCCTTCCTTAACCTCCTCTTAAAGAGAAATTATGGAGAATCAAATAATAATACCATCTTTCCTCTTTGCTAATTGCCTAAAATATACTCAAATATAAATTACTTTAACTTTGATTTATGTGGTTATCCCTGAATCACTAAGAGAAACAGTTCATCTTTCTTATATTTGATTTCAGCTTAAACAGTTATGTAACTGCATAGATAAGTCCATACACAATACTGCATACTTTAATGCAAGGAGCTCGAAACTTGAAAACAGAATAGCTAGCTTCAAATTCTGTCATTTCTACTAACTAGCACTTGAACTTAGGCAAAGCTACCAAGTCATGGTGTTTTCATTGAAAATAGGAGATTAGAAACCATATAGGAAATGTAGCCACAGTCCACGTTTAACATAGTATAAGCATTGGGCTTGTAAAATTAATATTAAAGAAAAAAGATGAATTATGCAGATAAAATAATATGATAAAAGAGCTCTTCATCTGCAGAAATATGTTCGCATTAGCCAGGAACTCTCTTTTCATCATGCTAAAAGACAGTTTCTCAGGTTTTTCAAGGACTGGTGGCGTTCCCAAGTTGATGTTAGGACCAACATCACCTTGCTCTGTCTGGGTGAAATCTACCTGAGGCCAAACAGGTCTACCTGAGGCCAAACAGATCTCCCCAACAAAGGTAGGAGTTTCTGCTACAGGTTTGGCAGAATGAACCCACTCTATCTGTCCTCTGTGTATTTGGGGACTTGAACTTATTCTATGTTGACTATGCCGTTGATGTAATAAATCAATGGCAGAAATGAACAGAAAACTCTTTAAGAATAACATTTGGAATGAAAATATCAAGTGTCTGCATTGGGCTTGATGAAGAAGCTCGGTGGTTATATACAGTGTACACCACCAGAATATAAGCTTCAAGGGGTAAGATGTGTTTGTCTGTTTCGTTCACTGTTGTATGTCCTGCATCTAAAATTATGTCTGGCTCATGGTAGGGGAGTAAGCATGTAGTAAATATTTGTTGAGTGAAGAATGAATATTAAAATGATGAAAGAATTCATGACTAAAGAATAAATTTGTGAGTTTTTGTACATGGAAACAAAAATACAAACAAATATGTACGCAACAAAGTTTAGAATTTGGGGGATCCTGAGGGTTAAATATTAAAAAATGATGTTATGGCCTACTTGATAATTAAGTAAAATCCATTTGGATCTCTCTTAAGGAAATAAGAGCATTTGGACAACTATATTGTCATTTAACTTTCCACGCTAGTCGTATAAATTCCCACAATATTTCTCTTTATATGCTATATTTAATTGTATAATAGTAATATATTTTTTAATGGTTTGCAAGTCACAAAAATTGTTTATTTGATCTCTCCCTTTGAAATAGGAAAGGCAGATATCATTATGGCTAATTCACAGAAGAAGAGATTTGGGCTCAGAAATATTAAATGTGTAACAGAAATATACCACATTTACTACTGAGTCCCTGTTCAAGAATAAAATGTCAATAATGAAAAAAAGTGAAAACAAAATAATAAAACAATTATAATGCAACTAATGTATCCATATACTGTTCCAAACACTCTCATATTCTATTTCATGTACTCTTACCAATGTCACTGTGAGGTTGCAATTGTTTTAGTTGGATTTTTCAGATGCAAAATGAAGACTTGGTGAGATTGAATAACTCTTGCTGACCTATCTAGTAAGTCTTGGAAAGGGGAACCAAACCTGTGCTTTGTGACAACAAATCATGTGTCAGAAAGCCTGGTTTCCACCACTTAACTCCTAACTCTATGCTTTTACCACTACCTCTATGACTGTGTATATTGAGATGATATGTAAAAATATAGGATGTAAATATATCTTTCTGTTAGGATTACTATTAGAAATAGGATACATATGTCCCAGAAATTACATATGCACATGGTATTGTTTTTCTTTTCTTTTTTTCTTTTCTTTTCTCTTTTCTTATCTCTTTTCTTTTCTCTTTCCTTTCCTTTCCTTTCCTTTCCTTTCCTTTCCTTTCCTTTCCTTTCCTTTCCTTTCCTTTCCTTTCCTTTCCTTTTTATTTCCACTAATGGAGGTGTGCCACTGTCTACTCAGCTCACCTAGCTGCTGTAACTATTAGTTACAGGTTCGCTGACCATGTGACTCTGAAGCTCAAGTGTGTGTGTGGTGGGGGGGGGGCAGGTGGAAATTTACTTGTTTTTATGGTACACTGAAACATACAGATAAGAAGACTCAGAATCTCCTAGGGAATTCCCAGCGGCTAGCCATATTTCTCTTCCATGCAGGGTGCTGGAAATCTCTGGAGTGCAGTGGTAACATTTACAGCATCTCCATCCTATAGGACCTCCTTTATTTCTCTAAATTGTGGTTTGAGGTTGGTTAAACTTTTCAACAGATATGCACAATATGTGTGAGAACCATGCAAATATGCATACTAAATGACCTCTCCAATATTTAGCACACATGACTTTATCTTAAATTTTATACCTTTCATTCACTTTCCTCAACAGCTCAAGTTTAAGCAGACACTCACAAGCAAAGTAGACCGCTAATTAATTCATTCAAGCTTTCCATTCTCCTTTTCATATAAACAGTGCAAAGTGCCTAAGATTAATGCTATACGTTGGATATTTTAAGTTACTGGAAAACATGGAAGTCAATAATCAAGGGCCCCTTTTTCTGGTTGGTTGGATAGTTCATGGTTTGTGGGAAAGAGAAAAAAAATGAGAGATGAAAAAAATGTATTTCAGCTCTTCTCTTTCCTTCCTTACACACACGCGCACACACATGCACGCACACACACACACATACACACACTTCACACACTTGCTTAGTCCCTAACTCCTTTGATATTTTGTATTCATTGTTGAGACTTGGCTGACATAAGAAACTCCCTGTAAAAAGGTAGGTTTCCTCTGAACTAAGGCTGGTTTCCATGGTGCTGAAATGTCCATTTAAAAGTAAGCACAGTCCTGAGGTATATACAAGGGTAGTGCTCATGCCAACCACAGGTCACTCAGAGCCAGAAGGAGTTAAGACATTTGTACTGCACATAAACAGCATCAGGTCATGCAATTTTACTTTATGCATTTCAGCTCCCATTTAGAAAAAGGAAATCTCATTATCTTGTACCATATATTTTAAGGTCAGTGAATCATGTTGGGATGTTTTCACTTTGAAAACCACTTTTAAATGGATGAGTATAATTGCTTGGATAAATACTCAGATCTGTGAACAAATATGTTTTAAAACACCCTCTTCCACTCCTTCTGGGAATTCCTTTAGATTTGGGGAATGCAAGCAAGGAAAATGCTACCTTAAGTTTGTTATACAGGAAGGAGGGCTATTGGCTGGTATAGCCTATTCTAGGATGTCTAGATTTGTCTTTTTTAAAATATATAAGGTATAAGCAAAACACCAATTAAGTTAATAAGTGTTGGAAATTGTAACACACATTCATCACTTATTTAGTATTGTTCAAAGGAATGTGTTATTGGATCATGGAGGGTTGACTGCATCCAGGAAAAAAAAATCAAGATATTAAGACTAGAACATAGCTAAGATGAAGGATATTTTAGTTATGAGTGGTATTGCGCGTGCGCGCGCGCGCGCGCGCGTGTGTGTGTGTGTGTGTGTGTGTGTGTGTGTGTGTGAAAGGAATACTTTGGAACTCTTTTAATGGACCATCTAAATTATCCCAAACTGCACATTATCATTATCCATAATCTAGAAAAATATATCTGCAGTAAAAATTAGTATTAGGTATCTTTTCTTAAAAATTAGATCCCACATGCCTAGAGAAAATGCATTTCAGGGTAGTAACTTCTATTTTTTTTTTTTTTAACAAAACAGTGATGTTGAGTGACAAGAACTAGTTTCTGAATCTTTGGAAAGAGGTTTGCTAATTTCAGGTCAGAATCAGTAAAGTGATTGAGAAATTTCAGCTGCTCAGGGGCATCACTTGGCCAGTGCTTGCACTGTTCTGTGCACGTTCTGTGGGTTCCTGGAAAGGGTGTGAATTAGAAGCCCTTAGAGCTCAGGACTTCACTCTTGCTACCTCAAGTGGGAGACTGGAGAAGCTGGGAGACCCATCAGGTGTCTGAGCCTCACCTGTGGCTCTCTCTCTTTGTGTCTCTAAGAAGCACAGTTGGTTGGGGAAGGGGGAGGACAAGCTGAGACTAAGGGAATAGAAATTGGATTTAGTGTGGAAGGGAGAATATTAAAGAAGGCAAAGAGCTTTTTGAACACCCCCCCCCCAAACAGTCTAGAAATTGCTCAGTGCTTCCACTAAACCATGGTGGTGGGTGCTGTGCATGTAGGTCTATGAATCCACACACTAGCGAAGTACCCCCCTCCCCACCTCTTCTATTGTCCTTGCCTTTTGCTCTCTTTAGGCTGCCCCAGGGTTCCTACATTCAGCCTTCCAGTCCATTTCTATCCCACCTGAGACAGAAGTCCAGAGTCTTCCAGGGAGTTATCTTGACGGGATCATTCTCAGTGGCAGGCAGGCCTGGCAGATTGGGGGTCAAGTGGGACACTTATGTACCTGCTCTTGGTGCTGATTGACTATCCTCTCCAGTCTTTGAACTCTCAGCCATAGAGTCAGAGCCGGGCTCTGCCCCACTCTGGTGGAACCCTCCAGACTTTGGAGGCTCCATGTAGAAGAACTCAACTTGGGGACGAAAACTTGGAGACTCGGGGTGAGCCCGTTCTGGGAAATCCCTGTGGTCCCCGAATTTTACTCTTGACATCTGGACATGCCTGTGAGTACCAGGCATCCGGGTTGCCAGGGACCTGGCTGCGCATCTGGACCTCCCGACGTCCACCCAGACGCCCGGAGAGCGCATCTCCGCACCCAAAGCAACTGGCTGCAGCCGCGAGACCCCGCGCCAGGAGGAGGGTGCCCGCGCGGGCGAGTTTGGCTCCCTGCACTCCTGCCCGCGTTCTTGGAGCCCGGATTGAAAAACCCGCCAACCGTCCCTCGCGGGGAAGCCCGGCACTCGCCAGGAGGGCAGCGGTGACGCGGCTTCCCCTTTCTCGGAGCCTCCTGTGCGCGCTGCCCTCGCCACCCTCGACTCTGCCCCTGCGCCGGCGCGCTCTGCCTCCCCGCGACCCGCCGCGCCCGCGCCGGCAGCGGGGAGCGGCCAGGTCCCGCGAGCCGGCAGCCCGGAGCGCTCCCCCGGGCTCACTCACCGATCCTGAGTACTTGCGGGGCGGTCTGGGGGAGGACGTAGCAGAGGAAATAGACGAGTGCCCAGCTGGCGTCCCTGGTCCAGAGCCCGTGCTGGGCGAGGAGTGCGTGGCGCTCCATCTTCCCAGCTTCTTAATTCCGGCCGAGACCCAGCCGCGGCCGCACGCCCGCGAGATGCAACCCGCTCAGGCCGGCTCCCTGCCTCATCCTCCCTGGGAGGCTCGGCGTCGGCACCCTGCACGCTCCCCGCGGAGAGAGCTCGAGGGAGCGGGCGTGGGAACGCGGCGCTGGAAGGCGACGCTGGGCTGGCTCGGGGCTCCTCGCTTCTGTAGCTAGCCCATCACTGCTCCTCCTCCTCCTCGTCCATGGGCCGCAGACCGCGGAGGATCAGAGCGCTCCTGCTCTCGGAGCCAAGAGACCAGCTGAGGAAAGTTGCTGCCCCAATTTGCGGGCACGTCTTCCTCATTCGTCCTCTGGTCAGATGGAAAATGGGGGGTAGGTGGAGGGGCCAGCGAGAGAAGGAGGGGGAAAGGGGAAAGAAGGAGAGGAGGAAGGAGAAAGGGTACTGGGTGAGTTGGTGCAGGGGCTCTGAGCGAGCAGGATGGGCTCTTGCAGGTTAACTGGGATCGGAGCCACGCTCTTGCCTCTCTCAATCCTTGCTTTCCTCCCCCGGTCGCTGGCCCCACCCTTGATTTACTGCCCGCCCCAACACCACTGATCCAGACACTCACACACGCACACACGCACGCACATTCTCCCTTTCCCTCAACTTTGCGCTGTGCTGCTGGAAAGTCGATTGAGTGTTGCATACTCGAGACGGAGAAAATCTTATCTACTAGTCGGAACAGAGGCAGTCTCCGCTGTGGGCTGTGAGTGGCAGACGGGCCTCCTTGGTAATGTCCCTGTGTCCCTGTTAGGGGGGTCGTGGAGATGACCACTACGACTCTTCCCATCACTAGGTGGAGAATCGCCTTCTCGGACGCCAGTATTTCGGGGAATACCAGAGCTCCTGTTTTAACTCTGATAAGGATGAAAAGAAGGAGAAGGAAAAACCTCCAGTACTATAAGATTAGAGTGGCTTCTTTTCTATTCAGACCCCGAGATAATCTCTTGCAAAATTGTTTCCATTTACAGATGCAGAACTGGGAAAGAGGTAGCTGCCAGCGCCACTTTTTTTTTCTTGATTTCTTTTGACTGTCACGTTTGGACCCTGGAAGACAGGCTATTTTCGCTATGTAGGTTTGGAGACTATTTCTCAGTAGAAGGACAAGGACACTTCCCTAGGGAAATCATCAGCATTTGATCATTTTGGCTTAATTTCCTTTGAGCTTCCTGGGGAATGTTCTATATAAACGTTTGCTAGCTGCGCATTAGCATTCATAGAGATTTTTTTCTCCTAAGTATGGATTTTGGAGGACTGATCTAAACTGAGTCAATCTATTTGAAAAACATGTCTACAGACATACCAACCTAGAATAGGAAGGACTTACAAAGCAAATCTAATGCATCTTAAGATTCATTCATTCATTCATTCATTCACCAAATACCTGAGTACCTTGTATGTGGTGCCAGAAACCACTTTTTACTGAAGACCCTATATGGGCAAAAATGCACCACCTGTCCTCCAAAGGAGATTATAACCCCACCACTGGAAGGTAATCAGTTCATACCTCAAGTAGTAAGAAGAGTATATTTCACCCAATTTGTGTGGGGGTGGGTGGGAGCATTGCTAAGTCAGGAAAGTGTCAAACAATGGTATGGTCTGCTTCAGAAAGGCGTCAGACACTCCATTCATTCAATCACTCACTGGTTCATTCAGTGTAAATTAAGTGTCTACTTTGTGGGAGGCATTGTGCCAAACCCTGGAAACAGCCAGAATATGGCTGCTACCGTGATGAAACATAGTGAAGAAGTGTGATGAGTTACAAAAAATGGTACTTTGTGCATGAAGAAAAGGAGAAATTTAACCTCATTATAGGAGTTTGGGAAAGACTTGATGAAGAGTGATGCTTCAAAGCTCAAAAATGGGTAGTTATTCTGATTACTAAGTGCTTCTTAGAGTGAAAATAAGTATAAAGATTGCTAGAGGATTTATTTTGAAGGCTAAAGATCTGTGTTAAGTATGTTCAGTTGTCTATTTTTTCTTGATACATCCAGGGTCAGTAGACAGTAAACATTGCATCCCTAGATCTCGAGAACCCAAAGTCTCAAATTAGGTCAGCTTTTGAACAAATAGTGTTTGAATCCTAGTTTTACCTAATTCTAGATTTGTTGCCTTGGTTAAGTTACTTTATTTCCCTGTAGTAGAGCTTGCTAGTGCTTGTCTATATCCATTTTTCTTCTTCCCAGGCACATTAAAGTCTGTACCTTTTCAGTTAGGTGTAATCATGTGACCATTGGTAGCTAACAAAATATGAGTGGAAGTGGTATATGCCATTTCTGGATGAAAAGGAAGGCAGTGAAAGATCTCACGTGGCCCTTCAGCATACTCTTCTCCTGGCTGAGTAACTCTGAAAGCCACGGTTTCTAGAGACAAGATGAAATCAGTCTGGATCCCAGAATCACCTTATGGAGAGGAGTTGCTCTGAATAGTTGTCAGACCAGCAACAAACTGGTGACAAATCAGTAATGAACCAGTGTTGAGTTCTGAGGTCTGTTTGTTACTGTAGCATGACATGTTCCACACTGACTGACACACTATCTAAGACTTGATATCCTCATCTGGAGAGCAAAAAAATAATAATAACACAATGGGGTCATTGGAGTGTTATATTAACTCCTACATATAATGTATTTTCCAAGGATCTTGTTACTCAGTATAATTAGTTCATTTGTGGTAATTACTTTTTTGGTTAAGTGAATCTACACATATATTTCTAGTTTAAATATGCCTCACATGGTAGAGATTAAAATACATTGTCTGGTGGGAAATGAATTAATAATATTGATTCAATTAATGGTATAGTCATACTACTTGGTTCAATACTATTTAAGGAAATTTTATTACTTTTATTATCTTTATTACAGTTCCTTTTTGATTGGTAGAGATCTTAGAAAGACTGAATTTCCTAAAGTAGGTTTTTTAAAGGATACTTGACAGACTTAAGTTACTTTTCTGTATCATTTGTAAAATTCTATAAAGCTTAAAACTGAAATTTATTTCCTTGTTAAAATGCTTCCCTTCACTGCTCATGTACACAGGCTCATGGTGTTGAGTTACTCATGAGTGATCAGCAGCTGCTGTTAATTTATTTTGTGCTTTTTAGAAGGACTATATTTTCTGTATATATGCCTGTAGTTGTTTTTTGCTCAAAAGACTATGATAATCACTTTTGATTCACATTTTATAGTGCCCTCTTAAGAATAAAAATGCCCAATTGAATGCATACTGTCTTTTCCCCATTCTCCAAACCTAAAGCTTAAATTGATACAGTGTGGTTAATAAGAAAGCAGTAGAGTAGCATGCAACATTGTGCTCCCTATGAGAGCTGATGGCATACTTAGAAACTAATCCATTTAAAATTACTTAATTTTTAGAAGATAATTAGATGCAAAAAAGAAGATAACTAGATACAAAGAAAAATAGCTTAAAATAAACTAAGGAACCCAGATGAAAACTGTGTTTTCAGAATGTGGTGAGTATACTTGAGTATACTTATAATGTTACCCAGGGCACTGAGAGCATAAGATCAAGTGGCTTTTAGAGCCTGGTAGGAATGTGTAGCTGATTTAGAATCAAAATCCTCATTTTGAGCTACTTCTTTGCTATACATTTTTCCCTAGGTGATGTCATATGTTTCTTATATGTTAAATGCCTTTAAGACAAGGATTCCCATATTTTATCTTGTGCTCAGATTTTGTCTCTGAAGTCCAGATTCACATAGCCAGTTCTAACTACTATTTCTGACCCAACATGTCAAACTCTTGATTCTGTGCCACAGCATTGCCCTCTCCCCAATTCTTCTTTCAAATATTCTCATTTCAATATGCATAGCCCCTTCCATCCAGTTATTAAAACTGGAAACTCAGAATGCCATCCTTGATTTCTCCTTTACTTCCCCCCACCCATATCCAGTCCATTTTCATACAGTATTGCTTTAATCTTTTTCTCTGTAGCTCCATGGCTACCATACTAGTGTGGGTTCCTCAACCTCAAAACTTTTGATATTTGGGCGAGAAAATTATTTGTGGAGGCTGTCCTGTGCATTGTAGGATGTTCAACAACTTCCCTGTACTCTATCCACTAGATGTCAGTAGTACCTTCCTCCCAAGTTATAATAACCAAAAAATGTCTGCAGACATTGCCAAATGTCCTCTGAAGTACAAAATCATCCCAGGTTGAGAACCACTGCACTCATCCAAATCACCAAGATCTTCCCTCTGGTCTCTTACAGTAGACTTTTCACTGTCCCTTTCCCCACATTGGCCTCTTTCTATCCATTCTGCCCATCTGAATCTAAATCAGCTGCTCCCATTAATTTCCTTCACAATGTCCTGCTTAGTTCTCTCATGGTCATGATCAACTAATTATTTATTTACTTTAGTATAAACTCAATGATGGCAGACTACTCTTTTTACTTAAAACCACAGCACTTAGCACTTGCCTAGCACATAGGGGGAGCTTGATAAATGCTCATTGAATGAATGAATGAGTGAATGATATCTCATAAGCCATACAACCTGCAATTCATAAGTGCATATTTGTAAGATTGAACCAAATAATAAGCCAAATTTCTCTTTTGGTTTTATTCAAATCTCCTACACGGATCAGTTTATCTTAATGTTATCCCCAGGACATTAATATAGTACTCTGTGTCAAGCAAAACTGGAGTATAATCTTACAACCTTGGCCTGATCGCCAACCATGGCTCACTTGCTCTTAGTCAAGTCACATAACTTCTTTAGACCTCAACTATAACTGGAAGTAGTTAGGCTAATGCCTAAAAGTCATTGGGAACTAATGTTATCCATTTCTCCTTCCAGTTCTGAAAACTATTTTTAGAAAGGAAGGGCTCAAAACGCATCTCTGTTCCCCTTTGGTTATGGAGAAATAACCTTTTTCTTAAAATAATATTTATTGTTTCTATTCAGTTCGTGCTTATTCTATACGCTAGGCTCTGCTTGTAGTAGTAACATACTTAATACTGAGAGCAACCTTGGAAGGTAAGTACTCCTCTTCTGCAAATGTTACTGGTGAGGAAGTGGAGATACAGAAATGTGGAGCGACATGTCAGAAATTACACAACGAAGTGACAGAGCCAGAATTTGAACTCAGTCTAGTTTTAGAGCACTGACTTTTTTTTTTTCAGTTGAGGTGAAATTTACATAAAATTAACTACTTAAAAGGGAATCTTTCATTGATATTTAGTACCTCCACAATGTCGCAAAACTACCAACTCTACCTCGTTCCAATGTGTCTGGCAAGTCCTGAGTGTGACAGAAGCAGTAAGGATGAACCCAGAGAGATAGTGGGTATTTAGATCCGCTAAGGACTTGTGGTCTCTTGTGAGGTCTTTGATGTTTAGTCTGAATGAAATGGGAAGTCACTGATGGCTTTGAATAGAAGAGTGATATGGCTTATGTTATGTCCTGTTTCAGGTACTACGGGGTATGAGATACACAGTGAATAGATTTGGTTCTTTCCCTCATGGAGCCTCTCTTTAAGTAAACAGTTCTGCAAATAAATACAGAGTTACAAATCATGTTGATGATGAATGTTGTTGATGATGATGTTGATGATGATAGCTGACTTTTGAAACTTTTTAAAGTACAAAGGGTATAAATCTTAAGTGCAGAGCTCAAGAATGAATCATCACAAAGTGAACATCCTCATGTAATCAACACTCTGAACAAGAAACAAATCACTATCAGAACCATTATGGCATCTCTCAGCCACTTTCCACTCCTGCCCCCAAATCACCTCTACCTTGACTTTCAATGTCAGAGATTAGTCTTGCCTGCTTTGAGACTTAATGTAAATACAATATATATTCTTTTGTACCTGGCTTCTTTCAAATGATAACTAATATTTACTAAGCCCTTACTATATGCCAAACACTATTTTTAGTGGTTTACAGTTCAGAGTCACCATGACCCCGTGAGGTGTTCACTGATAGTAATACCCTCATTTTATGGAAGAGGACACTGAGCCATAGAGACAGAATGCAGTTTCCATGAAGGAAAGTGAAAAGATGTGATAGATTTGAAAAGAGGAAATTGCTTTGGAGTAGGGCCTTAAGAAAGTCTTAAGGAAGTAGCTTTTATAGGTTGCCTTATAAGACTAGCTGGGTCACTGAAGGAGAAGAATAATCCAGGCGGAGAGAAGGCTCTGTTGTGGAAAGTTCCCAACCACAAAAATGTTTGAAATAAGGCCTGAGTGAGCAGATGTGAGCTGGAGACAGGGTATCACCAATGAAATGGGGAATGTGAGCAGAGCCCATATCCTCTGGAATCCTTACCAGCTTCTCAAAGATTTGAGAATTTATTCTAAAGGTGATAGGAAATCTGTGGTTCTGGCTTCATGTTTCTTACCTCTACTTATTTGTTATTATTTACCTAGCCAGTTATGTGCTTTGTAAGACAGAGTCCCACCACGCAGGCTGTGTATCACCTTCTCCTTGTGTTTGCCTCTGGTCATCCTCCCCATTCCACCTTTTCAGGCACATTATGTGGAACTTTCTTGCTTGGATCCTGTTGCACTGGTCCTCTGCTTGTCCTCACTCATGTCCACATCTTCATGTCACAGGACATTTCCCCAAACTGCTCTCAGCACCTTGAACTCTCTTTTCTTCACACCTTTTTTAATGAGGGATTATTCATGCCTCACATCTCATTACTCAGAGAGACTTTCCTTGGGTCCACAATGAAAAATATATGCATCCATTTGATTCTTTGCTATTGCTCTGTATTTCTCCTTCTCAGCATTTGTCACCCATTTTAACTATTTGCTCATCTCTTTATGTTTCCCTCCCCTTATAGACTGCAAGCACCAGAAGGGCAGGATCTATGCATACAGTGTTGGGGTTCTGGGCACATTCAGTACCTTCCCCAATTCTTGATACATAATCAGAGCTCATTTAATATTTATAGATTGGTTTTGACTGATGGGGATGTCAAGAGGTCTATAAGACATGACAAGAAATCTCAGTTCAGGAAAGGAGGTATAAAATGGCATATCTTGTTTTTTTATTGTTTAAATGTTTTTAGTGTTATGTTAATCACCATACATTACATCATTAGTTTTTGATGTAGTGTTCCATGATTCATTGTTTGTGCATAACACCCAGTGCTCCACGCAGACTGTGCCCTCTTTAATACCCATCACCAGGCTAACCCATCCCCCCACCCCCTCCCCTCCAGAACCCTCAGTTTGTTTTTCAGAGTCCATCATCTCTCCTGGTTCGTCTCCCCCTCCGCTTACTCCCCTTCTAAAATGGCATATCTTGTGCATGTAACTCATGTATGCAAAGTTTGCTTACAGTTTGCTTTTGCATTATGTTTATTTTAAGATTTATTTAATTATTTGAGAGAGCAAAAGAGAGAGAGTGATCAGGGGGAGGGACAGAAGGAGAGGGAGAGAATCTCAAGCAAACTCCCTGGTGAGTATGGAGACCAACATGGGGCTCGATATCAGAACCCCGAGATAATGACCTGAGCTGAAATCAAGAGTTGGATGCTTAACTGATTGAGCCACCCATGCACTCCTCATTATGTTTTAATAATCATTATTTTCAATAATCTCATAAACTCAAATTATTTCTGTTTTGGAATTGATTGAATATATGCACATAAATCTTAAGAACCTAGGCTAGAGAGGTAGAGATTGGTTTTAAAAAGCTGAATTAGAGCTCGTAACTATTACAACATTCTAATTTTTATTCAGCCCACCCTTCCTTAAGGATTTCCAGTTTATGTCTCCTGACAACAAAACACACTAAGCTTCTTTATATTTAAATCATATAAATTAAACCAAGTTTCTAATTACTACATCTTGGCTTAATTTCTCTCCTCATAATCTCCTCCTACAAGTGGTGTGTATTTTTAGACTATTATTTTTATTTATTAAAGAAATACATGTATATAATTTGAAAAGTTACATAGTACTAAATAAAAACAATACAACAACTTTTAAACTCCTCCTCTTCAACTTGTTCGATTGTTCTGTCCAGCATTTGCATATCCTATATTTCTACCTAATATACACACCTAATTCTTGCTGGCTTCATCAGTTGGAAGTGTTATCTATCATCCTGTCATGGTGTATGAAACTTTCAGTCTTTAATACCATCATCCCATTAGCTTCCCTTTCTCCTCTTTTTATTGTACTAAGATTTTAGATTCGATCACTGTTTGGGGTTTATATTAAACTGCACAGTTGAGCACTATAGTGAGCTGTGATTACATTTTCCTCTTACTCTTTGTTTTTCCTATTTGTCTTCTTCTTCTTCTTGTTTTTTAATTGTCTTGATTTCTTTGTATCATCTCCTTTACATAGATTCCAACAGCCTCCCTATCCAATTTTCACAAATGTTCTTGTGCTTCTTTATATTCCCTTGGAGACATCTCCCATGGAAACCTCCATTTTCCTGCTCTTTGTTCTGGGCTCTCTTGGCCTTCAGTGCAGTTGTCATTTTGGCAGTTTTCCTCCCTGTCTAGGAAGGAAATCTAAGTTATTCCTGTCTTTCCTTTCCTGGGATGCATTCTCTGTTTTCTGGAGCTCATGTGCCTGGAGTTAGCCAAATTGTTAGGTTTAAGGATACAGCCCCCAAGACTTTCCTCACTTTTGACACCAACCGTAGGTTTGAGGAATTCCCCAAATCACCCTCAAGCTCAATTATTTGCTAGAAAGACTCAAAGAACTTTACTAAAAGCTATTCTACTCATGGTTATGAGTGTTATAGGGAAAGATTATAGCTTAAAATCAGCCAAAGAAGATACACATAGAGCAGAGTCTGGGAGGGTTCCAAATGCAATGCTTCTGTTGTTCTCTCCCCACGGAGTTAGGATGTGTTATTCTCCTGCCATCGTCATATGACAATATGCATGGAATATTGCCAATCAAGAAAGCTCACCTGAGCTCCAGAATTTTTGCTGAGGCTTTATTACATAGGCGTGATGGGTTGATTGGTTGATTATCCACGTGGTTGATTTATTCCCCAGATCAAGGGATACCATATGCACCAAACTCCTTACCCTAAATCATGTGGTTAGTCCTTCTGCCATGGCCAGCCTCAACCCTAAGATTATCAGGTATGGCCAGTTTCTTCCCTAACTAAGGACAGATATAACAAAGACTGTCAGATGTAACATAGACTCCCTCCCCAAGCCAGGGCAAAGGCCAGACCTCTCTTTAGGCAAGGTCAAATTCTTCACTACATACATGTAGTCCTTGGTTTATTCTCTCATTTTGGTAGAACAAGTCGTGAAGAAGCTCTCTTATATGAAATAAAAAGAATGATAGAATGTCAGAAGTGAAGATAGTGACAGCCCTCTACATGGCCATCTTTTGAATTAACACCACATTCATCAGGACTGGTGGCCATCAATATTCAGGTCAGTGTCCCTCCTGGATGAAATACCACCTTCATCATCATCGTGGAGATTTTTTCCTTCTTTCTATGTTTCATCTCTGGTGTTTTAGTTTTAGTTTTAGCTTCGAATACTATCTATTCCTGCTCCTCCTTCTTTTCTTCTTATTTCTTTTTTTGTGTCTGTCTCTGTTTCTCTCTTTTTCTTTCTTCATTTTCCTCAATACATACTCAAGTAACTTTCCTAGTAAAAGTGCTTGCAAAATCTTTCTTTCTGACATTCAATTTATTTAGATATTGTACCTGTTGCATTAAGTGCCTCTCTTTTCAACTTGTATATCCTCTGGGACATTTTCTCAACTTTATTTTTCAACATTTTCTCAACTTTATTAAGTGCCTCTCTTTTCAACTTGTATATCCTCTGGGACATTTTCTCAACATTTCTCAAAATTATTTATGCTATTATGTTTTTATATTATGAGTGATATTTTATGCTGAATTTTTAAAAATATTTTTGTTTTATAGGTGCAATATCTTTTTTACCCCTCTGAGGGTATTCTTCGGGAATTATCTCCCCTAAATAGTCTTTTTTACTTTCAAGATGCTTTTTTTCTGTGTTTTTTTTAGTCCATGGTAGAAACTTTCTCAAATATCCTATGACCCTTTGTTGTCTGTTCATATTTAAGGCAGGGGACAAGAATGCTGGTTGCAACCTCTGAGTAAAACTAGGCAAGGTTTATAGGTTCTAAGTTTTGCTAAAGAATAACATGGCATGACATCAGGGAAAATCTGATGTCAGTATATTTAAGAATCTAGGAGTATATTTGGGAGTTTTCTCTTGGGTTGATTACATTCCCAAGAGAAGACTTTTCTGGTAGACTTTTTTTTAAGAATTAAATTAAATTTTAAAAATTTCAATATAATTAATGTATAGTGTTCTATTAGTTTCAGGTGTACAATATGATGATTCAATAATTCTATTTATTACTCAGTGCTCATCATGATAAGTGTACTCTTAATCACCTTCATCTATTTCACCCATTCCCTCCACCCCCCTCCTCTATGGTAAACATCCATTTGTCTTCTATATTTATGAGTCTGTTTTTTTGTTTTGTTTTGTTTCTCTCTTTTCTCTTTGTTTTGTTTCTTAAATTCCACATATGAGTGAAATCATATGGTATTTGTCTTTCTCTGACTGACCTATTTCAGTTAGCGTTATACCCTGTAGATCCATCCATATTGTTGAAAGTAG
Source organism: Eumetopias jubatus (assembly GCF_037043125.1). Classification (NCBI taxonomy): domain Eukaryota; kingdom Metazoa; phylum Chordata; class Mammalia; order Carnivora; family Otariidae; genus Eumetopias; species Eumetopias jubatus. The sequence continues at coordinate 15,553,264 of NW_028274807.1, read as the reverse complement.
CAAGATTTCATTCTTTTTTCTGTGGCTGAGTAATATTCCAGTGTGTGTGTGTGTGTGTATATACATATATATACACACACACACACACACATATACATAAGAATATATATATATATCTTCTTTATCCATTTATCTACCAATGGACTCTTGGGTTGCTTGCATAACTTGGCTATTGTAAATAATGCTGCCATAAACATAAGGGTGTATATATCTTTTCAAATTAGTGTTTTCATATTCTTTGGGTAAATACCCAGTAGTGGAATTACTGGATCATATGGTAATTCTGTTTTTAATTTTTTGAGAAATCTCCATACTGTTTTCCATAGTGGCTGCACCAATGTGTTCCTCCTTCTGTTGCTCTCTCTTAAGAGTAAGGGTCTGGATGTCTATGAACTGGGAGGCCACTGATAGAAGAGCTGGCTGGCTTTAACTTCTGTTTGCATCTGTGTTTACTTAATTCTGCAGTCCAGACTCTTTTTATGACTTTAGTTCAGTCTGGCATCCTCCTGTCCAGAGAGCCTTTGTTTTACCCTCTCCAGAGAATATGCCTTCAGGTTTACATGAGGGTGGTGGGAAAAGGAAACTATCCAGTGGTGTGGATGGAACTACTTCTTGAAGAGCCTTCCAGGAATCCTGTTTCCATTAGCCTTGCCTTTCCTCCAAGTCCCTGGGGGCAGGGGCACCAGGCTATTTGCTCTGGGCCGTGGGACTTCTCTACCCTGAAAAGCAGGGTGGCACTTCCTTTTTGGCAGTTCTGATTTAAGATTTAGCATTCTCGAGTTGGCCAGGTAGGTTTCCACTCCTCAATGGTTGTATTTTCTCCCAGCCTCGGAAGTGCAGCTTTAATGAGATTTCTGGAGAAACTGTGTTCTATCCTTTACCTTTATCCAGAAGCACTTACTTTATAACTTTTAGTGTAAATTGCAGAAACAGATGCTCTCAATGCCCCACCCATACACTCTCAGTGGTGACTTCTGCGTGTGAGCGGGGCTTCCTGCAAACAGCTGCGACTCTTCCTGAGGCCTGTTTTTCTGTTTTTCTTTCTTTTTGACTTTGGAAGTTTGGCCTGTGCTCAGTTCCAGAAAGTCAATGCCCTTGGAAGCAGCCCCCCTCAACTGGGAGAACGCTGAGTTGTGTTCTACATTTTCTCCCCAAGATCCCCAAAGAGATTCCATTCCAAGTGTCTACAGTGATAACATGTTAGGTAATGCATATTTTATCTTCTCCCTCCCTGTCTCATACCACCAGTCCTATACTGATCTTTCCTGGAATCACTTCCCAAATTAACTATGAACAAATTCTTCTCTCTGCTTGCATCTGAGGGCACATGGAGGTAGATTTCTCTAGCCATTTTCCAACCTAATTAGATATTTGACCTACCCTGCTATTTTTTTTTTTTTTTAGCTGGCTCATAATTATTAGATAATTACAACTTCTGAGAGTTGGGCTATTAATCTTATCCTTAGTGTTCTGGTCACTGCAACGTAGACCACAGTCACAAGAATCCTATTTGATAGTCTGTTTCTTTATGGCAAGTGAGTTCCTACTTCAGGAAGGTAATGTATCTCCTCATTCAGGAAGTCATGCATGTTGTGAGACATCACTTGATTCAAGTGTCCTGAGTTTATCCAGGGCCAATTTTGGAAGCATCCCCAAGTCTTTGTACTAATTGCCTTTGAATCATCCGTAGCATAATAGCAAGGTGAGAGTGGGGTGACCTCAGTCATAAAAAGCCACTAAATCCCAAATGAGTGAAAACAGAAATGCATTACTTCTGTGCAACTCTTATATTTGGGGCAGATGAAATGATCTCTAAAAGCTTGCTACATAATGAGGAAAGAACAGATAAGAGCCCAGTTTGATGGATATTTATCCCAGGGCAAGGTAAACAAATGTCTTCCTACCACAGTACAAATTATTGAGCTGCAAATTCACACAGGAAACCATATCTTTATGAATTGGTTCTCTGTTTATCGTTTAAAATCCTCAAAGTGAAAACCCTTTGTAAATTACTGCTACAAAATACCTGCATTCTATAAAATTACTTAGACAAGCAACCGAAAATCTTAGAGTAATATTGATTTTTGTCATTGGATAGTTCTACAATAATCAATGGGAATATTTTTTCCTTCACAGCAGTAGATATTATCATGTTTTAACTCTCTCGGTTTTTCTTCTCTAATGACCATAATAGGCCATTTGAAGTATTGAAGGCCTCTGTTCTCCGGTGGCCAATTCAATGTAACCTGTATTCCCCTCCCCCTTCTTTTAATACTCTTAACATAAAAGAACTCTTTCTGTTGTGTCCTCTACACAATTGCCACAGACATTTGGAACCATATGTTCCTGTCTGGTACACACCATGTAAAAGTGGAGAATTTCAAAATATAGTTTACAGAGTCTCCCTCAACAGCCCCAGAAAATCCTCCATGACATGTTGCTTCACCCCAGCCAACAGTAGAGAAAGGAATCTCCCCAGGATGTTGGGGAAGGAGCCTACTGAGGACACACTGTGGTTTCACTTTTCTCTTTTAGAGTCACCTTGGTAATGCTACTTACATCTCTGCTCAACCCTACAGAATTGGGGCAGTTCTTTATCATCTTATATAGCCAACTCAGTGATGAGAGCCAAATGACTGAGGTGAAATGGTTGTGGCTTTACGCTTCTGCTCAGTCCTACATAAGTGATCTAAAATCGGGGTAGTACCACCACAACCCTTAACCATCATTTAAAACAATTTTTAAGATAGATTATAGTCTTCCTAGGTGGTGCAAGAGGAAATGGAGTCATTAAGAGACTTCAATATTTGTGTTCTAAATCACAAAGCAGGTTTTCTCTGCCTATGTATTATCTCTCCAACTACATTGTCCCTCTTCACAACTTACAGTTGTATTCATCAATCCATTGATTTACTAACGTTTATTCTATTCTGAACAAGATATGATGACTCTTTCTTCTGAGAAATTGAGAGGTTGTATATGATTCAGAAGTGAACCAAAATGTATGGTCAGAAACTGCTTAAATCAAATACATACATTATTTCAAAGTAAAATAAAAAATAGCAATGAAGTTAGTCTTCCTGGCAATACAATCTTTGTTTCCCTTTTCTCTCTCTGTCTCACTCCTGAAACCATTTCCTGGCCCACAGTTTCAAATATTCTTGCTTGTCTTATTCATGTTTCATTCCCAAGTCATACTCATTCTACTCATATGAATGATCTTACCTGGCTTTAGGAAGATATAGCATGAAATTTCCAAAAAAGATATTGCTGATATTTACTTATTAGTATCCTTCAATTTTCCTCATTAGAAGAAAAGAAAAGAGAGAAAGAAAGAGAGAGCTCCATGGGGCGCCTGGGTGGCTCAGTCAGTTAAGCATCTGACTTCAGCTCAGGTCATGATCGCAGGGTCCTGGGATTAAGCCCCGCATTGGGCTCCCCACTAAGTGAGGAGTCTGCTTCTCCCTCGCCCTTTGCCCCTCCCCCCTGCTCATGCTCTCTATCTCTTGCTCACTCTTCTTCTCAAATAAATAAATACATAAGAAGGAGAGATCCAAACATTCAGTAAAAGACAAGTATTATATATGACCATGTGTGAATTTAGACCATAAAAATATAAAATGGAAGTTTTTTTTTGTTTTGTTTTGTAGCAGCAATTTGTGGGTCCCTGAATTGGCAATGACAAAACTGTCCAAAGTCACAAATTCAGTACATAGTTAGTCATGGGTGGTGTTATTGGCTTAAAATAGACTTTTATTTTGCCTTTCTTTCCTTAACCATGCTCAGAATTGGAGAAAAGAGTGACAAGAACCAGCAGGAAGACAGAACAAAAAGCTAGCAGAATCATGGAAGTGTTCAAACAGCCAGCTAAATTCATTGCACATATCAACCACAGAAATATTTCAGGTGATTCTGTTTTTGACAAAATGTGGGAACCACAGGATCCACAACACTTACAAGCAAAACTCAACAACTCTAATAATAGTTGCAGAAGTGAAAGTCAATTTGGATAAAATAAGACATTGACTCAAGTCCTCTGAGAGAAGAGTTTTGAACACAAAGTTTACATAAAACTCATTTTGCCTTTTGGGAAACCACATTCCTCTTTGCACCTTGGCTCCTTTTCTGGATTTCTCTATGCCTGGGAGAATGGTCCTGTAGCCTTTCTTCTCCGACATCATGAAATGTGATACTTTTCTCTTTTTCTAATCATAAAGTGACTAAAAAACTATTTCATGTTCTGGCCATGACTGAGCATATACTTTTTGGCCCACCCCTTCCCAGAGAAGGATGTGGGTGATGTTAGCGGTGGGGCATAAGTAAATTCTGTGTTTCATGTGGTTTACTGCCTCACTGCTTATAACCTTTCTAATAATACACCCAAAAGGTAACAGATAAAAATACAACCCTAGTGTCTATCAGTTCATTCTCTAGGAAAGGGAGAGTCAGCGTGGTTTGTATGGAATTAATATAAACTATTCTCGATTGCTGCCACTTATGTTACATTATGGTTAAAGTCCATCAACTGGTTCATAGCCACATGTAATCAAAAACTGAGTAGATTGTTTTGTGTTGACATTATTTTCAAAATGTATAACATGGTTCTCCTCTCTGGGAACCAAGAGTTTATTTGTTGGACTTAATATTTGAATCATGCTTATGCCTAGTATTTTTCCCAAGCCAATTTTATATGTCCTTTGTTAATTTGAAAATAATAATAATAAAATAAGTGACCAAATTTTGTTTTCAAGGTTCAGGTAAGAAGAGTGACAGCACAGTTCTAGACATCAAGGGGTATAGAGTACAGAGAGGGCAAAACTGAATACAAAATGAGAAACCTTTGTTATGTGCCTGTTTATCTGTTGGGCAAATCGCTTTTGTTGACCTATCGGACCTCAGACTCCTCCACTGTTAAATGAAAGAGATGGGGCCAATTTTGTCTTCACAGTCTCCAGGTTCTTCTACTTTGACTGTTCGTTCATTCTCCTTATCAGCTACTCAAAATCTGACATAATCAAATCTGCGTTTTAGTAAGGTCACTATGCTCACAATGTGGAAAACAGCTTGGAGAGTTGTATGGGGTTGGGGGTGATACAGGCAAGAGGCAAATGTATTAAGGCTTGAGTAAATGGATGAGGGGTATGATCTCAGGGATGGGGATAGACAGAGGTAAATTGAGTTAAGCTATCTGGAAGCAGCTTTCCTGATATAGATTTGGTTAAGTGAGGAGGAAGGAGATGCCAAGGGAATGCTCAGGTTTCTGGTTTGGGTAGTCTGTTCAGCACCAATGCCCTCCCCTGAGATGGTTAACACGGCAAGAGCATGAGCTTTGGGGAGCAGAGCTAAAAGTTTGGACATGGTGGTTTGAAATCTCTGGGACATTGTCACCTGACTATTAGTGTACATGTAAAGGGCTACAACTTCACCCCATATACCTAAGGCCTATCTCACCACATGTCATGGCATCTGGAGAAAACTCAAATCTGAAAAATAATTTGAAAAAGCAATGTAGACTTCTATGGCAGTTTCATTGAAAAGACAGGGAAATGGAGTCACATACTGCATATCACATATTACCATTTCTTAAAAATCATCCTTACATATAGCTCTTTCTCTTATAACAATTTCTAATCATTTTCTTTCCTCCCTTAAAAAGCAAAAACAAAAACAAAACAAAAAAACTCTTTCTTTTCCCCTAACCACAAAACTTTCCATCCTATATTCACTTAGACGTGATGTTGGTCTTGGTGTTTCAGGGCATGATTCTGTCACACTTACATCTCCATTTTGTTATGAAGCACATCATATCCTTATTCATTATTTATCACTCTCTTCTGCTCCTCTTTTTGAGGTTGAACTCATCAAGGACATGGTTAGCGTGTTTTGTTTTGTTTTGTTTTGTTTTATGTAATGCCAGTACTTAGGTTAGACTTCTATTAGGTAGGAAATACATATTTATTTAGTGAAAAAAATCAATTATATTTAATCATTAGTTGATCATTTTTCAAACTATACTCTTTTTTTAAAAAAAGATTTTATTTATTTATTTGACAGAGAGAGACACAGCGAGAGAGGAAACACAAGCAGGGGGAGTGGGAGAGGGAGAAGCAGGCTTCCTGCAGAGCAGGGAGCCTGATGTGGGGCTCGATCCCAGGACATTGGGACCATGACCTGAGCCGAAGGCAGTCGCTTAACCGACTGAGCCACCCAGGCACCCCTCAAACTATACTCTTCTCATGAAATTTTCCTGGATTTCCCAGATTGAAGTAATCTCTCCCATGTAGGCTCCCAAAACAAATTAGCCTCACCTCCATTTTTTAACTGCCACTTATCACGTGCTACATCATATTAGGGTAATTCCATACATTTTGTATCCCTGCTATGTTAATCAAAATTTAATAGTCTCTGTATTATCAACACCAAATATATGGTTTGATTTTGTCAGGTGTTCAAAAAGTATTTTTTAATGTCCACAATAGCCAAACTATGGAAAGAGCCAAGATGTCTGTCAACAGATGAATGGCTAAAGAAGAGATGTGGTATGTATATATATATATATATATATATATATATATACACACACACAATGGAATATTATGCAGCCATCAAAAGAAATGAAATCTTGCCATTTGCAACAACGTGGATGGAACTGGAGGGTATTATGCTGAGCGAAATAAGCCAATCAGAGAAAGACATGTATTATATGATCTCACTGATATGAGGAATTCTTAATCTCAGGAAACAAACTGAGGGTTGTTGGAGTGGTGGGGGGTGGGAGGGATGGGGGCCTGGGTGATAGACACTGGGGAGGGTGTGTGCTATGGTGAGCGCTGTGAATTGTGTAAAACTGTTGAATCACAGACCTGTACCTCTGAAACAAATAATACATTATATGTTAAAAAAAAGAAGATAGTAGGAAGGGAAAAATGAAGAGGGGGGAATTGGAGGGGGAGATGAACCATGAGAGACTATGGACTCTGAGAAACAAACTGAGGGTTCTAAAGGGAAGAGGGTGGGGGGATGGGTTAGCCTGGTGATGGATATTAAAGAGGGCACATATTGAATGGAGCACTGGGTGTTACATGCAAACATCGAATCATGGAACACTACATCAAAAACTAATGATGTAATGTATGGTGATTAACATTACATAATAATATAAAATATATCTGTACTTAAAATATAAATGAATGAATGCATGGTCTAGTGCTTAGGTTTATGTCTGGGTACTATCAACTATCTCTCTATTTTATCTGTCTCTATAAAACACCTCTGAGTTTGATTGTTCATCTTGTGTTGTGTTTACTAAGTTTCATTTTGCTTGAGAACAAGGACGGTTTTTTTTTTTTCCTGGTTCATGTCCTTTCATTCTATTTCTTACTTACCTATTTTGCTAATGCTAATTGCTAAAAATGTATTTATTGAATGAAGCCATGCAATCACAGTCCTACAGGAAATCCAAGCTGCCATTTGCAGAATGTCATCTCCAAGTTTGAAAAATAGGTGCCCCTAAGTAATAGAACAAAATTTATGATATCTAAGTGAGGAAAAAGGGGCCAAAGTTCTTGGACAGACCACTGATAGTGTCTACCCCCAAAGCATGTTGTATATTCTCAAGAAAATGTTTAAGATCTTACATTTGTTCACAAGGAATTCTCAAAATTTCAATACTTGGTTGCACTAGCCTGCATATTCACTTCTCAGTAATATATACATCTGAGGGTTTTATCCATTGAATTAAGTGCTGTAGCAAGTACATATGCTTTATCTTATACACTACCTGCAAAGAATTTTAAGTGTTTTATTAATCTTTCAGTAAAGAAAGAGTTCAGCGACTTTAAAGTACAAAACACTTCTGGATGATTATGTAGAAATGGGTGAACTGCACTGAAGCAGGCCTTCTGCACAGAAAATAAGAAATTTCCCTTTAATTAGAATGGCAGCAGGAATTTAGGAAGACAGAATTTAATGTAATTAAAATTGGAAAAATCATTATTTAACAAGAGTCATGCTACATTTCTCAAAGACAACACAATAAAGATCTTTCAATTTCAGATGAGTCAATAATTTTATTTTTATATCTCTCCTGAGTCTGTTCTAATTAAAAGACTATGGAAGATAAATTTGAGGAAGTCTTCTATTCCCTAGTCTCAATTACAGTCTTTTGCTTGGGAGGGATGTTCACAACATTAAGTTGAATTTAAAAAAAAAAAAAGATACTTTAAAAACTAATAGAAATGTGGGGAACTGAGAACATTGAATAAGCAATAGAGAATCCAGGAATAAGGGTTAGTACTTAAAGAATGAAAGATATAGTTACACCAATTCATTCTGTATTCACTGCCACTTGTCAGCTTATTGACATTTTTTTATTAAGGAAAAAATATTTCACCATGAGCATATCCTAAATCTACATGGTGTATTTAAACTGTAAGTTGTGCATTGCTATTGCATGTCAGGTTTTGTGTTTTTGATCTTCTAATTAAGCATAAATTTAAGATTAAGGTGTTCAGTTTATTAAGCAGAGAAAACACACATAAAACAGTTGTTCTACTCTGTGTCAGAAAAGGGGAAAAATGCTGTATTGTGTCACATACCAAATAAGAAAAAACATGTTTGAGGTGAACTAATTTGTTAGCATGCTGATAGGCAAAAGGGAGTTTTTAATTTGTTGTGGTAATTATGCCTTAGATATGGATTTAAATGTGAGTTTCCATCCCTACTGATGATGTGTGATGCAGGATGGGGAGATTTGGGACCTGAAATTTACCCCACTGCTGCCACGTTGCCAACAATAATAGTGGAAATGAATGTTTGTTGGGCTTAGTATGTCCTGATTACCTCCTATGTGTTATTATTTTTAATCCTCACAACAGTACTCTGAGCTAGGTCTTATTATCATCATCCTTATTTTTCAGATGAGGATGTAAAAGCACAGAAAGTTTAATCAAATTACCCCAAATCACTTAGCCATTAAGACATGAAGCCGGGATTCAAATTATGTAGTCTAACTGTGCTCTTCAGAATGTAATGCTCTAAGTCTAGGTTTCTGTGTGTACACTATCATGATGATATCTATATTCTCTTTCTAGCAAACATTTCTCTATGATTGTGCACCTTCCTTGTGCTAATCCAGTTTTATTTTACTTGAGATCCAGGATCATTTCCTTTTTTATTTTGTATCCTTTGATTACATTTCCTACTTCCACATTTGTATAATGTTAACAGACATGCTAATAATATATGCTAACACGGAGGTGGAGCCAAGATTCAAACCAAGAAATCTAACTTTACTGGACCCTGTGTCTTTCATCACGTGGCTCTGGTTCAGTCTCCTGTTCTATAAGGCAGAGTGCAGGGTGAGACCCATGGTCCTTCAGGATTTTGCCATCTCAACAGTTAAGTCATGGTGTATGGTAGGTATTCTAGGTCAACACAGAGCTGAGGAAGATAGATCTTTGTATGGAACATAATGACAAACACTGATTTACTGGAATGCTCAAGAGTGGGGCTGGTCTTGCTTCCTATTCCCAGGAACCCTACCGTGAGTCAAGGATTAGAGTGTAAGTCATTTGGGAAGTGATCCCAGGATGTACCCCCTCAGGAAGGGGTCTGGAGAGAGGGGAAAGAGGAATGGTGTGTTATCAAGCAAGTTGCTTAATCTCTGGGGGGAACTCTGAGAAAAACATAGAATACAATGAGGAAGTTACACTACCCCAGAGGAAGGCTGCTGGGACACTCATTAGTAAGTGCTGCCCTATGGGCTTGTTTGGCTAAAGACAGAATGGGTTCAGGAAACCAGAGGAAGTACCCAAGCAAAGAGATGCAGATGCCAGCCATGGAGAAAGTCTGACCTGCCTACAATGAGGGAGTGAGGGCAAATGGATCTGCTTGGACATTTTCCACAGGGGGAATGCTGACAAACTTAAATTTCAGGTTAAGAGTTATCCTGAAATGTTTGTTTGTTCTTCCTGGCAGACTTAATTTTATTTTCTGAAACAGTACAATCTTCTTCCTTTGTCTTGGTAAATAGAGTGTAAAGAAAACAATTGAATCTCTTTGATGATTAAGTTTCTTGCAATAGCTCAGTGCTGTTAATATCACCAAAGTTTGGGTGATTTAATCTTACCTGAAAAATGGTTTCACATAGCATGATGCCTCAGAGAAATACTTCATGACGAGATCTCTGCAAATATAGTGGAGGGATTTAGAAGCCTGGATGACGGCTATTATCTTTTCCTGCCTGAATGTGGAGGAATGCATCTATCATAACTGTAATTTTAATTCTTTCAGAGCAATGATTTCCAAACCTATTTTTGTGACATCCCAGAGCACTCTTAGGAATACTCGGGAAAAAAGAGAAACATAAAAACAACAACTAACAAAATCCTGAATCAATACAAATTTAATTTGATTTTCAAAATGTAAACTTTGCATGAAACACTTTGTAGGAAGTAGTTAATCTAATAAAATGAAACCAAAATAATAAGTGCTAAAATTTACAAAGTTTGCTAATAATTGTTTTAATAAGCCAAGAGAGGATGAAAAACATGGTCACTAGAATCATTATGAAGGAAATACGTGTACTGACCAAAAGTGATAATTTCTGGAAGTGAAAAAGGAATTCAGTGAGTGAGGGAGGGGGTGGAGAAATAATTGCAGACAAGAATTGGACTTATCTATGACCTCTGAATTTGTTTTAGCAAACCAGATTCGTTGTCACTCTGGTACCTCTCCACTTCTTAATAAGTGGAGAGGTTAATATTTTGTTAATGTGGTTCTCTCTTAATATTTTGTTTTATGTGGTTCTCTCTCTCTCTCCCTCTCCTTCCCCTACTTCCTCCTTCTCTCTCTTCTCTCTCTCTTAACCAGTATGGGACAAGATGACAAATATTATTATAGAAGTTTCTCTGTCCTGCAATTCTAAACATTCCCTGTTGATTTCAGAAGGGAAATTCAGTGAAAATTCATAGACATTGCTTTGTACTTCCTGCTTGTTCCTCTCAACAAATTTAGGAAATGATACCCAATTTATGGCATATTATTTTTCAGCATCCTTTCACATGGAAGTTGATTTAATCTTTAAGTGAAATATAATATTTTGTGGGGCACCTGGGTGGCTCAGTCAGTTAAGTGTCTGACTCTTGGTTTTGACTCAGGTCATGATCTCATGGTGCTGGTTTCAAGCCCCTAGTCAGGCTCCATGTTCAGCAGAGAGTCTGCTTGAGGATTCTCTCTCTCCCTATTCCTCTGCCCTTCCCCCCACTCACGTTCTCTCTCTCAAATAAATAAATCTTTAATAAACAAATATATGAAATTATTTTGTTTTGAAAATGCTTAAAGGGTATCCAAATATATCTACAAAAGATAGCATGACATCTTTAATGCCAATATTAATAGAACTGGAAGTTTTTTAAATGGCTGTGTAGGTTTTATGTGAACTAAGTCATTTAAATTCCTGATGGTAAACAAATACTCTGATTTATATTGACAACATCTTTTTGGAAGACAATGCTATTGTCCACTGAAATCCTTTCTCACCTTCCTCTGTAGTAAGTATATATGCCCTAGATATATTCTCAGGGAAAGACTATATATCTTAGTTCCTCTTGAAGCTAATTTTTTATGTGGGTTATAGGAGTCATATAACTAAATTTTTGGCAGGGGAATGTGAACGTAAAAGAGGAGTTTTAATTCTGGTTCTGAATGTTAGAAAATTGGGCATATGTTCCTCCACATCTTTTCCTCTGTCCATTGTAAGGAACATAGCTTTGGACATTCAGATGAGGACAGTGCACCAGAAGGTAGAAAACAAAAAAATATGAGAAGAATCTGAGTCCTAAGTGACTGCATGACCAGAGTCTTCTGCCAATCTACACAGCTTATTGCAAAAGTTATAAGAGTGAGAAATAAACCAGCTTTTTAAAAGATTTATTTATTTATTTCAGAGAGACAGAAAGAGAAAGCACATGCAAGTGGGGGGAGGGACAGATGGAGAGGGAGAGAATCTCAAGCAAACTCCCTGCTGAGTGTTGAGTCCAAAGCAAGGCTTGATCTCACCATCATGACCTGAGCCAAAATCAAGAGTCAGATGCCCAACCAACTAAGCCACTCAAGTGCCCCAAAATAAAGTGCTTTTTAAAAACCTTTCATTTGGGGGCATCTTTGTTACAGCAATTTAGTTGCATATCAACTAATGCATTCCTCAATAGGTAAGGCTGTTTTATCTCTTGGAACTACACCAGTTATCTCAGAGAAACTTTATTCTCCTTGCCAGGCAAAGGAGGTCAACAAACACAGAGCGGATTAATGAAGGCTTTCCGTTTAGGCATATTGAAACAGCTTATTAAGTACAATATTAAACTTATGGTAGCAGACAGTTAAGAAAACAGCATTGTGTTTTTTTTCTTTCCTACCAAAATGAAAAATTTTATTGATTTGAGAGTAACTTAAGATGAGCAAGTGGAATGATTATACTTACCCCATTTGCATGCTTATGAAGTCACTTACAAATACTTTGGTGGTAGAGATGGGAGATTAACATCTTACTATTTGGCATCTTATTTAAGGTCATATGATTTTGGAGTTATCAATTAGCACAGCCTTGACAAAGATAAGACTCAATCAAGCCTTGTGACAATGAAGATGATCATGATACTGCCAGATAAGGAAAAAAATATGGGGAGAGGTAAAAGAAGGAAAAATAGTAAAAGATGGGTATGGTTATCTCTATAGAAGAAAGAAAGAAAGAAAGAAAGAAAGAAAGAAAGAAAGAAAGAAAGAAAGAAAGAAAGAAAGAAAGAAAGAAAGAAAGAGAGAGAGAGAGAGAGAGAGAGAAAGAAAGAAAGAAAGAAAGAAAGAAAGAAAGAGAGAGAGAGAGAAAGAAAGAAAGAAAAGAAGAAAGAAAGAAAGAAAGAAAGAAAGAAAGAAAGAAAGAAAGAAAGAAAGAAAGGAGAAAGAAAGGAGGGAAGGAGAGAAGGAAGGAAGGAAGGAAGAAGAAAGAGAAGAAAGAAAGAAAGAACAGTTACTTATTTGATTAATGGGGATCCCAGCCACACAACTGCTAAGGGATGGCCAAGGAGAAAACTGGTGTCTGTGTGTTCTTGGGCTGGTATGTCAGATCTCCAAGGAATATCTTCTTGAATGGCCATATTAATAAAATTTGAAAGCTTGTCATGCTCACTGTATTAGTTTCCCAGGTTACTGTAATAAATGGCCTCAAACTGGGTGGCTTAAAACAATGAAATTTTATTGTCTCACAGCTCTGGGGACCAAAATCGAGGTGTCGGCAGGGCGTGCTCTCCCCAAGGTGCCTAGGAGAGGATCCTTCTTTGCTTCTTCCACCTTCTGATAATTCCAGGCATTCCTTGGCTTATGGCAACATAACTCCATTCTCTGATTCCATTGTCACATGACCGTCTTATCCTGGCTTCTGCCTGTCCTGTGGCTTCACATATGTTTCTCTGTTCTTCTTATAAAGCCAACTTCCCTCTTCTTCTATAGACACCAGTCATAGTGGATTAAGGCTCCTCCGTACTCCAATATGACCTCATCTTAAATCAACTAATTACATCTTCAATAAACCCTTTTTTTTCCAAATAAGGTCACATTCTGTGTTACTTGGGGGTTAGGACATCAACATATTTTTTTATTGGAGACAAAACTTAACCCATAACACTTATGAAAGGGACTTATTCTTCCAAAATGAAAAATAAAATAGTGTACTAAGATTGGCCTATTTTTTGTTCTCCTTTTTATTTTTTTATTATTTTTTCTTTAAATTTTTTATTGTTATGTTAATCACCATACATTACATCATTAGTATTTGATGTAGAGTTCCATGATTCATTGTTTGTGCATAACACCCAGTGCTCCATGCAGAACGTGCTCTCTTTAATACCCATCTCCAGGCTAACCCATCCCCCCACCCCCCTCCCCTCCAGAACCCTCAGTTTGTTTTGCAGAGTCCATCATCTCTCATGGTTCGTCTCTCCCTCCGATTTATTCCCCTTCATTCTTCCCCTCCTGCTATCTTCTTTTTTTTTCTCAACATATACTGCATTATTTGTTTGAGAGGTACAGATCTGTGATTCAACAGTCTTGTACAATTCACAGTGCTCACCATAGCACACACCCTCCCAATGTCTATCACCCAGCCACCCCATCCCTCCCAACCCCCCCACCACTCCAGCAACCCTCAGTTTATTTCCTGAGATTAAGAATTCCTCATATTAGTGAGGTCATATGATACATGTCTTTCTCTGATTGATTTGTTTCACTCAACATAACACCCTCCAGTTCCAACCACATTGTTGCAAATGGCAAGATCTCATTCCTTTTGATGGCTGCATAATATTCCATTGTGTATATATACCACTTCTTCTTTATCCATTCATCTGTCGATGGACATCTTGGCTCTTTCCATAGTTTGGCTATTGTGGACATTGCTGCTATAAACTTTGGGGTGCACGTACCCCTTCGGATCCCTACATTTGTATCTTTGGGGTAAATACCCAGTAGTGCAATTGCTGGATCATATGGTAGCTCTATTTTCAACTGTTTGAGGAACCTCTATACTGTTTTCCAGAGTGGTTGCACCAGCTTGCATTCCCACCAACAGTGTAGGAGGGTTCCCCTTTCTCCGCATCCCTGCCAACATCTGTCGTTTCCTGACTTGTTAATTTTAGCCATTCTGACTGGTGTGAGGTGGGATCTCATTGAGGTTTTCATTTGGATTTCCCTGATGCCGCGCGATGTTGAGCACTTGTTCATGTGTCTGTTGGCCATTTGGATGTCTTCTTTGGAAAAATGTCTGTTCATGTCTTCTGCCCATTTCTTGATTGGATTATTTGTTCTTTGGATGTTGAGTTTGATAAGTTCTTTATAGATTTGGGATACTAGCCCTTTATCTGATATGTCATTTGCAAATATTTTCTCCCATTCTGTCGGTTGTCTTTTGGTTTTGTGGACTGTTTCTTTTGCTGTGCAGAAGCTTTTTACCTTGATGAAATCCCAATAGTTCATTTTTGCCCTGGCTTCCCGTGCCTTTGGTGATGTTTCTAGGAAGAAGTTGCTGTGGCTGAGGTCGAAGAGGTTGCTGCCTGTGTTCTCCTTTAGGATTTTGATGGACTCCTGTCTCACATTTAGGTCTTTCAACCATTTGGAGTCTATTTTTGTGTGTGGTGTAAGGAAATGGTCCAGTTTCATTTTTCTGCATGTGGCTGTCCAATTTTCCCAACACCATTTGTTGAAGACACTGTCTTTTGTCCATTGGACATTCTTTCCTGCTTTGTCCAAGATTAGTTGAACATAGAGTTGAGGGTCCATTTCTGGGCTCTCTATTCTGTTCCTTGATCTATGTGTCTGTTTTTGTACCAGTACCATACTGTCTTGATGATGACAGCTTTGTAATAGAGCTGGAAGTCCGGAATTGTGATGCCGCCAGATTTGCTTTTCTTTTTCAACATTCCTATGACTATTCGGAGTCTCTTCTGGACCCATGGAAATTTTAGGATTATTTGTTCCATTTCTTTTGAAAAAAGTGGATGGTATTTTGATGGGGATTGCATAGAATGTGTAGATTGCTCTAGGTAGCATTGACATCTTCACAATATTTGTTCTTCCAATCCATGAGCATGGAACGTTTTTCCATTTCTTTGTGTCTTCCTCAACTTCTTTCATGAGTATTTTATAGTTTTCTGAGTACAGATCCTTTGCCTCTTTGGTTAGATTTAT
Source organism: Eumetopias jubatus (assembly GCF_037043125.1). Taxonomy (NCBI): domain Eukaryota; kingdom Metazoa; phylum Chordata; class Mammalia; order Carnivora; family Otariidae; genus Eumetopias; species Eumetopias jubatus. The sequence goes on along the minus strand of NW_028274807.1, from coordinate 15,537,529 downwards.
TCCTAGGTATCTTATGGTTTTGGGTGCAATTGTAAATGGGATCAACTCCTTGATTTGTCTCTCTTCTGTCTTGTTGTTGGTGTATAGGAATGCCACTGATTTCTGTGCATTGATTTTATATCCTGCTTCTTGACTGAATTCCTGTATGAGTTCTAGCAGTTTTGGGGTGGAGTCTTTTGGGTTTTCCACATAAAGTATCATATCACCTGCAGAGTGAAAGTTTGACTTCCTCTTTGCCGATTTGGATGCCTTTGATTTCTTTTTGTTGTCTGCTGTGGCTAGGACTTCTAATACTATGTTGAATAGCAGTGGTGAGAGTGGACATCCCTGCCGTGTTCCTGACCTTAGGGGGAAAGCTCTCAGCTTTTCCCCATTGAGAATGATATTCACTGTAGGTTTTTCATAGATGGCTTTTATGATATTGAGGTATGTACCCTCTATCCCTATACTCTGAAGAGTTTTGATCAAGAAAGGATGCTATACTTTGTCAGATGCTTTTTCTGCATCTATTGAGAGGATCATATGATTCTTGTTCTTTCTATTGTTAATGTACTGTATCAGGTTGATTGATTTGTGGATGTTGAACCCACCTTGCAGCCCAGGGATAAATCCCACTTGGTCATGGTGAATAATCCTTTCAATGTACTGTTGGATCCTATTGGCTAGTATTTTGGTGAGAATTTTTGCATCCATGTTCATCAAGGATATTGGTCTGTAATTCTCCTTTTTGATGGGGTCTTTGTCTCGTTTGGGGATCAAGGTAATGGTGGCCTCATAAAACAAGTTTGGAAGTTTTCCTCCCATTTCTATTTTTTGGAACAGTTTCAGGAGAACAGGTATTAATTCTTCTTTAGATGTTTGGTAGAATTCCCCTGGGAAGCCATCTGGCCCTGGGCTTTTGTTTGTTGGGAGATTTTTGATGACTGCTTCAATTTCCTTAGGGGTTATAGGTCTGTTCAGGTTTTCTATTTCTTCCTGGTTCAATTTTGGTAGTTGATACATCTCTAGGAATGCACCCATTTCGTCCAGGTTATCTAATTTGCTGGCATAGAGTTGCTCATAATATGTTCTTATAATTGTTTGTATTTCTTTGGTGTTGGTTGTGATCTCTCCTCTTTCATTCATGCTTTTGTTGATCTGGGTCATTTCTCTTTTCTTTTTGATAAGTCTGGCCAGGGGTTTATCAATCTTCTTAATTCTTTCAAAGAACCAGCTCCTAGTTTCGTTGATCTGTTCTACTGTTCTTTTGGTTTCTATTTCATTGATTTCTGCTCTGATCTTTATTATTTCTCTTCTCCTGCTGACTTTAGGCTTTATTTGCTTTTTTTTCCTCTAGTTCCTTTAGGTGTAGGGTTAGGTTGTGTATTTGAGACCTTTCTTGTTTCTTGAGAAAGGCTTGTATTGCTATATACTTTCCTCTTAGGACTGCTTTGCTGTATCCCAAAGATTTTGAACAGTCGTGTTTTCATTTTCATTGGTTTCCATGAATATTTTTAATTCTTCTTTAATTTCCTGGTTGACCCATTCATTCTTTAGTAGGATGCTCTTTTGCCTCCATGCATTTGAGTTCTTTCCGCCTTTCCTCTTGTGATTGAGTTCTAGTTTCAAAGCGTTGTGGTCTGAAAATATGCAGGGAATAATCCCAATCTTTTGGTACCGGTTGAGACCTGAATTGTGACCTAGCATGTGATCTATTCTGGAGAATGTTCCATGGGCACTAGAGAAGAATGTGTATTCTGTTGCTTTGGGATGGAATGCTCTGAATGTGTCTGTGAAGTCCATTTGGTCCAGTGTGTCATTTAAAGTCTTTATTTCCCTGTTGATCTTTTGCTTAGATGATCTGTCCATTTCAATCAGGGGGGTGTTAAAGTCCCCCACTATTATTGTATTGTTGTCAATGTGTTTCTTTGCTTTTTTTATTAATTGCCTTACATACCTGGCTGCTCCCATGTTAGGGGCATAGATATATACAGTTGTTAGATCTTCTTGTTGGATAGACCCTTTAAGTAGGATATAGTGTCCTTCCTCATCTCTTATTACAGTCTTTGTTTTAAAATCTAATTTGTCTGATAAAAGGATTGCCACCCCAGCTTTCTTTTGGTTTCCATTAGCATGGTAAATCGTTTTCCACCCCCTCACTTTCAATCTGGGGGTGTCTCTGGGTCTAAAATGAGTCTCTTGCAGATAGCATATTGATGGATCTTGTTTTTTAATCCAATCTGATAGCCTGTGTGTTTTGATTGGGGCATTTAGCCCATTTACATTCAGGGTAACTATTGAAAGATATGAATTTAGTGCCATTGTATTGCCTGTAAGGGGACTGTTACTGTGTATTGTCTGTGTTCCTTTCTGGTCTATGCTGATTTTAGGCTCTCTCTTTGCTTAAAGGACCCCTTTCAATATTTCTTGGAAAGCCGGTTTTGTGTTTACAAATTCCTTAATTTTTGTTAGTCCTGGAAGCTTTTCACCTCTCCTTCTATTTTCAATGACAGCCTAGCTGGATATAGTATTCTTGGCTGCATATTTTTCTCATTTAGTGGTCTGAAGATATCATGCCAGTCCTTCCTGGCCTGCCAGGTCTCTGTGGATAGGTCTGTTGCCTATCTAATGTTTTTACCATTGTAGGTTACATATCTCTTCTCCCAAGCTGCTTTCAAGATTTTCTCTTTGTCTCTGAGACTCGTAAGTTTTACTATTAGATGTCGGGGTGTTGACCTATTTTTATTGATTTTGAGAGGCGTTCTCTGTGCCTCCTGGATTTTGATGCCTGTTTCCTTTCTTACATTAGGGAAGTTCTCTGCTATTATTTGCTCCAATATACCTTCTGCCCCCCTCTCTCTTTCTTCTTCTTCTGGGATCCCAATTATTCTAATGTTGTTTTGTCATATCGTATCGCTTATCTCTCGAATTCTGTCCTCGTGATCCTGTAGTTGTTTATCTCTCTTTTTCTCAGCCTCTTTATTTTCCATCATTTGGTCTTCTATATTGCTAATTCTCTCCTCTGCCTCATTTATCCTAGCAGTTAGTGCCCCCATTTTTGATTGCACCTCATTAATAGCCTTTTTGATTTCGACTTGGTTAGATTTTAGTCCTTTTATTTCTCCAGGAAGGGTTTCTCTGATAACTTACATGCTTTTTTCAAGCCTAGCTAGTATCTTTAAAATCATGTTTCTGAACTCTAGGTCCGACATCGTACTAATGTCCGTATTGAGTAGGTCCCTGGCAGACGGTACTACCTCTTGTTCTTCTTGCTGAGGTGATTTTTGTCATCTTGTCATTTTGTCCAGAGGAGAACAGATGAATGAGAGAACAAAATGCTAACAGGTTAACAACGTCCCCAGAAAATATACTCTAAACAAATCAGAAAAGACCTGAAACCGAGGAAAAGAAAGGGAAAGAAAGAAAAAGAAAAAGATAAAAACAAACAAAAACAGAGCAAAACAAAACAAAAAAAACAGAATATGATCAAATATGATCAGGCTGGCACATAGATCAGTGCCACACACTAGATTTTGGGTGTATTTTTGTCTGTTAGAAGAAAGTGCCTTCTAAAATTTTAAAGAAAGACAGACTTATATATATACAAAATAAGGGTTGCTACAATGAAGGGATTGAATATGACTGTAAGGATGAAAATTATAAAAAAAATTTAAAAAGGGATTGATAAGGTGCTTGAAAAAAGAGAGAAGAGGATTTTTTTAATCAAAAAAGAAAGAAAGAAAAAAAAGGGGAGAGAATGTGATCAGGCAGGAGACTAGAACAAAGCCATACACTAGAGATTTAGGGTATATTTTGATATGTTAGAAGAAACTGTACCTCAAAATTTTAAAGAGAGAACAACTTATATATATATATGCCAAAAATAAGGGTAACTACTCTGAAGGGATAGAATATGACTCTAAAAATGAAAAATAAAAATGTTTTTTTAAAAAGGGATTGATAAGATGTTGTTTGAAAAAGGGAAAAAGAAAAATTAAAAAAAAACAGTTAAAAAAATTAACTTTGAAAAACTAATGAATCATGGTAAAAAAAGCCATGAATTCTATGTGCAGTGTTCCCCTAGCGCTGGAGTTCTCCCATTCTCACTGATCGGTAAACTTGGTCTTGGCAGGCTGTTCGTGCTGATCTTCTGGGGGAGGGGCCTGTTGCCGTGGTTTCCAAATGTCTTCGCCAGAGGCGGAATTGCCCTGCCCTTGTCCGGTAGGGCTAAGCAATCTGCTCGGGTTTGCTCTCAGGAGCTTTTGTTCCCTGCAAGCTTTCCGTACAGCATTGGAGGACAAGGGTGAAAATGGTGGCCTCCCAATCTCTGCCCTGGAGGAGCCGAGAACTTGGGACCCCGCTCCTCAGTTTGCCCCCAGAGAAAAGCAGTCACTCCCGTCTCCCCGGTCTCCGGCCAACTCCGTGCTCACCCGGCCTGTGACCGAGCATTTCTCTCTCTGGCACTTGACCTGGTGTGGAGTCTCCAAACCCAGCAGATCCCTATGGTGCGCTCCCGCGCCGCTCCTCCCGGGGGGAGGAAAGGGAGTCTCCCCAGCTCTGCTGCTTGTTGGGTCCCTGCTGGAGGAGCAGTGACCCGACTGGGCCGCGGATCACAGTTTATGGCAACCCCGAGCTGAGAGCCCACGCCTCGGCTCCGTCTCTGCAGCCGGCTTCCCCGCTCCAATACCTGGGAGCTCTGCTGCACTCAGGCACCCCTGGTCTTTCTGTGACCCCGAGGGTCCTGAGACCACACTGTCCCGCGAGGGTTCCACCCCCAGCTTAACCACTGAAGCGACGTCCCTCAGCGGAGCCGACTTCTAAAAGGTCCGATTTTGTGCTCCGCGGCTCTATCACTTGCCAGAAGCGGCCGACAGAGGCCCCCTCCCCCGCCGTCTATCCTCCCGAATATCGCCTCGGATTCACTTCTCCGCACGTCTCAGCTTCCAGTAAGTGGTCGCTTCTCTGTTCAGAGAGTTGTTGCTACTCTCTTCTTCGATCTCCTGTTGAGTTTGTAGGTGTTCAGAATGGTTTGAACCCTATTCAGCTGAATTCCTGAGACCAGAAGAAATCCAGGTCTCCTACTCCTCCGCCGTCTTGCCTCGTTCTTCTTTTTAATATACTAAAGAAGAACTAAAAAATTTGACTCCTTAGCACATTGAAAATGATCATTAAAATATGTAACCGAGAGTTAAACTAGTCTTATTTTTATTTAAGATAAAAATAAAAGTGTGTCGAAACTCTAAAAGATTGTTTTCACTGTCAATTCAGTGAACTCTGTATCTTAAAGCTTTCTTCTTTTTCTAGAAATGGCATTGAAGACTGAATGGACCAAAAAAAAAAAAAAGAAAAGAAAAAGAAAAACACTTAGGCACTCTACAATCAAATCTTACTTGGCAAATGAAAGAACTTCAATATGCATTTTAAAAGATTGTGTGTGGGGAATCATATCCATAATGTATAGACATTAAAGCTGTCAAGACCACAAATAAAACTCCAAATGTTATAGGTTAAAGAACTTAAATTTCTTAATGACACCTTCAATTGATTTCTAAATAAAGCAATTCAAAATATCTCACAAAACTCTTCCAACCTTTCTAAATATTAAAGGCTCATAGCAGCAGATTATTTAATCTTGTTGGTCTTTATGTATTCATTTTGACCATCTTTTTGTTTATTTTTTTATAGTGCTTTTGTTTCTTTGCAGGTGCTTTAAAAGCACCTGTAAAGACATCCCATCTATTTTTCCCTGTTTCCCAAAACAGCTTTATTTCTGAGGGAACCAGTGGAGATTTGGGCAAACCTTCCTTTTCATGAAACTGCTGAGAGTTTTGACAGTCTGGCTGCCCGCCTGAATTTTGTGGCACATCTGTAGTTACAAATACAGAATTTCAATTACGTAAATCACCTTGGCAATGTCTTTTTAAAAGCTAAAAAGAACACTGTAGTTTATCCCCCGTGCACTTTAGTAACATTCTTATGAATTCGATCCATGCTACCAAAATCAAATTAAAAGCTATATACATGCCATTTTTTAAAGAGGGCATTACCCAAGATTTGAGTCTCTCCAAATGAAAGAGCAGACTACCTCACTTATTGTGTTAAAGGTTTAGAAAATAAAGAAAAACAATCCTGTCTTTATTTTGCTCCCTTCTCTAAAATTATAATCTAAGACCAGAGCAGTAACATAAGCAACAGGATCAGTGGTAGAATCACAATTGCACTATGAGCACCCTTATTCCTTTTTCCTCTTTTTCTCTTTATACCTTATGTCAGAATTTACCAATGCACTATCTACATGAGAACAGTAATATGACTTCATTTCCTACAATTCTCTTCGAAATTTCCTATAGGGAGAGGTGTCTTTCAAATCTGAATCCCCAGCATACGTTTTGGCATATATTATATGCTCATAAATGTTCGCTCTAAAAATGAGAAACCAGGGAGAAGAAAAGGGGAAGAAAAACCCCAGTCAATGAAGAAGTTTGCATTGTAGTGAACACTAGCATTTCCACAGATCAGGTTTCTTGGTGTAGCCCTAGTGATCCGTGCTTTATACCAGTATCTATGTATTGACAAGCTGTTATCTGTCTCAGAGAGGATCTCTCCTTGCAGCAACATAGATTTTTTTTTTTTTTTTGCAAGTACTGAAGGCTACAAAGAACATTCTTCTCATTTTCCAAATTCATTTGGAAATCACCAGGTCCTCCCTGAGGAAAGCAAATTAAGATTTAGCACCCTCCTCCAGCAGGACACCTTTATAGCTTCATACTTTGGCCAGTTCTGAATCTATGTTAGTAAAATATTCTTTTGTAACATGAGCCATGTGCACAGGGCCCTAGGCCTTCTGTTTTGTGGACTGTTGCTTTTTTTTCCCCCCTTTGTAATCCTTGACTTCTGCCTAATTCACATTCTGTCCACTCCATTATGTTGCTGCATGAATGCCTTGCCTTCCACTAGCTGATGACTTCTCTGTTACTTGACCCTGCAGAAACACTTTACTGCCTTTTTGCTACAAAGCAGGACAGGACAATATATCTCAGTCAAAATATCTCATTTCTCTCTGCTGAATGTGTCTGAAAATTCATGTTTCCAATCAGCAGCTGCTGAAACACCCACTTGGAGAAATACTGGGAATGTCCTCACTGAGAAGACACTAGAGTCTCTAACTGCTTCCCATTCACAAATATAGGTCACTGTGGAGGGCTTCAAGGCCAAGGGACTTCAGGTGTCCCCAATCATTCCTAATGGGGTTTTCTTTGACACATCCTCTAAGAAATGTCTTGGATTGTCTCTGAATTGTTACAAGAACAAAATCAGTCGTTTGCTGATAAGCAACTCCCATACAGCAATTTGGACACATAATGCAGTGTTTTAAAAGATAATAATGTGCCCTTAAAGCTGAGAAAGTAGATAATCAGCATAGGCATGTTACCTTTTGCACACACAAGACAGTTTCCCCCTGAACCCTGATTATCAAGAATCCTTAATTCACACCACGAAACATATTAAAAACAAAAAAGAAAGGTGGTATTCTATCACTTTTAATGAGTACACATTTAATGAGTACACTTCAATTGTGCCTTATGGTTTTTTGTTTTGAAGTAGAAAATGCCCTGTTGATAGTATGCTATCAAGAAATACGTTTATTTTTGCATTTTAAAGAAATATTCAGGTGATTTTGATAATTACTATTCCTTTTGTCCTTAAAATTATAGAATTATTTAAAAATGATTAATTCTTTCTCTTACTTACTTGAAGTGAAAAAATTGTGATGCTCAGAACATTCTCAATAAACTTGAAATTCTTTCTTGGATCACAATATGAAATTGTGTTTTCATAAATTCCCTGAGGAAAATATTGAATGCTACGTCATTGTTTAAAAAGTAACTCTTGATCAGAATTCAATTATCCCTGGTTTTAGTTTAAAATTATTTTTTAATGATATAGAACTACCTTTTATTCAGTGGTAGCCACTGAAAAAGAACTGATGCTATGAAATAGTTTGAAAGATGGTAATTGTATCCTACATCCAAGAATATTGAAATCTTGGTGCTAAACCAAAACTGTCCAATATCCACTATATGATGTCTCTTAATAGGTAATGGATTTCTTTCCAAGGTCTGCCAATGCCTAAAAATCTTGACTTCAAGCAGACCTGTAGAGATATAGTTCTATGTCAGATTATTTTAATGGATAGTGTTTACATTCTGATCTTCAGTTATGTCCCTTCCGCAGCTTTTATAGTGATCAATAATTGAAAAATGAAATAGCTTAATGTATGAGTTCACACTCTGCATTGGGCCTACTCCCCACGAAGCATGAAGGTCTTAGCCAAAACCATCCTAGGGTCCTTAAATAAACATTCAGTACAAAGAATGTCAGAGGAGACCCCACTCTCTGCATTTTGAACTCCCCACTGCTGCCCAACATGATACAAATGGGCTACCTCTGACTTACTTCAGTCCGTGAGGCTGACTGTGGCCTGAAAGAGCCTTGATACTCATTAGAGTAACACTTTGTGTAGTAGTCACCAGTCCACATGCTCTGGGCTGCATCCTTTACATAGATTCTCCTTAATTCTTCCAAAATCCTAATGAAGTAGATGCCATTCCATTTTATCAATGAGTAAACTCAGGATTGGAAAACTAAAGTAATGGATCAAAATTATCTTGCAGGTAAACGTGCAGACCATTATTTGATTCCAGAGCTTCTTCTTAAAACATCTGACTCAACTTTGTTAGTCCTCACTCAACTCTGGGGGAGTTGGCTGCTCTGGGCTTGCAGCCAAATGGGAAGTACTTAGTTGTCTCAGCTCTTGAGAAGTGGGGCTTCTCTAGTTCCTTCATCTTCCTCCAAAATCTTGTCTTGTGTTGCTGCTATCTTGACCTTCTACATAGGACCAAATGGCCTACAGAGAGATGTCCTTGATGTTTCCTCACCACCTGCCTTTCAGGGCATGTTGATGTCTCTCACTTAATGCCCTTGATGTTTTCCATTTGCTCATTATGTTGTTTCAGAACAACACTGTAGTTCATGCTTTGTGGACCTACAATTTATTTCCTGAACCTAAACACTGTTTCTTGATTGCCCAGATAGACTTATTTCTAAAACCCATACTCAGTCTTTCCTACTCCAATCATCGTAATTGGCCAAACTATGAAGTTAAATATTGTAATGACTTATGAGGATAACTTATGAGAACAACTCTAATCATCAGTTATGATTAATTTTCATGTGCAATCATAAAATGACTACTGAAAAACATGTAGTAGCAATTAAGCAAAAGAAAAACAATGATAACTGCCATGTTCTGGTCTTCTTTATTCCTGTCTATGACACGGAATTCACCTTCTCTATTACCTCCCTGATAACCATGTTTTATCCATTTCACAATTGAGCAAATAGTCATTGAGTCCTTTCTTCTTATCAGGGACTGTTCTGAATGCCACAGATATAAAAGTGAACAACAGAACAAGATCCTGCCTTCAAGTGTTGAACATTTCTTTTGAGTATAGGATGGGACTGAGGACTGGTGACTATACATAACTAAATAAGGAAGGAAGGAAGCAAACAAATGAACAAAAATATTGGATAATGATAAGTTCCAGGTAGAGGGTTAAAATGAAGAGATGTTATAGAGAATGACTACTTTAGCTTGGCAGTTTGAAAAAGCTCTTTTGGAGAACAGATTTAAGCTGATTTCTGAATGACAAAAAGAAGCTAGTTGTACAAACATCACAGGCACCCCAAAGCCATATATGCAACCAGATTTTTATCAAGAGTTTTAGTAAATTGGTTAAGAGGTCTGAGTAGGTCTCTTAAATGTTATGTAAAATATCTGTGAAAAGGAAATTTCCTGTCAGAATTCCATGGAAGATATCACCAAATCTACCACCGTCTTGACTCTGAGCAAGTTGTTCTGACAGATTGGATAATGTTAACTATAGATTATTTGTCTAGGACACCATGTGTAACTGAAATAATGTGACAAACCCATTAAAAAAAGAAAATGTGCACCTGTTGATCGTGTTCTTTAAACCATATCACTTAAAACTCCATTTGTAGAAGTGACCCTTAGGTTTTATTTGGCAACAATACCTACTTCCAGGCTCTGGCCACTCTCCCTCTTCTTAGACCTGCTGTCTTTAGGCCATACTTGGCTTATTTAGAGGTATGAGAAAGGGAGTGAGTACTCAAGCATAGATGATACAATTATTTTACAAAAGCAAATTCCAGTTCTTAGGCTTACATAATGAAACTATTGTTCGTGACTTTTATTTGAAAAGGTGCCTTTTCTTATTAAGCTTGGCAATAATAATGTTTTGCTATTTCTGTGGCAGTATAACCACAGGAAAGTTCAACACTTGTTCAGTATTTTGCAATTAAAGAATCACAACACTGGAAAGCACCCTCCCATTTTTAGGTACATGGGTATCTAAAGCATTTGATGTCTATTTCCTTCTTAGGAGCTCCAAGGGAAGCTGACTCTAAAAATTCAGTTTTCTCACCTGAAAAATAAGAAATTGTCTTTCTGTCAAGTCTGAATCTCCTTTTATGTCCATCTGTTCGGCTCTTGAAGGAAGTAAAACACAATAGTCACTAAAAAGTTTATGAAAGTGAAGGAAAAATTAAAAGCTCTTAGGTCTCTGGGTCAAAAATATGTTTTTTTTCCATTTCCTCAGAATATTTTTTATGGATTTATATAGACTCTGTATAGTTGCATTCCAAAACTATATGGCATGGCTTAAATGATTAAATATAGTATAACTAAAGAAATTCTAATAATAAAAGAGACTGCTGACTTTCATTTTCTACCATGACAGATTAATTGGTAGCTGACTTGCCCTCTTGCTGAAAAACAACTAGAAAATTGGACAAAATCATCAACAGGCAGCATAGGACTTTGGTCCCTGAGAAGAGTAACAGCCTAGGTGAGCACTAAAAACACCTAAAAACACTCTCTGCCTGGAAGCATGTTTTGGTTCACAGTACAAGGAGGAGAACCCAAACCAAACATGAATACTGACAGACAACAAGATAGAAATTAGCATGTGGGGGGCTGATGCAGTGGGGATGTCAGGCAAATGGCAGAGGGAGCCACAAAGAAATGGCACCCCAGAAATCTGCATGATCTCTTTGAGTCTGTCGCTGAATATTAATTCATATATGTGTAGGGAAACTCCATAAGACAAGACGAACTACCAGGAACTGCAAGCAGAACAAATCCTAGTCTTCATCTAGGACTGAGTGCTGTGTGAGTTCTGACCAGATACAGTGGCATGACCTTGACGATCAAGTTTATTCAGTAGAGGTGCCAGAAATGTAACACAGTGGTAGTGTTACACACACCTGGCCGTGAAGTAAAGAATAGTTTAGCTCCACCCTAACAAATTTTAAAAACAAGTTTTAAAATAATCAAGACGAACTTCAAGTAGTTTAACTGAGACAAAACGAAATTCAATATTCTTTGAAGGAAGAAAACAGTATCAAGACACTTAACATATATGATGTTCAGAACTGAATACAAAAAAAAAAAAGACTCATTAACTACTGGGGAATATATTTAAGAAAAATCACAGAGATTTCACTTGGAAAAATGAAAGGAATATGGTTGAAATTTAAAAATATGATTTTAAGCAAAAGAAGCCAGACCCAAAGAAATACCTGCATATATCCATATATATGGAATTCTAGAATGGGCAAAGTAAATTTTAGTGACAGGAAACAGATTGTTTGAACCTGGGGTAGGACAATTGGGTGAAAATAAAGGTTCACAAAGCAAATTTTTGAGGTAATATTGATGTTCTATATCTTGGTTGTGATCATAGGGTTGTACATATTTGTCAAAAATAGCAAAGTGTACAATTAAAAAGTGAGCATGTTTTCTTGTATTTAAATATTTCTCAACAAATGGGTTTCAAAAACAGACTAGAGGTCATGTTTTTTGTTGTTGCTGTTGTTTTCTTTTTTAAGATTTTATTTATTTGTTTGAGAGAAAGAGCACGAACAGGGGAAGGGCAGAGGGAAAGGCATAAGCAGACTCCTCACAGAGCAGGGTGCTGGATGTGAGCTCTAGGCTCCATCCCAGGACCTGGAGATCAAGACCTGAGCTGAAGGCAGATGCTTACCCAGCTGAGCCACCCAGGCACCCCCAGAGGTCACGTTAAAAGGAACAGAGATGGATGTAAATGTGTGCTGGGCACGAGCAGATTAACACAGTCAGACACTAAATTAGCTGGTAACTCTTTTGGAAGCCAAGGTTAAAAAAGAACACATTGGCCTCCATCCTAGAATTTGATTTACCGAGATATAGTTTTTTATTTTTTCCAAAAAACTAACCAAAGTAAGGAGGGTGGTGATTATCTGAGAGACCTTTGATAGCACAATGGCTAACGTTTTCAATTCTGGTTTTTGCAAAGACATGAATGCTGTTCAAATAAATAATGCATGTACCAAACATTTTTATAATAAGGACAAGCATTTTTGTAGCAGTTGAGACAACATGGTTCAGGAAAACTTTGATTTCTATGTGTCTCCTCTAATTTACTAATGGAGTTGAATACATAGCTAATACGGCCATTAGACTGACTCTTAAATATCTCATTTCTTAAATGAACCTGTGAGAAAAGCTAGATCGTAATTAATTAATAATTGAATATTCTGAGGAGAGCTTTTAGTACAGATATTCTAAATTTTTGGCTGAAGAGAAAGCCATGCACTTTTTAAATACCAGATGTACAGGAAGCACAAAGTTGCACACCATGTGAACTTTAAAAACTTAAATTTGTATTTTGATACAAACAGAAGGCTATCACCTATTAACTCAAATGTAAATGGTAGAAGCGATTAGGTACTGAATCTTTTTTTTTTTTTTTCCCTGAAAAAGAAAGAGAAGCTTTGGATTGTCTCAATGGTTCAAACCGTTAATATCCCAGTGTTCTATACCATGGAATTTTTAAATCCCTTGACATCTCTGTGGGCTCCTAACACTTCTGAAGTTTACCCAATCCATTTAAGAATGGGTTGAGGCTTTAGGTACTGGCCAATTCCACGAAAGCCCATCTCTCCCACGGCTCACACTAAAAAGAGGACAAAGGATATGGAAGTGGGTTATTTCACTAAAAGTACATAAGTTTACATAAGTTAATTATAGGTTCTTTGGACATTTTTTTTTTTTTTTTACAGAAAAGATTCCGGAAGAGCTAAGTTTGTTAACTTCATTTTCTGTCATATAGTTTTCCTTCTGAACCAGTGGGTTGGCCCACTGCCCCTGATGACCCTCCTGCTTTTAGCCTTCTTCCTATGTTGAATTAGTTTGCATTCCATATACTCCAAAAATGCTAAATAAATTGATTTTAGAATTAGCGTTCTAACCGTTCAAAATAACTTGAAAGGCACTTTGCTGAAAAAACAATTATCTAATGTATTTCTTACCTAAATATTAACTATTATTTTTAATATTCTACAATATTGGCATTGTCTAAATCTGTCAGTCTCCAGTAGAACATTAAGTTAAAATTTCCTTCCTACTCATTTATGATTTTCTTTTTTTAAAAAAGGAAATTACTCCTTTGTCTCTTGAGTAGCTTATCAAAAGGAGAGAGCTGAATTGACTCAGGACATTTCTTTAATCACTAGAGAATAATACAAAGAACTCATTTTAGCACCTCCTACACGATGCCTGAATATTTATCCCAAGGTTAATATTATTTTTTATGTGACCCTACGATTAATCAAATGTTCAATAGAAATAGGCCACATTGCTTTGAGTTTCATTAGCCTCATGTTGATGTGTCCCAATATGGAGTAGTCAAGATCGTATCATTGGTCTCTCTGTAGGAGACATCACATTTTAACATAACTCCCTGGTCTGTTTTGTCAGATCATACCAAGGAAGGTCCAAGGAGGATCTGCCATCTTCCTCTCCCACTTTAATGAGCTCTTTCCTGCTCCAAAGCCCTGGGAGTGTTTCAAGAAGCTCCTCAAAGGAATTGGTGACATTGTAATCATTAAGCTTAAAACACCCACAGAAAAGAAGTGATTCATAAAAAGCAGAATGTTAGCTAAGCTTTGCATATGGCTCTAACATTCTTGGCTTTTAATACAAGTAATGTGCTTTACAGTGACTATTTTTATAGGGACATGAAGGGGCTTCTCTCTTGAAAAGAACTTGTTCCAAGGCAAGAGAGCTCATTAGTTCTCTTAGAGCCACCAAAGGAGCAAAGGAGAATGAACAGCAACCTCAGTTTCTTCCTCTGGAATGGTTAACTTGCTTGCCTAATGGGAATTGGGAATGAGTGGAGACTTTCACTTTGTCAGCTAAAATAATTCATACCCCAAGTGAAAAGTATCTGGGTGGTATTCGGAATGGTTTAAACAAATACAGGGAGGCTGAAGTGCTTATGCAGAACTCTTGTTGGGGAGAAGTTGGCAATTTTATATTGATTCCCCCTCTCTGCTTTTTGTTAAAAAACCCGCTAGAAATATCATGTATTTACTTTGCTTGGCAAGATTGTGTCGCTGAAGTAATACTCATTTTCTTCCTTTTCTCCCTTGCTGGGGAGGTGGAGAAGGGGAGGGGAGGTGGAAGGAGATGTTTAATACCTAGTATTATGATACTGCAATCCTACACAATAAAAATAGTTTAATCAAATGAATAAAACTCTCTTTCTTTAAATATACAAGGACATAACTATTTAATAAGGTTCTTCAAATGCAGAGGCTGAGGTAATTTAAGCAAAGTAGCACTGGTTGCATAATTAATGTGACTATTCTGGCCTCAAAAACAGTATTTTTATTATAAAGCTCCTTTTATTTCCCCGGTTTTTGGGATTTTTTTTCCCACATGCAGTACAGTGTTTTGCACTGAACTTGGGGTGAATGGATTCATCAGGATTGGAATAATTTTATCTGTAAGGGTGTTTATATTTTTAGGCGACCCATAGGAATACTTAACGAGCAGCTTAATGGATATTAAGGTAAAGCATGTGAATCCCACTTTAGCCCCTTATTTTGATTGGGGTCTGTAACCATATGGGCCATCAACTGAAAAATGAGCACTTTTGTAGCAAACAGATTGCTGTATATATTGGATACAACAGAATTTTAAACAACAGTCATAAGGTTTGTCCTTCAGCCAAGTAAGAACAAAAAGGATTCGTTCTCTCATTGTGAAATTCTGTAATTCCTTTGACCTCAGAAAATAACAAAATCATTCTCCCTCAAAAGGAGAGGCAGCTCTGAAAGCTCTGTAATGAACTTGACTCTCTCTTACTGTTCTTGCTGGAATCGAGTTGGTGAAGGTGGGGAAATGACAAGGATCAAGCTGCCTTAAGCTCTCATTGACAAAGGTAATGAGGAGGAGGGTGAGGTGAGAACATAGCTGGAGAATCCCCCTTTGATTCCAACACAGGCACAAAGGGGATGCTGTGTGCCATTCCACTGTCCTGCGGCGGCGGAGGGTGACATGTACTAGTTAGGGGGTGCGAAATAGCTTGGCCAACCAACCAGTTTGCAGATACTCTACTAACAACCACACAACTATTTTGTATCCCTTCAATTAGGTAAGATAATGGTGTTGCTGGAGGATCTGTAGAAGGTTCTAGAATTTCTATTTAGGGCAAATTTAAGCATAACAATCTGGCTTGAGAAGTGACTAATAAAAACATGACTCAGAAGTTGCATACAATTTTTACTCAGCTTACATTAATTTGGAGTAGCCTTTGGTAGCTGGAGTGGTGTATGTTAGAGGTTCTTCCTGGAAGCCAAATTTACAGATCAAGCACAAGCATTTGTTGAGAATGTGTGTCTCAGTGGGGCAGGCTGTACTGAATTGCTACTTCCGTGTTGCCATCCAGGCTTGCCCTTGGCAATGCCACCGAATGAGCGCACCTCTTGTCTGCACATCATGGTCAGGAGTTTATGTGTAGTAGCTCAGGGGTCTCTCTGATTCTAATTTCCATCTTGGCTCTTGTATCACCAAATAACAGTCTATATAGCAATCTGTGCTGTTGAATCCCTTGGAAATGTTTCAGTGCTCTTTGAAATATCCCTGGGAGAAAGCCAGTTGTGGTTATTTTTATTTTGCCAGTCAGGAAACTGAGGTGTGGAGAAATGATGTGTTTTGTCCAAAGAACTAAAACTTGCAAGCTTACAATTGAGTCTACTAAACTGCATTAATACATTCCTGGGAGAACAATATAGATATTTCCTCCAGAGGGATTTTTAAAAGAAGTAAATGTTTATCATTTATTTGTATATTATATAAAAACTTAAAACTATTTTATAGAAACTATGCATCCTTATTACTCGCCCAAATGTGAACAGCAGTTCTTATTAATGTAAATGACTATGAAGGGAACTTTACAAAGTCTAAAATATTTAAATGTTATTCGGCAAAGTAATAAAATCTTGAAATGTGCACAGAAAATTTATTTTTATTATGAGGACACGTATGTGGTAACAGATCTTATCGTTAGGAAGTTCTCATTAGGATTTCTTCAAGGTAAGTTCTCTTTTTCTTTTTTGGCACTTTAATTTCTTGAGGGCTGAAGGATTTATATTACATTTAGGGGAAAGGTCTGAAAGATGGCTGGTTATCACGGAACATAGCATCTGAGTACTTCTGTCTGCTTTGTACACTTCGATTACTTTAATTTGAAGTTAGGAGGTGGAGGTGCTTAATGCTATCATTACTGAGATGTTAGTAGAAAACTACCTAATCAGTGCCATACATTAAAGGCAAACATAAGTGAACTCACATCCATTAAAATAAGATTTATCTACCAGTCATATTTTTCTTAGTTTCAGTTCAGTAATAACCTTCTTTACATAACAAAATAACAGTTGCAGCCTGTGGAGCATTTGTGAAATTTGATTGCAACCAAAATGACACTTGTAAAGTGCCTTGAAGAAGGATCTATTTCCTTTAGATTCTGACTGGCAACAGTATCACATACCTGGTCCATAGCATCGTATCTCACTGCTGAGGTTTATGATTGTAAACCTCAACAGTGAATGGTGTATTACAGGAGTCACGGAATTTATCAGCGTTGTGTGAGCATTTCACACAGTTTTCAAGCAGAATTTTTCAACCTCAGCACTATGGAAATTTTGGAATGAGTCACTCTTTTTTTGAGGTGGGGGAAAGGAGATGGGAGCCATCCTGAGCATCCTAGGATGTTTAGGAACATTCTGGGCATCGGTACACTAGAAACTAGTCCACTTGTCCACTTTTGACAACCGAAAGTATCTCCAGACATTGCCAAATGTCCCCCAGGGCTCAAAGTCAATCTTGGAATTAAGAGTGCTGAAAGATGGTGGATCCCTCAGAAAGCGTGTTGCCCGTGTCTATGCCTCATAAGGCAGAACCCAGCAGAACCCTCAGATAAGGTTGAGGTTCCAGGAACAGAAAATACCCCTGACTTGCATTTGGGGTGGTAACTGGGAAGACAGCAAATTTCATAGAGAGCCCTGACTCAGTGTGGTTCTGGAGGAACAGACCAAAAATGTCTGGGCACTTTCCAGCCTCAGGATCCCTGAGCACTTCAGCACAGCATTGAAAAGAAAAGCACCTGGGGTCTTAAAGTATGTAAACAGATGCCAAAAGTGGGAGATTTGTGGTCAGGGGGAGATGGGCAAAGCAGGGATCTGTGGGGACCTGGGATGCCAATAACAATAGGTATTGATGACTGGGACTAGTGTCCATTCATTCTGCCATTACAGAGCTCATATACTATATACCATTCATAAAATAAGTTAAATCCACTGCCCTAAAATGAGTATGAATTATTGTGAACCAGAGAAGATTACATTATTAACCAACCCAGTGGACTGGGGGCCCTAAATGAAATTAAACTGAGTTATACCAAAATGTCATCCCTTTGCATCCATTTGTGCCTTGAGGTTCATAGCTGCGATTTGCTGATATGGTGTGTGTGTGGGGGGGAGGTGTTGAGACACTTTCCAAGGCTGCCAGCACATAAATATCTTTTTTCCCTGGGATTCTGTTCTCCAGCTGCTTCAATCAGGAAATTTGTATGTGTGTGTGTGTGTGTGTGTGTTTCTATTCTTTCAAAATAATTGTTTAACCCTTCAGCTCATCAGGGTTTCAGAAGTCAAGGTTTTGACTATTTTAATCTTCCATGTCTTCTTTATAACCTGAGATAATATATTTTACATGGAGGAAAGGACACAGAAGTAGAAAGAAGACTTGTGCAGGGAACAAAAACCTAAGACCATAGTATATATGTAATATTACACCACTCTATATCCTTTTAAACCTTTTAGCAGGACAATAACTGGAAGGACAGGACCTGAGATATCAAACCACCTCAAAACACTACGCTCTGGACTGGATCTACCTAAGACAGTAACCAGTAGGGGTTAAGTCTTAAAGTAGAGGTGACAGATGTAGCAAATAAAAAAATAGGATGCCCAGTTAAACTTGAATTTCAGATAAACAACCCATGATTGTTTGGTGTAACTATGTCTCAAAAAATATCTGAGACACATTTAAAGAAAAAAATTGCTCTTTACCTAAAATTTAACTGAGTATTCTGTATTTTATCTGGCAACTCTAGTCTCAGAGAGACTGAGGTGGGTTTGGAAGCATTGGGCAATTTGGCCCTTTGCTTGCATAAACCAGAAATACTTTCACTTTATTTTCTATTCTCCCTCTGTCTCTTCTTCCTTTACTTTAACTTCTGAAATCTCCCAATATCAGACCCAGTGACCTATCTCTTCCCTCCTTGCTTAGCTTATTATGGTACAGACAGTTTCATAGATTTTTCTACATTCTAGACCCTGAAGTGAGTGCAACAGGTCACTTGAGGATTTATAAGGGTTTTAACTACTATCACCACTACTACAAAAAGATAAATAGGTAAAAAAGAATCTCCCCTCTTGTCTGCTTTTTTTCCTCTCTCTTTCTTCCCTTCTCTCCTTCTTCACAAAGCCTTTAGAAAAACTGAGGCAGTGCAGGTTATAATGATGGACAGTGGGTATTCTGAATATATTTTACTTATTTTTAGCAAAAATACAAGATTCTAGGTGTCTTCTCTGTGTGTTTGGTCACACACATACTTTATTTTTTTAAGATTTATTTATTTGTTTTAAGGAGAGAGAGAATGAGCAGGGGGAGGGGCAGAAGGGGAAGGAGAGAGAGAAAATCCTCAAGCAGACTCCCCACTGAGCAAGGAACCACCCCGATGTGGGGATCCATCCCAGGATCCTGAGGTCATGACCTGAGCCAAAATCAAGAGTCAGCTGCTTAACCAGCTGAGCCATCCAAGAGCCCCATTTAGTTACTTTAAATGAGAACTCTAGTGGGCTGAGGGAAAGTGGGCTGGATGCAGAAATCCAGTCAGGGTAAGAGGTGCTGCATTCGGAACAGGATGGCCTCTTAGAGAAAAGGGCCCTGAAGAGAGCAGAAGATGCTCTGCCCTCTGCCCCTACCCATTCTTCCCTCCACTTCCTGGAGCAAAGGGGTGGGCTAGGGTCTCTAGATGGTTCCAGCACGGAGGACAGGCAGGGAGCAGGTCTCTCGGGGAAAGGGAAGCGTAAGCAATGAAAACAGGGAGTGAGGAAGCATCTGTGTCTGTCCACAGCTGGTGTCCCTCAGTAGCATTCGTAAAAAGGAAGGCAAGTCACTAAAACATATAAGTTTGAACCTCTCAAAATGTGCTCCAATGCTAATTACTGGCAGAGTTGGGACATGACATAAGAATTAAAACAAAAATAATGAAAGGTCAGTGTTCACTCACTTGGAGTTAGTGAATACTACATTTCTCCAATTAGCATACAAGGTATGTCATTGTACAGACAAGACACTACAGTATTTTGTGCGCATTCCTACATTCTATCTCTTCTTTTCTAGATGGTGACTTGCCTTCTCCTATATGCCACTGATTTCTATTTTTATTCACTAGATACATATCACATCAACTGCTTTACTTTTCACCTAGCTCAAGCGGATGGAAAATATTTCAAGAAAAAAATTCTTTTTAATGTCTTCAATTAAAAAAAAAAAAAGCTCTTATTACTAAAAGCCAACTATGCTGTCTAAATGTAAGATGTTGCCCTGGGCAGTAGGGTTTGTGGGGACTAAGATTTTTCTGAAAAGTAGTAAAAGTGCAAAGAAAGAATATAACCAAAAGTATTGGTACTTTTCTTTTATTCCTGCCTCACAGTTTGTTTGCTAGCTAAATTACAACCTCCATTAGCTCAAGTGATTGCATCACCATTTAAAGCTAACACTCAATTCTTCTGTACAAACTTTAAATGAACAAAACTGCACATGTGCCAAACACAATAGGAGAAATTAAGTTTCAAAAATTGGAAGGCACTTTCTTAAGTGACATAGAAGACAGCAGATTTGCAGAAAGCATTTCATGCTTCAGCCCCTGTATACCCTGTCGGAACCAATGCCAAAATAAAGATAGCACTTGGAGGGCTTTAAGTTATGTCAGCTCTCTATGAAATGGGGTGAATTGCTTGCTTTGCTCTATGTCAGGAATGGAAATAACATTTCTAAAAATGTACTGGGGGGAAGCAGTTGAATTCTGGGGCAGAATACAAAATTTCCAGTTTAAGTGGAAGGGCAGAGAGAGGAATGAAACAAATAAGCTCAAGATGTACACTTACAGGGTTGCATTGACTATCTTATAGACATCACCAATTCATCCCAGGCTTTCATTAAGGTAACATAAAACATATTGATTAAATTAATGAGAAAGATGGAGCAGTTAAACCAAGTTTCTGTGTAAGACCAAAGCATGAAAAATATACAAAGCTGAGATTCTTGTAGCACAGGTGTAAATTTTTTCCAGTACTTGTCTAGGAGGATATGTAACAAAATGTCAGAAGAACCAGTTGAAGTAAATAGAAATTCAGTTAAGTAAGAAAAGAATCCACGATTCCCAGAGAAGCAGAAAAATGAGAATGCACACAGTAGTGCTCAGTGAAACCTCTCTTCTCATCAAGGCAATTGGTTTCCTGTCCCCATAGTACTGTATGCACATGCCCTCCTCAGAAAACCTTGTTCACACCATGAAGCTCTGTGAATTAGGCTTTGTCTGTTACTGCTTTAGATCTGTGGGCTGTTTCATTTTAAAATGACTAGTGGTGACTGGCATATTCTATCCTAACTTACTCATAAGGAAGAGTTTTCTTCGCTTGCAAAACACTACCATAAACTAAAGTAGTAAATTAACCCATTGCCAGAATTTGGGAGGAATTTCAAATAACTCAAACCATAATGGATTACTCAATTAAGTAAAAGTAATAGAAGTGAATGCAAAACACAAGAATGGCCCATACCCACTGTGCTCTTCTCCCAGTCTGTCCTTTGGGTTAAGAAAATTGGACAGTGGGTGGGGGGATGGGGCAACTGGGTGATGGGTATTAAAAAGGGCACGTGATGTGATGAGCACTGGGTGTTACATGCAGCTGATGAATTATTGAACACTACATCTGAAACTAATGATGCACTACATATTGGCTAATTTAATTTAAATAAAATTAAAAAAAGAAAGAAAATTGGACAGTCTACCATCACTGTATAGCTGCTGTGTTGTGAGTGAACCAGAATATTTCTCCTGTCCTCACACCACAGCACCTTCCTTCATACACAGAGACAGTGTGTTCCAGTAATCATCTGTGCCAGAAATAAGGATTAGATGTTAGTGGGAAAGGATGACAGTAACAGAAGAGAAGGTATCACTCTGAAAATTAAGGCTTGTTGGTGGGAGTGGGATAGAAAAAGCGATATCAACAATGCAGTATGAAGTTTGTAGTTTTACAAATTCTTATGTTAGAGACCAGTTCATCCAAATGGATTCATATTAGATACAAACTTAGGGAAGTATGAATACAAATTCATATTAAGTAGAGAAAGTGGTGTCAGTGGAAACCACACATTCTGCTTATTGACAAATATTGGTGTAAATAAATCTCCCCTTGGCTTGATAATTAGTGAAGGTGTAAAAAAAAAAAAACTGAAGCAAAATGCTTATAAATTGAAATTGAAGTCTAAGAAACAATGCAGCAGAATAAGTGAAAACACTGGACAATTAGAAGAAGGGAATGGTTTGATATTTTCAAGAAGATATGCAGAAATAGGAGCTGGGATGAATCTATAGGCTCACTGTGCTCCAGGATCAGAAGTAGATAGGAGTGGCTGAGAATGAAGCTTCTGTAGTTAGTATTCCTTACAAGAATTCCACGCAGGACAGGAACCAGAGACAAGATCACTGCCTGATGTTAGGTTCTAGAAAGTGCTCATCTACCTCTGAGAGGAGGCTTAAAAAAACAAAAAGGAGGCAACCTGTGTCTGGACACAACAGTTTGTAGAATTCTCTTGGCTTAAGTGGGAGAACGAAGAGCATCCCAATGGACTTGATTTGTCTTCTCCCAATGACACCATACAGCTGGAGACAAAACAAGAAGTCAGGGAGGGTCCAAAGCAAAGGGAAACAAACTTCAACCTCTAAATGATCTTGAAAGTTGAAGAAAGAAAAATCTATCAATAAGAATGGCAACTAACAAAATGAAGAATCAAAACATGAATTTACTTGTGTTGAAATTGATTTTCTGGGAACAGTATGACATAGACTTTAAGTGTATTTAGGATACTCAATGAAGGAAGAATGTGTGTTATATGTGAACAAGAAAAAGATGAACAAAATTAAGTATGAATGAAGTAAATACATTTTAAGATAAAAAAGAATCAATTTTAAGTTGTCAATGGAATAGAACAGACTTATCAAACAATTGAAAAAGCATGGAAAATAAACTTAGAATTTCTAAGATGTACTGAGAAAAATTCCAGAAACAGAGTACAGAGGAAATGGCCAGGAGGCCAGGCTTGAAAATAAAAGTGCAGTTTTCTTTCTGAGTTTGAAATACAGAAGTACTTGAATCCTCAGATGAGCCACTATGAGTACGGAGCAGGACAGAAAAAAGTGTATTACCATGTTCATAGATCAGAAGACTTAACATAACAAAAATAGGCATTATCCCCAAATACATCTTTCAATTTAATATATTTCCAACTACAATCCCAGCAAGGATTTTTATGGGACTCAATAAGATGATTCTAAAATCTATGTGTGCTGAATCATACCATTAATAACGTGTTTACATTGGGAATGATGTTTCCAGTACCTCCTTCCATGTAGGGTTCCCTTAGAGTTGGCCCAAAGAGGAGCTTGTGAAAAATTTGAGAAGTAGAAGTAAAGAAGCAGCCACTGTTTTCTAAAGTACCATGATTAGATGTGGTGGCAGACAAACACAAAAGTGTTTGCCCTTTTTCTCCTACTTTGTGTCCAGCTCTTTTTTTGTGCCTCGTAGCCCTGGCAACCAGATGTGATGTTGGGCACATCACTAGGTACTTAATGTGGACCCAAAGAGATAGCAGCTTCTCATAGAATTCTCTACCAGCTTCCCCTTTACATTCTAATTTCGGCGGTTGGATGTGCTTGGCTTCTAGATGGATGACTGGAAACTTCTCTCTCTCTCTTCAGCTTTCTGATGTCAGTTATTTATTGTTGCTTAACTAGCTTTTCCAAAAGAATGACTTTGTTTTGCTGCAGCATATGGGTAAGGAATACAAGAAGGGCTCAGCTTGACAGTTCTGTCATTTTCATGGTGTCAGCTGGAGTGTCCAGGGCTAGAGGACACACTTTCAAGGCTGGGTCACTCCCTCTCCTATCTGGTGCCTTGGGCTCCTTGGCTTCTCTTTATCCACATGGCATCTCATCTTCCAAGGACTTTTCATGTGGCTTGAGCTTCTCACAAGAGTCGCTGTTTCATGATACTTTTTACATAGCTGCTGGATTCTAAAAGGCAGGATGCAGAAACTTACCATGCTTTCCCCAGTTCCTTCCACATTTTCTTTTGCACACATTTCCCCTAATACTGTCTTGCATGTCTCATCTAGTCTTAGCGCCTGTTTTAGGAAGGCCCAGGTCCATACACACTTTATGCCAATAAATTCAACAACTTCAATAAAATGGACATAGTCCTTGAAATACACAAAGCACATGTGAGATATAGATGCCCTGAATGGCCTTAGAGGAAGTAAAAGAAATTAAATTCATCGTTGAAAACTTTCAAAGAAAAATACTGACACAGATGGATTCACCAGTGAATTCTACCAAACACGTAAGTCATAAATAATACCAATTCCATTCATAAGAGGAAAGAACAATTTCCAACTCATTGTATAAGGTCAGTGTTACCTTGTTATCAAAACAGACAAAACCAGATCAATTCCTAATGAACATATACATAAAAGTTCTTTAAAAAATTTGAGCAAATTGAATCTAATAATATACAAGAGGATAATACCTGTGAGGGTTAATTTTATGTGTCACCTTGACTGAGCTGGGAAGTGTTCAGATATCTGGTTGAATGTTATTCTGGATGTTTCTGTTGAGGGTGTTTTGCATGAAATTAACCTTTAATTTGGTCAACTAAAGCTGCTGACAGCCCTGGCTGGTTGACCATCAAATTCATTTTTGCTCCTTTTAATTAAGAATGCAGTAAACTTTCAATAAGAGGGAAAAGATTTAAAGTGCTAAGCTTCAAACATTTATGCTTTTCAGTAGAGCTACGTAATATGAAAGCTAAAACAATAATTTTAACATTGTTGAAATCACTGCTCATTTTCTCAGTGAAGATACATAATCTGATAAAAAGAATCAGTTGCTTTTTTGAGGTATTGTTTCTTTGACCCTTTTCCGGAATGTGCTGCCTGGGACACCTGTGAATTTATTTTTTATTTATTTATTTTTTTTAAGCAGAAATAAGGCCTATAATTACACAACCATTAAAAAATGTTATCAATATGTCAACTTTAGCAACAGATTAAGAATGGGGATGGTAATAATGATATCAAGGAAACGGGAATCCTTTTCGAAAATGTCTACTATGTTGCAGATCTTTAGATCATTTAGTCCTCACAGCACTTTTGTGAAATGTTCACTGTTATTCTCACTTTATGGATGAAGAAACTGAGGGTCAGAGATGTTAATTAATTGAGCACCAGAGTCTGGATTCCGATCCAGATTTGTCTCATTCCAAAAACACTCTTCCCATTTTACCAGACTGTCCTTTTTTTTTCTTTTTTTAAATAACACATATTTATTTAAGAGTTTGGAAGTTCTAAATTTTTCTCTTCCAAATATTTTAACATATGTATTCATGGCTGTACGCTAGAGATTTTACTATGCACCTATGATTTATCAAAGATTAATAATTATCTTTACCTGAATTGTCCTTTCAGAAAATGTAAGGCTCTTAGATTACTTTTTATTAATTACCTGGTTCCAATTTATGTGTTCTTATATTATGTGTTTTAATTCTCTTCCTGTATATTAAACCCTGTAAGACACTTTTAATTAGATTTTCTATAATCAATGTTTATTTAAATTTATGACATATGTACTGTTTTCTTTGCTTACCATGTCTTTCTGAATTTCTTTTTTTTTTTCATTTGTCTGACTTACTGGTTATTTTTTATTGTTATGTTAATCACCATACATTACATCATTATTTCTTGATGTAGTGTTCCATGATTCATTGTTTGTGCATAACACCCAGTGCTCCACACAGACTGTGCCCTCTTTAATACCCATCACCAGGCTAACCCATCCCCCCACCCTCCTCCCCTCTAGAACCCTCAGTTTGTTTTTCAGAGTCCATCCTTCGTCTCCCCCTCCGACTTACTCCCCTTCATTCTTCCCCTCCAGCTACCTTCTTCTTTTTCTTTTTTCTTAACATATGTTGCATTATTTGTTTCAGAAGTACAGATCTGTGATTCAACAGTCTTGCAAAGTTCACAGCGCTCACCATAGCACATACCCTCCCCAATGTCTATCACCCAGCGACCCCATCCCACCCACCCCCACCACTCCAGCAAAACTCAGGTTGTCTCCTGAAATTAAGAATTCCTCATATCAGTGAGGTCATATGATACATGTCTTTCTCTGATTGACTTTATTTCACTCAGCATAACACCCTCCAGTTCCATCCACGTTATTGCAAATGGCAAGATCTCATTCCTTTTGATGGCTGCATAAGATTCCATTGTGTATATATACCACCTCTTCTTTATCCATTCATCTGTCGATGGACATCTTGGCTCTTTCCATAGTTTGGCTATTGTGGACATTGCTGCTATAAACATTGGGGTGCACGTACCCCTTCGGATCCCTACATTTGTATCTTTGGGGTAAATACCCAGTAGTGCAATTGCTGGATTGTATGGTAGCTCTATTTTCAACTGTTTGAGGAACCTCTATACTGTTTCCCAGAGTGGTTGCACCAGCTTGCATTCCCACCAACAGTGTAGGAGGGTTCCCCTTTCTCCGCATCCCTGCCAACATCTGTCATTTCCTGACTTGCTAATTTTAGCCATTCTGACTGGTGTGAGGTGGGATCTCATTGAGGTTTTCATTTGGATTTCCCTGATGCCGAGCGATGTTGAGCACTTTTTCATGTGTCTGTGGGCCATTTGGATGTCTTCTTTGGAAAAATGTCTGTTCATGTCTTCTGCCCATTTCTTGATTGGATTATTTGTTCTTTGGATGTTGAGTTTGATAAGTTCTTTATAGATTTGGGATACTAGCCCTTTATCTGATATGTCATTTGCAAATATTTTCTCCCATTCTGTCGGTTGTCTTTTGGTTTTGTAGACTGTTTCTTTTGCTGTGCAAAAGCTTTTTATCTTGATGAAATCCCAATAGTTCATTTTTGCCCTTGCTTCCCTTGCCTTTGGCGATGTTTCTAGGAAGAAGTTGCTGTGGCTGAGGTCAAAGAGGTTGCTCCTGTGTTCTCCTTTAGGATTTTGATGGACTCCTGTCTCACGTTTAGGTCTTTCAACCATTTGGAGTCTATTTTTGTGTGTGGTGTAAGGAAATGGTCCAGTTTCATTCTTCTGCATGTGGCTGTCCAATTTTCCCAACACCATTTGTTGAAGAGACTGTCTATTCTCCATTGGACATTCTTTCCTGCTTTGTCAAAGATTAGTTGACCATAGAGTTGAGGGTCCATTTCTGGGCTCTCGATTCTGTTCCATTGATCTATGTGCCTGTTTTTGTGCCAGTACCATACTGTCTTGATGATGACAGCTTTGTAATAGAGCTGGAAGTCCGGAATTGTGACGCCGCCAGCTTTGCTTTTCTTTTTCATTATTCCTCTGGCTATTCAGGGTCTCTTCTGGTTCCATACAAATATTAGGATTATTTGTTCCATTTCTTTGAAAAAAGTGGATGGTATTTTGATGGGGATTGCTTTAAATGTGTAGATTGCTCTAGGTAGCATTGACATCTTCACAATGTTTGTTCTTCCAATCCATGAGCATGGAACGTTTTTCCATTTCTTTGTGTCTTCTTCAATTTCATGAGTATTTTATAGTTTTCTGCATACAGATCCTTTGCCTCTTTGGTTAGATTTATTCCTAGGTATCTTATGGTTTTGGGTGCAATTGTAAATGGGATCGACTCCTTGATTTGTCTCTCTTCTGTCTTGTTGTTGGTGTATAGGAATGCCACTGATTTCTGTGCCTTGATTTTATATCCTGCTACTTGACTGAATTCCTGTATGAGTTCTAGCAATTTTGGGGTGGAGTCTTTTGGGTTTTCCACATACAGTATCATATCATCTGCAAAGAGTGAGAGTTTGACTTCCTCTTTGCCGATTTGGATGCCTTTGATTTCTTTTTGTTGTCTGATTGCTGTGGCTAGGACTTCTAATACTATGTTGAATAGCAGTGGTGAGAGTGGACATCCCTGCCGCATTCCTGACCTTAGGGGAAAAGCTTTTCCCCATTGAGAATGATATTCGCTGTAGGTTTTTCATAGATGGCTTTTATGATATTGAGGTATGTACCCTCTATCCCTATACTCTGAAGAGTTTTGATCAAGAAAGGATGCTATACTTTGTCAGATGCTTTTTCTGCATCTATTGAGAGGATCATATGATTCTTGTTCTTTCTTTTGTTAATGTACTGTATCAGGTTGATTGATTTGTGGATGTTGAACCCACCTTGCAGCCCAGGGATAAATCCCACTTGGTCATGGTGAATAATCCTTTCAATGTACTGTTGGATCCTATTGGCTAGTATTTTGGTGAGAATTTTTGCATCCATGTTCATCAAGGATATTGGTCTGTAATTCTCCTTTTTGATGGGGTCTTTGTCTCGTTTGGGGATCAAGGTAATGGTGGCCTCATAAAACAAGTTTGGAAGTTTTCCTCCCATTTCTATTTTTTGGAACAGTTTCAGGAGAACAGGTATTAATTCTTCTTTAGATGTTTGGTAGAATTCCCCTGGGAAGCCATCTGGCCCTGGGCTTTTGTTTGTTGGGAGATTTTTGATGACTGCTTCAATTTCCTTAGGGGTTATAGGTCTGTTCAGGTTTTCTATTTCTTCCTGGTTCAATTTTGGTAGTTGATACATCTCTAGGAATGCACCCATTTCGTCCAGGTTATCTAATTTGCTGGCATAGAGTTGCTCATAATATGTTCTTATAATTGTTTGTATTTCTTTGGTGTTGGTTGTGATCTCTCCTCTTTCATTCATGCTTTTGTTGATTTGGGTCATTTTTCTTTTTGATAAGTCTGGCCAGGGGTTTATCAATCTTGTTAATTCTTTCATAGAACCAGCGCCTAGTTTCGTTGATCTGTTCTACTGTTCTTTTGGTTTCTATTTCATTGATTTGTTCTCTGATCTTTATTATTTCTCTTCTCCTGCTGGGTTTAGGCTTTATTTGCTGTTCTTTCTCTAGCTCCTTTAGGTGTAGGGTTAGGTTGTGTATTTGAGACCTTTCTTGTTTCTTGAGAAAGGCTTGTATTGCTATATACTTTCCTCTCAGGACTGCCTTTGCTGTATCCCAAAGATTTTGAACAGTTGTGTTTTCATTTTCATTGGTTTCCATGAATTTTTTTAATTCTTCTTTAATTTCATGGTTGACCCATTCATTCTTTAGTAGGGTGCTCTTTAGCCTCCATGCATTTGAGTTCTTTCCGCCTTTCCTCTTGTGATTGAGTTCTAGTTTCAAAGCATTGTGGTCTGAAAACATGCAGGGAATAATCCCAATCTTTTGGTACCGGTTGAGAACTGATTTGTGACCTAGGATGTGATCAGTTCTGGAGAATGTTCCATGGGCACTAGAGAAGAATCTGTATTCCATTACTTTGGGATGGAATGTTCTGAATAGGTCTGTGAAGTCCATTTGGTCCAGTGTGTCATTTAAAGTCTTTATTTCCCTGTTGATCTTTTGCTTAGATGATCTGTCCATTTCAGTCAGGGGGGCGGTTAAAGTCCCCCAATATTATTGTATTGTTGTCAATGTGTTTCTTCACTTTTGTTATTAATTGCCTTATATAATTGGCTGCTCCCATGTTAGGGGCATAGATATTTACAATTGTTAGATCTTTTTGTTGGATAGACCCTTTAAGTAGGATATAGTGTCCTTCCTCATCTCTTATTACAGTCTTTGTTTTAAAATCTAATTCGTCTGATAAAAGGATTGCCACCCCAGCTTTCTTTTGGTGTCCTTTAGCATGGTAAATGGTTTTCCACCCCCTCACTTTCAATCTGGGGGTGTCTCTGGGTCTAAAATGAGTCTCTTGCAGACAGCATATTGACGGATCTTGTTTTTTAATCCAATCTGATAGCCTGTGTGTTTTGATTGGGGCATTTAGCCCATTTATATTCAGGGTAACTATTGAAAGATATGAATTTAGTGCCATTGTATTGCCTGTAAGGGGACTGTTACTGTATATTGTCTGTGTTCCTTTCTGGTCTATGCTGCTTTTAGGCTCTCTCTTTGCTTAGAGGACCCCTTTCAATATTTCTTGGAGGGCTGCTTTTGTGTTTGCGAATTCCTTTAGTTTTTGTTTGTCCTGGAAGCTTTTTATCTCTCCTTCAATTTTCAATGAGAGCCTAGCTGGATATAATATATTTGGCTGCATATTTTTCTCGTTTAGTGCTCTAAAGATATCATGCCAGTCCTTTCTGGCCTGCCAGGTCTCTGTGGATAGGTCTGTTGCCAATCTAATGTTTCTACCATTTTAGGTTATATATCTCTTCTCCCGAGCTGCTTTCAGGATTTTCTCTTTGTCTCTGAGACTCGTAAGTTTTACTATTAGATGTCGGGGTGTTGACCTATTTTTATTGATTTTGAGAGGCGTTCTCTGTGCCTCCTGGATTTTGATGCCTGTTTTCTTCCCCACATTAGGGAAGTTCTCTGCTATTATTTGCTCCAATATACCTTCTGCCCCCCTCTCTCTTTCTTCTTCTGGGATCCCAATTATTCTAGTGTTGTTTCATCTTATCGTATCACTTATCTCTCGAATTCTGCCCTCGTCATCCTGTAGTTGTTTCTCTCCCTTTTTCTCAGCCTCTTTATTTTCCATCATTTGGTCTTCTATATCACTGATTCTCTCTTCTGCCTCATTTATCCTAGCAGTTAGTGCCCCCATTTTTGATTGCACCTCATTAATAGCCTTTTTGATTTCGACTTGGTTACATTTTAGTTCTTTATTTCTCCAGAAAGGGTTTCTCTAATAACTTCCACACTTTTTTCAAGCCCAGCTAGTATCTTTAAAGTCATGGTTCTGAACTCCGACATCATACTAATGTCCATATTGAGTAGGTTCCTGGCTGACGGTACTCTCTTGTTCTTTTTGCTGAGGTGATTTTTTTCGTCTTGTCATTTTGTCCAGAGGAGAAAGATGAATGAGAGAACAAAATGCTAACAGGTTAACAATGTCTCCAGCAAATATACTCTATGAGATGAGTAAAGACCTGAAACCAGGGGGAAAGAAAGGGAAAGAAAGAAGAAAGAAAGAGAAAAGAAAGAAAAAAAAAAACAAGAAAAAGATAAAAACAAAAACAGAACAATACAAAAAAAACAGAATGAGAAAAGACCTGAAACCAGGGGGAAAGAAAGGGAAAGAAAGAAGAAAGAAAGAGAAAAGAAAGAAAAAAAAAACAAAAAGAAAAAGATAAAAACAAAAACAGAACAATACAAAAAAAACAGAATATGATCAAATATGATCAGGCTAGTGCATAGATAGCGCCACACACTAGATTTTGGGCGTTTTTTGGTCTGTTAGAAAAAAGTGCCTCCTAAAATTTTAAAGGAAGAAAGACTTATATATGTACAAAATAAGGGTTGATACAATGAAGGGATGGAAGGTGACTGTAAAGATGAAAATTATAAAAGATTTTATAAATGGAATTGATAAGTTGTTTGAAAAAAGAAATAAGAAGATTTAAAAAAAAAAGAAAAAACAGGGAGAGAATGTGATCAGGCAGGAGACTAGAACAAAGCCATACACTAGTGATTTAGGGTATATTTTGATCTGTTAGAAGAAACTGTATCTCAAAATTTTAAAGAGAGAACAACTTATATATATATATATATATATATATATATATGCCCAAAATAAGGGTAACTACTATGAAGGGATAAAATATGACTCTAAAAATGAAAAATAAGAAATGTTTTTTTTAAAACGGGGGATTGATAAGATGTTGGTTGAAAAGGGAAAAAGAAAAATTAAAAAAACAGTAAAAAAAATTAACTTTGAAAAACTAATGAATCATGGTAAAAAAAAAAGCCATGAATTCTATGTGCAGTATTTCCCTAGCGCTGGAGTTCTCCCATTCTCACTGATTGGTAAACTTGGCCTTGGCAGGCTGTTCGTGCTGATCTTCTGGGGGAGGGGCCTGTTGCCATGGTTCCCAAATGTCTTTGCTGGAGGCGGAATTGCCCCACCCTTGTCGGTCCAGGCTAAGCAAGCTGCTTGGGTTTGCTCTCAGGAGCTTTTGTTCCCTGCAAGCTCTGGTACAGGTTTGGAGGACCAGGGTGAAAATGGTGGCCTCCCAATCTCCACTCGGAGGAGCTGTGAACTTGCGGCCCCGCTCCTCAGTGCGCCCCCAGAGAAAAGCAGTCACTCCCGTCTCCCTGGTCTCCGGCCACACTCCGTGCTCACCCGGCCTGCCACCGAGCGTTTCTATCTCTGGCACCCGACCCCCTGTGGAGTCTCCAAACCCAGCAGATCCCTGCGGTGCGCTCCCGCGCCGCTCCTCCCGGGGGAGGGAGGGAAGTCTCCCCGGCTCTGCCGCTTGTTGGGTCCCTGCTGGAGGAGCAGTGGCCCGATTGGGCCGCAGATCACAGTTTATGGCAACCCCGAGCTGAGAGCCCGCGCCTCGGCTCCGTCTCTGCAGCCGGCTTCCCCGCTCCGATCCCTGGGAGCTCTGCCGCCCTCAGGCACCCCTGGTCTTTCTGTGACCCCGAGGGTCCTGAGACCACACTGTCCCGCGAGGGTTCCACCTCCCGCTTAGCCACTGGAGCGACGTCCCTCCGCGGAGCCGACTTCTAAAAGGTCCGATTTTGTGCTCCGCGGCTCTAGCACTTGCCAGAAGCGGCCGGCGGAGGCCCCCTCCCCCGCCGTCTATCCTCCCGAATATCGCCTCGGATTCACTTCTCCGCACGTCCTACCTTCCAGTTAGTGGTCGCTTCTCTGTTCAGAGAGTTGTTGCTACTCTCTTCTTCGGTCTCCTGTTGAGTTCGTAGGTGTTCAGAATGGTTTGATCCCTATTCAGCTGAATTCCTGAGACCAGACGAAATCCAAGTCTCCTACTCCTCCGCCATCTTGCTCTGCCCCCCACACCTGTGAATTTAATTAGATGGCTCTACAATCCATTCAATTTAGTTTTTGAGTTTGAACCCCTTGGTTTTAAAACAATCTTTAGAGCATCACCCCATTTTATAATTGTAATTTATCTCCTAATTTGACTCCTTGGAGAGAACACAGGTTTCAGAAGCATGATGATGAATGGAGACCACCTATGTCATCAAAATCAGCATTAGGATCAGGATTAATTAATGGTAATTCCACAGTTGTTGACATCAGTGCAAATATTTGCATGATAAGAAGAACTTACCAATTAGTATATGAAACCACTTGGTCTAATTGTTCTGTACTTCATCAGGTACCCCCCATGGATAACCCAACTTATTTTTTTCATTGGTTCTAAGAATCAGTCAGACCTGACAGGCCCTCAGTTTCCTCTCTCCTGAAAGCATCATAGTTGTGACACACAGGATGGCAATGAACATTGGTCCTCCTTGCAGTGACAGCTGTCCAATTTGTACTATTTCTTAGTATACTTGGATTATGCTCTGTACTCCTAAGTGATAGAACTGATGTTTGGATATCAGCAAAATGCAGCAGTTCTTTGTACTTCTGTTGTTCTGTATAACTGTGATAGTCCTTTGTCAAATATATTTTTCATCACTGGACATAAATTATACCTTTAATATGTCCTATTGAATGTAGAATTTTATGATGTGCACAACAATGTAATATTGATTAAAAATTTCATATTTTTAAGATAATTTGAAATTACTATTATATATTTGTTATCTAATGCTTTAGTTATTTTTAATATTATGACTTATTTAAATATAAAAATTTCCTATTACATGGTTTTTGCATAAGAAATCTCATGTTTCCAAAACTAAAAGAACAGCCTGCTCAGCTTTCTAGAGTAAGATTTTATTCATTTTTCTCATGATTTTGATTTCCAAAAAGTTACCTAATGTGTATGTCAATATCTTTATTATCATTTTTTATTTGAACACAGGCAATTTACACATCCAAATTTCAATAACTTATTAATTTGTAAAATAGTGCCTGTAATCTATTTTTATATTTTAAGAAAACATACAAACTCATTGCAACTTTTTGTCACTCTCAAGGTTTTCCAGTTACATGTGAAATTGAGCCTAACTATTGTGAAATACTCAATTTAATATTAAAGATTTGTAAAGCACACAAAACTCATATTTATGATTACCATATTCATCTAGATCAAAAAGAAGCTTCATAAGAATTAATAAAAAGGCACAGTTATCACATTTTTCAGGATCTGAAGGACCAGTGGTGAGGTTGCTATTTGTGTTTGAAGTTCAACTCTCCATCTAGAATCTCAGAAAACTGAAATTTCTTTTGGAAACTATTACATGTTTTCACCTGATTTTTGCATGTAATGTAGTTAACCTCAAGCCAGTGTCATGGTGGGGCAAATAGACTTTATAGAAACCACTCTGTCCTTCCAAAAATGGGGAGACCAGACCATTACTTCTGGGATCAAGATCAGATTTTTAAAATGAATGCTTAAAACGTATTGAGGTGCTAATGAGTTCTGTGTCCGGCTGGTTTCTATTGGCCCATAAGAGTGATTGTGTACATTTCCCTCAAGTCCATGTTCAGCCACCTTGTTTGTAGCTTGAAATTAGTCATATGGGAACATTGAACTCAGAAACATTACAAATCATGGCTTTTAAAAACATAAATATACCACTGCCCTGATCCAAATTGCTTAGGTTAGTTTTCAAAGTTGGACCACTCATGACAAATGTAGAGAATTTATAAGTGGTGGATTATGCAAAGCAGGTACAACCAACCTTATAAAGAGAAATGATATATGATTGTAGAGAATAAGTTCTTTGGTTTTAGAGATTGTATCATACTCTTGTCCATGTGGTGATTGGAGAATTGATTTTTTATATAGATTTGTGTATTTCAGAATGGTTAAGTGCCATATATATCACAGTAGTGTTCAGTGATTTTTCGGTAGAATGGGCCATGTAATTGATTTCTGTAGTTAAAATTTAAAAATTAAAGAAAGGAATATTAAAGAATCTTCTTACTAATGCCCAGGCAATTATGGAGGGAGAGGTGGTAATTTAATTAGGATTTACCAAATTTATAAAAATGTTAAGTTCCACAGGTTTGTGTGTTTCTCTAATGGAAATTTTTGAGCAGAGTCTTGTTCACAAGCAAAAACTTTGCTTTCTGCTCTGTATAGTATAAACTCATCGTTTTCTGTTGCCTTTTAAAAACGTGAAACTGATCTGGTGCAATGTTTTCTAACAAGGAAAAATAATTGAAAAACAGACATGTAATCATGATCTGACTGCTCATAAACTGCAATAATGTCATGAAAACCTTACTTTATTTCTTGATCACCATTTTTTTTTCATCTCCTAGTGCAGGGATTGACAAACCTTTTCTGTAAAGAGCCAGGTAGTAAATATGTGAAGCTGTGCAAGTCTCACGAGGTCTCTGTGGCATGCATATTCTCCCGATCGGCTTTCCTTTCCTTATACTTTCTGTTGTGGTTGTTTTACAACACTTAAAGTCTCAGCTTGCTGGCAGGATTTGACTATACTTTGGCTGCCCTATCAAATCTACTCCCTTGTGCCCATGTTCACTCTCTCACATATATTTTCCCACCAACATTCTGCCACACCTGCCATGAGTTTTGT
This sequence comes from Eumetopias jubatus, assembly GCF_037043125.1. Classification (NCBI taxonomy): domain Eukaryota; kingdom Metazoa; phylum Chordata; class Mammalia; order Carnivora; family Otariidae; genus Eumetopias; species Eumetopias jubatus. The sequence continues at coordinate 15,502,202 of NW_028274807.1, read as the reverse complement.
TTACCACCGCTACTGTGGTTGTCCCAGACACCCAGACTCTCCTCTCTCATCAATGCTGCACAAGCTCATCATTTTTATTTTGGCCAAATCATATATTACTTACTTCCTCTCTTTTGCTCTTAGTACTTCTGTAATTGCTGTTTTGTTTTTATTCTCTGCCATCCTCATTTTAGATATTAGATATTTTATATACTAGATTTTAGATATTTGAAAGTAACCTAATTTCTGTTTCTTAGTGACTCATTCTCATTTACTTTATAAAAGGTGTAGGATTTCGTTCTTCTCTCTCTCTCTCTCTTTAAATCCTTTGTCTTTCTTGACTTACTGTTTATTATTATTTTCCTCTCTTCTTGTAGAAGTCTATCTTGTTTCCTCTTCCTTGATCCTGGTCTTTTTGTTTATCCTTACATACCTCCTCCAATGTATTTGCTGACAGCTACACAACAATTCTTTCAAAAGAGAAAAGTTCCCAATGATAATTTCATTTACTATCAGTGCTTTACATCCAATTTCTTTTATTTTTTTTTCTTTCCAAGTTTTTATTTAAATTCTAGTTAGTTAACATACAGTGTAATAGTAGCTTCAGGTGTAGAATTTAGTGATTCCTCACTTCCATACAAACACTGGGTCTCATCACAAGGGTCTTATTGTGATTTCTTTTATCTTTTACACCTTCTCACCTGTATAAAGAAAACACATAAACAATCCCCTTTGCCTTAAATGACATTTTTTTCTTATAAGCACTCATGAGAAATTTGACAAATGTTTAGCAAATTATATATATATAAAAAGTGAGAGATGGAAATCTGCTGTTCAAGCTTCAGATTTTTATCTTAGAGATATTTTTCTCCAAACTATGGAAGAAGGTCTCTGACATTTATTTTAAGGGGGGGGCGCTATGATAAAAAGAAATAAAGGCCACCTAATCAAAACTAGAAAATTAAAGTGATCCTTTTTCTGCATTAATTTATAAAAGCAAAAAAAAAGCTGTAATTTTGAAAACTTAAATAGTATGATTTTAGTTCTCCACCTTATTTTTATGTATTGATATAGATTAAGATAATATGATACAATATTTTCATAGTTCAAAAAGTTTATAAATAGGTCAGATATATTTTATTGATTTATATAAATCAATTGATTTTTCCCATTTTCTGCTTATTTTTTTTTTATATATGCCTTTAAGATGTTTTCTTTAGCTAATGTTTCCTTCCAATTTGGATAGGATTTTACTGAATAAATCAAACTGGCTTTGCTTCATACACATTACCTGAAGCTAATTCTAGCAAATTCAAGACCACGTTTTATTAAATGCCCTCGAATAGGAATCCATTGTTATCAGAGCGCAGTTTGAGCCTATTTTAAAGCTGGTGAAAAGTAACCATGTTACCATCCTCTTTCCCAGTCTTCGAGGAAGCATATAATCTGATACATTTTAGGGCACCTGGGTGGCTCAGTCAGTTAAGTGGCTGCCTTTGACTCAGGTCGTGATCCCAGCCTCCTGGCATTGAGCCCCACATTGGGCTCTCTGCTCAGGGGACAGCCTGCTTTTCCCTCTCCCTCTGCCTGCCACTCTGCCTACTTGTGCTCTCTCTCTCTCTGTCAGGTAAATAAATAAAATCTTAAAAAATAAATAAATAAAAAGTATTTAAAAAATAAAAATAAAAAAAACATGAAAAGAAGAATTCTTCAATAGAATTGCCTGCTTTTTAACACAGCACTTTATTGATCTAGATAAGAATTAGATTTTAAACTTGTTTCAATGTTTAAACTTAAATAATTAATATATAACTCTTCTTTTTTTTAAATTTTTTTCAAAGATTTATTTATTTGGGAAGGAGAGCATGAGCTGGTGGGGCAGAGGGAGAGGGAGAGAGAATCTTAAGCAGACTCCCTGCTGAGCACAGAGCCCAATAAGGGGCTGGATCTCATGAGCCTGAGATCACCACCTAAGTTGGACACTTCATCAACTGTGTTTCCCAGGTGCCCCTTAATATATAATTTTCTAATGGACTTCTGTTACTCTGCTAGTGAAATCTTTGTGAAATCTTTGTTAAACAGCTTTATCTGATTTGGTACAGATACTCACCAAGTGGTACAGATCTCAAATTCTGGTACAGGTAGCACAAATTCGTTTTCCTTTAGTAAAAAATAAAAGTGCATTTTTCAAGTTTTCTCAGCTAGTTTTATAAAAGGGAACTTCTCTGGATATTACTAAGGCCATATGTTACAAAATGGCTACTTCAAAGTAGATTAATAGATTAGGTAAAGCACAGATCTAAATCACATTGATTTTAATTATTTTAAATTGATAAATATTTCCTGTTTTAATAGTCTAATATTTCATATAAAATTAGATATTGATTGATTTATATTCACTTGCTTTCTCTTATAGTTAAGATGCTTTAAAATGAGCAGTATGGAATAATTTTCTTAAATAACTTAATCTGTTTCACTCTTTTCTTTTAAGCAACTTTATCCAAAGTAATTTCCTGTCTCTTATGAGTAAAATTGTCTACTTAGGCTTATTTTGGAATTATAGAAAATTGCAGATGGAAGCAAATTAAAAAAAGAAGATTAAAAGATTAAATAGGAGAAGGTTCTGGAAAGAAGAGAGGATGCAGATATGATAATGATAGTAATACTGTTTGATATCAACATGATGGTGCAGGGATATGAGTTTTGAAGCTTACAGACTGACTTTAGCACAGGATACTGTGTTCAGACCACAACAGAGAGATATAAATCATTGACCAATATATTATGTCATTAAATGAAATGTACATTGAGTGATTTGACATAAGGATACATCTAAGATACCAATGCAATTCTAAGTGTTTTCCCCCCTCAGATTTTATTTATTTATTTTATTTTAATTTACTTAATTAACATATAGTGTATTACTATAGTTTCAGAGGTAGAGTTTAGTGATTCAACAGTTGCTCATTACATCACGTGCGCTCCTTAATGCCCATCACCCAGTTACCCCATCCCCCCACCCACCTCCCCTCCAGCAATCCTGTTTGTTTCCTATGGCTAAGAGTCTCTTATGGTTTGTGTCCCTCTCTGATTTCAACTTATTTTATTTTTCCCTCCTTTCCCCTATGATCCTCTGTCTTGTTTCTTAAATTCCACATATGAGTGAAATTATATGATAATTGTCTTTCTCTGACTGACTTATTTTCATAGCGTAATACCCTCTAGTTTCACCTATGTCATTGAAAATGGTAAGATTTCAGTTTTTTGATGGCTAGTAATATTCCATTGCATATATATAGCACATCTTCTTTACCCATTCATCTGTTGATGGACATCTGGGCTCTTTCCATAGTTTGGCTATTGTGGACATTGATGCTATAAACATTGGGGTGCAGGTAACCCTTCGGATCACTATGTTTGTATCCTTCAGGTAAATACCTATTTGTGCAATTGCTGGGTCGTGGGGTAGCTCTATTTTTAACATTTTGAGGAACCTCCATAATGTTTTCCAGAGTGGCACCAGCTTGCATTCCCACCAACAGTGTAAAAGTGTTCTTTCCATGCATCCTCACCTCAGATTTTAGTTTTACTGAAACACATTTACTATTACCTAAGGTCGATATTTTCTCTGGAAGAAGGCTGGACCTGTATATTACTAGTATCTCCAAGGTAAACTGCTTGTAGTGCTATCTGACCACATACTATTTCATTCAGCATGATCATAAATATGAGGAATGGGACGGAATATTAAATCATTCATACTTAGCACTTAAAGGACTTTGAGTGCCATCAAAATGAGTGTCATCATTTTTGTTAATGTAGAAAATTAAACAGGAAGAAAGAGATTAATGCTGCAGTCATTTTATCCTATGTAGATGTTAAGAAACTCACATCAATGTTATGTTAAGCTACTCCCATACTCCCCAAAGTATGGGTGGAGAATAAATCTGTACATTAGCGCTAACTCATTAGATTTTAAATAATGCTAAATGCTGATTTATATATTTAGGAAAAGATTATATATATTTAGGAAACAAATACATATTTAGGAAATGCTGATTGTATATACTTAGGAAACTCAGGAGATTTTAAATAATGCTAAATGCTGATTATATACATTTATTTTTACTTTTTTGTTTTTATTTATACTGAAAATTTATAATACAGTTCTCAGAACACATTATTAAAACTTCTACAACATATATCCACTTACAAGAAGAATGCAGAGATGTCTACCATGTTAATTATTAATGAGAAATGAGAACAAATTGTGGCTCAATTGTTTAACCTAATTTTTTGAGTATCCATCAAATTCCTCTCCTTTTCCATTGTCAACCTCCTCCTTGTACCTATATTTGAAATTTTTAACCATCAATTTATTTTTAAAAATATTTTAAAATGCCTTCTCCTATTCCTAGTTTTTTACAGCTGATCCAATACATAGGTTTTAATTTCCCGTTCCTAAAATGGACAGTTATGGACTCTCCCAATCTGACTGAAGGCAAGTATTCTTCCTTTTCCTCTGTGACATCTCTAAATAAATATGCATCCCCAATCAAGTGTTTATTGAATAACCTTTGTCTAGATTCTATGCCTTTACTCATGGCATTTCCCAAGTCTGGAAATGCTTCCATACATAAATCTCTTCCAGGCCTCCTTAGTATAAACAGTCAGCTTGAGGCACGCTTAACTCTATCAAAGCCTTTCCATGTCTACTCTTCTGTCTCTAATGTCTGAAATCTAGTCCATATTATCAGATCACCTAAAAATAGTTTAGCCCACATTGCTTTGTGTACTTAGTTAACTATGGTGTGGTCAGGTATCTTTTGGTGCATTTATACAAGAGGTTGTAAATCCAATGTGACCTATGGCAGGTGCCAACCCCGTCCAAACGAGCAGCCATTCCTCAGCTCCAGCCAACTGGCGCTCTATAGAGATGAAGAGCTCTGTGTTGCCAGGTCTTCCTATCAAAAACAAAACAAATAAATAAACAGAAATTGGATTTAATAAATAAGTTGGAAAACTGAATATTTAATGTAAAATCTCCTGAGATTTAGAAGTTGGTTCAAGATTTTAAAACATAGTGTGAAGTTCCTTCAGCCCAAGGTCACAAGTGTGTATGCAAACTCTTACGCACATCCCTACTGAATTCATTTGTTCACACATTTACCAAATATATATGGAATATTTTCTATGAATCAGGCACTGTGCTAGTCACTAGAAATAGTGGTGACTAAGATAAAGCCTGTACTCTCAAAAGGTTACCATCAAATGGGCATATATGTCGGAACATTTTCCAGACACATATATCCTGATACATAGTATTTTGATTTAATTGAGCAATCGTGCCAGTAGCTAATAGTGAATATTTGCTATACCACAATAAAAACAGAACAGAATAGCAAAGCAAAAGGCCCATTTAAATCAACCAAGATCAATAAAATAATCAACAACCATCCTCTTCTGACATACACATATGTGCCTGAATGTGGACTTGGGTGAAATAGACCACAGAGAACTATATTCTGACGCTACCTAACCTTCTGTCATGCTCAACTGCAACTGAGAAATATATTGAGATATGAATGCTGGGCTCCAAAGCAATATTGTGTAGGAACATTAGTGTATTCTCTCAGTTGAACACTGATTTCAACAAACAGTATCTTTATGATGTTCACGAAGAGTCTGTGATCTTTTACAAAATCTCAGATAAGACAATAGCATTAAAACACTGAGTAGCTTTGCTAGAGATAAAAAGTGTGTAATAAAAAATAACCAATAATTCTCAGCTCTGTTAAAAAAAAAATCAGAACCAGTAACCTGCAGAATATGGAAGTGAATAAAATTCTCCAGAGAGTTTTAAGGCTATATTGCTGGGCTGATCTTTTCCGAAAATAAGGGACATATTTGTGAGGCATTTAAGAATCTTTTGCTTCCACAAATCTATGCAGTCTATTTCAGATTGCCTTTTACTGTTTGTTTGTTTGTTCTCATTTCAAAGTGTCCCACAAACCTCTCCTGTGTGGTAGCTAGTAGGAATGGACAGTAAAGACAATGAAAAGTAATGAGGGTGGGGAACAAAAAGGAACATTTAGTGTATCTTGGAGACAGTTCTCTCTTTCTTCGCCATCTGTCCCAAATATGCCATAATAACAAAGAAAGGGTTATAGGGAAAAATATAATTAATCGCTCACATTTAAGTACTGGAAGGACAATGGTTTATGAGTTTGATTGATACAGACTATGTTAAAAAGTAATCAGTAGCCAAGCAGTTTCTTTAATAGATAGTTATAAAATCAAACATTAGATGCAACAAATTATAAGGACTGTACTTATTATACAACAAATCACGAGAGGGGGAAAACCCTTCCCTCTCCTTTAGAGCAGTTACATGCAATTGGATTAGAGCTGGAAGGTCAGCGTCTCCTCCCCAGCGGAAGCGAATCAGTTCTGATACAAAGAGCTGGAAACAGAGAAGATTAAATTCTGATTACTTCTTTGAGGATGAGATGTTTTTAAATCAGAGTTGGCAAATCCTGCCACAAGTGCATCTGTCAGGGATCAAACTCATCGATGTTAGAAGTTCATTTTAAAATCAAAAATGCACTTCATTAAGTATTTCTTTTTAGAGCAATCATGGACACTTCCATTCACAGGGAGCGCATGGGGTTTTGAAGGGCTTTAATAATCAGTTTTTAAAAAGTTATTTGATGCTAGAAATTTCTCGAAATAAAATCATTTAAGCTTAATTGAAAGTGAAATTTACTAATGGCCCTGTTTATACAAATCATTTAGTTCAGGTTTGATCCAAAAAGCCAAATCCACAACAATTTCTAAACGGAGTCTAAACTTGGAAAAGGAGCTCTCCTTTCATTCCATAGAATGAATAACTTGGGACATCTATCATATCTATCATCTATCTATCGATCTATCTATCTATCATCAACATCATCTATCTATCTATATCATCTAATATAAATTACATATTAATAAACTATATATATTATATACATATATGATGTAGATAGACTTAAAATTCCAAATAGTGACATTCATGAGGTTCCTGTTTGCTAAAATCTTCCAGCCTGTGATAGAAATGCTCATCAAAAGTGAGTTTGATATGCAGACACGAGATTTTCAGAACCTCAAAGTGAAAAATGTCATCAAAACAAGCTAAAGCTGGAAATAAATAGAGACCAAGGGAAGGATGTGGTGGAGGGCTGAATAGGGAGAATTTTCAGAGACCTGCCACAGTTCTGCAGTTGAGATTGTTGGAATCCATAGAAAGATCAGGGATTAAGTTTATTTACCATGGGGAGAAAATGTAAAAGAGGATCATAAGAAGCTTGGAGAAAAATCATAAAAATGAGCTGCAGAAGTGCAAAGGCCAATTTTATAGATGCAGTTTAATACATTATCAGGGGTTGTTTTTAAGTATTTGCTATATGCCAGACACTTTCCTAAAGGCTTTACACATACTGATTTATTCCCTCTGATAAGAGCCCTAGGAAGGGGGAACAGAAGGTCAGAGAGATGAATTACTTGCCCAAGGTCATCCACCAAAAAGTCTAGCTCTGGACTGAGCTCTGATTCATCAACCACCACTGCATTTTGTGGAAACATTCCTCTACAAAATGGCATGTCAAACCCAGAAATAAGTTAAAGAGAACAGGCAGCCGTGATTACTTGTACCAGTATCACCAAACCATTTCATACCTTAGGGCTTTTTGTGGCGTGTATTCAACATAGGTACTATTATTATTTTACATCTAAGGAGTAGAGGATGTATTTTATGCCTTCTAACTTTCTTCTTAACAGTAAACATCTTTTCCGACTACTGTTTTGCCACGTTTCCACTCTGCTGGAATCCTGTATTTTCTGTATAGATCTTTTCACCAAAAGATTCCCTAGCAGAGCTTCTGAAGCCGACATGGGTAGCCTCCAGTTTAGAATGCTCTAAACCAGATTAATATAGGCCTCTGCAAATGAGATTTCTTTTTCATAGTAATTATCCGAAAAGAGCTCAGTTGTCCAGGGCTGCCTGAAAAGAAGCTGACCCCTGTCCGTGTGGTGTAGAGAGAGTCCCCTCATCTCTGCTATGCTGTGTGTTGATCAAAGGGCCCTTTTGTGAGTCCCTGCCTGTGACCCACAGTGTAGCTGTCAATAGACATCAGGAGTTCCCAGGGTTCTCCATGGCTTTAAATAAACACAAAATTACTTATAATTTCAGTTCTTAGTATTCAGAAGAGAAGGGTATGGAGAGAAGGGGAAGTGACAGTTCAGCAGACCTCAAATATCAAAAGGGAGATTTTTTTTTTAAGGCAGGAGTTTCTTCCAAATTAAATTTCTTTCTATTCAGAGAGCACTTAGAATTGATTTATTTCTAGATTGAACTGTCAAACAGGACCAGTTTCCCCTTCAGTGGGAGAGTCGACACAAGCAGAAGCCAGTGTGAACTCTTTTATCTATGATAATGTCCTGATTGTTGACTCAATTTACTTTGCAAGAAAATCGCTCTCAAAAATTACCATTGTACAAAATAAGAAATATTTGCAGACTTAAACATTACTAATATTTAACTCACAAAAAGGTAAATTTAACTTAAAACTTACCAGTGCAATTAAAAGCTAAAAAACAAACATACAAAGCACATTTTTTTTTGTCTCAAACTGATATGTGAACACACCACCAATGGGTTCTAAATGTTTTGAGCTGTTATGGAAAATATGGACCCAGAATTTTAAAATGACTTGATTATTTACTAAGAACTGCCTTTGGGAAGAAAGGAAGCACAACTTGAAAGCAGACAGCTTCCAGTTCTTTTGTTCCTTAACACATCAAAAGTACACTCTTCCTTTTATACGGGAATAAAAATCTAAGATCCTTTCCAATAATCTGTGGCCAGCAGGGAGAGGGAGATTTGTGACACTCAAGGGCTGTGAGACCTTATGACACTCAGATAAGGGGAACCTTAAAGCATTTAGCAAAGGGACAGCAAAAAGGTAAAATATTAGTCTGCTGAGTTTGCAACTGTTTCTCTAACTGGCATCATACATGATATGTACCTGTGTCTTTATAAGGCCTGCTTTCTTCTTCATCACTGGTTCTCCCTCCCAGGTACTGGTAATTTCAAAGTGAAAATAATATATACACTCTGTGACCTTCCAGGGTCAAGAAAACAAGGAATTCTAGGACCTATCTCCCACAGATGTCTTCCTGATCTCTCATTCATCCTTCCTGAACCTTTAGACAGTATCACAGATGGAATCAAAATTCTCTGGAAAATATCCAACACATATTGACAAGACGGTATGTTATTTACACTAATCAATCAAAAAAAAAAAAAAAAGACAAGGTGTGTCAATGGCCGTTATATTAAACGGCATTCTTAACTTTTATCTCACAAAGGCTTTTGGTTTACATTGCTTATTTAGTTGTTTTATTTTTCCTTCCAAATATGAAAGATCCAAATAGGTAATCTCTGTGGGCCTGGCTCAGTTTATTGACTGTGTTTGCCTTGCTTTAAATGAACAGTCTTCTATCGATACCCAATCTACCTGTTAAGCCTGAAATGCAGAAGGTGCATGGATTGTAAAGATGCTTTGCTTCTTAACATCCCAAATGAAGGACCATAAATTAACACTGTTTTTCTATTATAAATCATCTGTATTTGAGGGCTACAGGTTCCCAACTTTTCATGGAGTTTCCTCACTATATAATAAAAATAATGAAAGACTATACATCTTATTTTAAACTAGTATGCTCTTTATTGACTAGGTCACCAGCAGTGGATTTCTCATAGTTTGTTTTAAAGAAAAAGAATGCCAGTAATTGTTAATTTTGCCAGAATTTGCTTTCCAATTGCTAAGACCTGACCTGGGAGCACAGGAGTGGGGATGGTATATTGGAATAATTTTTAAGTGTCAAGACGAAGTTAGATTTTGGTAACTTGTGAAAAATTGATTGTAGACTTACATAAAGAAGCCACATAGAAGACAAGGAGGTGCCTTAAAATTGCTTCAGTAAAGTATGATTTTTTTGGCCAAGGATTACAGAGATTGTAAAAAGTTAGTCTCCCTTTTCCCTCATCAGAACAGTGGTGAGAGAAATTTGTCAGAAAAAATGGGCTCAATCAACTTGCCCCAGTCACACAATCCTTCATCCCCAGAGAAAAGCTTCTAGCTTCTTTGACACTGGGCATCGTGCAGTTCTCTGCATATAACCACTGAAGGATGCAGGTTTTTTTTAAAGGTTTTATTTATTTATTTATTTGAGAGAGAGAGAGAGAATGAGAGACAGAGAGCACGAGAGGGAAGAGGGTCAGAGGGAGAGGCAGACTCCCTGCCGAGCAGGGAGCCCGATGTGGGACTTGATCCCAGGACTCCAGGATCATGACCTGAGCCGAAGGCAGTCGCTTAACCAACTGAGCCGCCCAGGTGCCCAAGGATGCAGTTTTTATCCACTTAGAAAGATATAAATAATTTAAAGCAAAGAATATTTGTCACTGGTTGCTTCTTTAATTGATAATAAAATATGGTCTATGAAATTTTCTCATTCACTGATTCTGGAGTGAAATTAAATCTGGAAGTTTGATGCCTAAGTGGAGAACCCACAATAGTTATTACTCAAAGTACCTTAACAGTTAATCAAAGATTTCATTTGTTCTAGATTCCTGACTAGACTAACTATAACAGTTCTTTTTTCCATGGAAGAAAGAAATTTTAGAACTTACTGAAAATACAAGCAATAGAACTTTTTAAAATAATGTTTTTTGTCATTTTCAGGATTTGGATACACTTGATCGTCATCATCATCATCATGAACATGTAGTACCTACTATATTCCAAGGTCTATTTCAGATGCTTTGAATATACCATATTAACCTATTTAATCTTCACAACAATGCTGTGAGATTGATACTATTATAATCTCCACTTTACAGATAAGGAAATTGAAACATGGGTAGAATAACATGACCAAGATCACACAGTTATTAAATAGTACAGCCTGAATTTGAACCCAGGCAGTTTGATTCTTGAGTCTAGGTCTTTAGCATAACATTGTTACTATATCTTTCTGTATTTTTGCCATTTACCAACACATGTCCCTTGCTTGACTTAAAACAACTGACAGACTCCAGCCTGGACATCATTATCCTAAAGGATTTCTTCTAAAGTCAACCCTTTTTAGTATCAGAATCTATTTAATAAAAGCTAAGGATTTGTTGGATTCACTATTAGTAAGGCATATGTGAATGTTTGATATTTTACTCTATTGACAAATAATAACATCAATTATGATAGATCTTGGAAAAGTGATCTATAATATTACATCCTGGGTTTCCATTTATTTACCCATTTTTTGATGATTTCAAACAAAGTGATGACTATCATTCATAGTTAATCTGGTTTTGAATCATGGCAAATATGTATACATTTGTAGTCAGGAGATTCAGGTCAGAATTTGTTTCTCTAATGATTGGGTACACATCCACCTTGCAAAATTCAAGCCTCATGTCTCCTCTTTGTATCTTAAGGTTCTTTATCTAAAGCTTAATGATCCATATAAGTTTCTTTTTAAAAAGATTTTATTTATTTATTTGGCAGAGAGAAAGAGAGTACAAGCAGGGGGAGTGGCAGGCAGAGGGAAAAGGAGAAGCAGGCTCCCCACTGAACAAAGAGTGCTCGATCCCAGGACTCTGGGATCATGAGCTGAGCTGAAGGCAGACGCTTAACTGACAGCCACCCAGGCATCCCTATTAGTGAAATATTTTTATGAAATTAATTCTGTATATACTAGATTACTTTATTTGTAATTATCTTGGTTCATTTTAATTAATTAAATTTTCCCCTTGCTCTTGCCCTAAAATTAGTTTTATTTGGTATGTCCAGTCATCATTTCCATCAACATATGAGTAGACATAATGAGTTTCTGGCAATTTTAAGAATGACCTTTATCCATCTGTGTGTGTTTTGGAATTTTATTTCTTTTAAAGATGAAACTATAGATGGAAATTTTAGTTCTCCTTTGATAGATAAAGCAATATGTATGCTTAAAAATGCAAATTTTATAAAATATACATATTATCAAGTGAAGACTCAAATGCAAAAGTATTTAGAAAAGAAAAATAATTAATCCAGGATTTAGGAGGAGTGACTCCACATTTAAAAATAGAATTCTTTGTAAAAGAAAACAAAAACATAAGATTATCAAGATTATTGAGTTTACAGTTAGTCTGTTCAACTTGGAAAAAGAATATTTCCTTCCTTTTCAAATTAGGATATAGAGGGACATGAAATACCTTGGATCCCATGGTATGAACAAGAGAAATTAAGGATTAAAATAAAAATTGTAATTTTTTTATGGGATGAGAGAAGAAGGTAGATGCAAAGACACCTTGGGAGACTGAATTCCAGAGAAAGACAAACTTCTGATAGATATGTAGAGAACCATGAAAGCTTCTGTGCTTGGAAGCAGTTATGGGGAGAAGCCAGCCTGTCTTCGACTCAGATACTTTACAGAGATGCAGAAAAACTGGCCAAGTTTTTGATGATAGAGTATGGTAGCAGGATATATTTGGCTCTAGAAGGACTCTAAATAAAAAATAAATCTCTTAGTCCTGGAGTCCTCTGCCCAGCTACAGCACTGCAAGATTTATTGAAATGATAGTTCAGGAGAGACTGAAAGTAGAGAATTCAGAGCCAGAGTCCTTGGATTTCGGGTCCCTAAAAGAGTTGATTAAAAAAAAAAAAAAAAAAAAGGAACCAAACAACTTGAAATGGTAGCTAAAACCCTTCTCAGTTTAAAAAAAAAAAAATAATCAAAGTGTTCCATCCCTCAGTGGCATCAGTGAGAATTTAATCCAAATAAAACTGTGGCAAAGAGATGAAATTCATGTACTGAAAGCTGCAGCTTAATACTATTCTACTCATATCTAGGAGAAATCTGAAAGACTATCACTTCACCTTACCCAATATATATGCATTCCTTGGGAAAATAATAAAACCAAACCAAACCAAACCAATTATGTTTTCTCTCTACTGTTCTTCTATACACAATATCTGGAATACAGTAAAACTTGAGCATATGAGGAAGCAGAAAAGATTCACCCATAATCAGGAGTTAAAAGAGTCAATAGAAGCAAACCTACATATGACACATATTTTAGAAGTAAGTGACCAGAAATTTAAAACAACCACCACAAATATGTTAAAGAACTAACAGGAAAACATGCATATAATAAGAGAACAGATGTGTGTTTCAAAAAAGAAATTGGAACTGTGAAAATAACCAGGTGGAAATACTGGAATTGAAAAATATAATAAATGAAATAAAAAATATTCATTGACAAGCTAATCAAAAAATTGAACAGTAGAGAAGAATCTGAAGACAAATTAGTAGAAATGCTTCAAACAGAAGCATAAAGAGATATATGACTGACCAAAAAAATGATCAGGGTATCAGTGA